>NW_026067984.1:3272926-3347507 GCF_014885135.2 Alexandromys fortis | reverse complement strand
TTCTCTAAGAACCCGAATTATAGGTTCAATGTCCTTTATTTATGGCTAGAAACCAAATATGAGTGAGAACATCCCATGTTCCTCTTTTTGGGTCTGGCTTACCTCACTCAGGATGGTGTTTTCTATTTCCATCCATTTGCCTGCAAACTTCAAGAAGTCCTTGTTTTTACTGCTGAGTAGTACTCTCATATGTATATTATTCTTTGTAAGTATTTGCTTTTCATTGATGGCTGAGATACTGAACACTTTTTCTTAAGTTTATCGGCCATTTATATTTCTTTTGAGAACTCTCTCGTCAATTCATTTGCCTATTTGTTCGTTGGATAATTTGTTCTTTTGATAACAAATTCGATGAGTTCTGTATTTTGGATAATAATTCCCTGTCAGCTGAGTAGCTGACAGGTTTTCTAGCATTCTGGAATGCTCTCTCTCCATTCTCTACTGCCTTTGCTGTGCAGAGACGTGGTCTGCTGCTGTCTCATTGTCGGTCCTTGCCATTGTGTCCCAGGCTATTCAAAGGGTCACTTACTATCCCATATCTTGACGTGTTTCCCCTGTAGAAGATTCAGCTACATTACATGTTTGATCCATTTTAAGTTGGTTTTTGTGTAGCATGGAGGATAGAGGCTTAGTTTATCCTGTAACAGATTCCCAACTTCTATCACTGCCTTTCCTCTGATGTACATTAGTAAGCACCTCTGTCAAGAATGAATTATTTCAGGGTCCTCTGTTTTCTCACTGGTTTACATGTGTTACCATCAAGACATACTTATCTTAATATCCAGTTTGAAGCTTTATTATTTAAATGTGTAGGGATCTGCTTTGTTGACTGCTATTTCTGTTTGCTCTAGATGATCTAGTTTATATTCTAGTATAACTGATTTTTAATTGAATACCAGATATTGCATATGAAAAATTATAGAGAATTTAAGGTCTAACATGATGTTACCTTTACTCATAGAGAAGTTATTTCCTCATCACAGAGGTGCAAAATAATTGAAAAGTCCATATTGTCTTACTACCAATGAGAATTGAGAAGCTCTCTAATTTAGGTCACTTTGCTAATCTACTAGAGATCAGTTCACACTGCTGGTCTACTTGAGGTCAGTTTTACCAGGGTTGATCTTGCCTTAACAGTAGCTTCTCCTCAGCTCTCATTTTGTTATCCCTGAACTTCAGTGATTTTTCCATGGATAATTTCCCCTTTGTGTCATCTTCCTCTTGAGGACTGACCAATCCTTACAGGGACAGAGACAATTCTCGAAGAAAGTTATACCTCTGTGGATTTTCAATGTGTCTTACAATCATTACCCTATGGTTCCTTATTCTCTTAGCTGTTGTCAATGATTTTAGATAGGTGTTTGTGTTTAAAACAGAATCGATTGTTCCCTAGTTCATTATGTGTTAACAAGTTATTGAGACATTTTTTATACTGAATTATCGTTAAAACATTATTTAAAACTCTGCAGTACCTTTGGAGATCATCAGACATGTTTTACTTGTATGTAGTTTCTTAGCATGGAGTTGGATCTATCTTCTTGATGGAAGGGTTCAAGACATGAAATGATGACAGCTAACATAGATGCAGGTGTTGCCATGGAACTGTGTTTGGAAAGGTGACTGTCAGGCAAGTTTCTGGAGTTCAGTATTATTTTGTCCATCTATCTCTTGTAAAGGCAGGAAGGAAACGATAGCTCATGTGTAAGTAGCTACACCTACAACATTTACATTTCCTGAATTTACTTACATTTCTTTGCTTTTCTGAAGTTATGTAATCTCACTTAACTTTTTAAAATCTTTTCTCTTTTTTTTGAGTTTGTTTTTTTTAAATATAATTTTTTTATTGAGAATAGGAAAAAAAAGTTTCCGCCTCCTCCCAGCCTCCCATTTCCCTCCCCCTCCCCCCACTCCTCTCCCCCTCCCTCTCCAATCCAAAGAGCAGTCATGGTTCCCTGCCCTGTGGAAAGTCCAAGGTCCTCCCCCCTCCGTCCATGTCTAGGAAGGTGAACATCCAAACTGGCTAGGCTCCCACCAAGCCAGAACATGAAGTAGGATCAAAACCCCTTGCCATTGACCTTGGCTTCTCATCAGTCCTCATTGTTCGCCATGATCAGAGAGTCCGGTTTTATCCCATGCTGTTTCAGTCACAGTCCAGCTGGCTTTGGTGAGCTCCCAATAGATCAGCCCCACTGTCTCAGTGGGTGGGTGCACCCCCCGTGGTCCTGACATCCTTGCTCGTGTTCTCCCTCCATCTGCTTCTCATTGGGACCTTGGGAGCTCAGTCCAGTGCTCCAGTGTGGGTCTCTGTCTCTATCTCCATCCATCACCAGATGAAGGTTCTATGGTGATATGAAAGATATTCGTCAGTAATGCTATAGGATAGGGTCAGTTCAGGTTCCCTATCCTCAGCTTCCCAAGGGACTAACTGGGGACATCGCCTTGGGCTCCTGGGAGCCACTCTAGGTTCAAGTCTCTTGCCAACACTAAGGTGGCTCTTTTAACTAAGATATGTGCTTCCCTGCTCCCCTATCCAACCTTCCTTTATCCCAATCTTCCTGTTTCCTCAAGTTCCCCCAATCCTCCCCTTCTTACTTTTCTCTCCCTGTCCCTCCTTATCCCCAACCCACCCCACCCCCAAGATCCCAATTTTGTCCCCGGCAATTTTATCTACTTCCCTTAGCCAAGAGGATAACTATATGTTTTTTCTTGGGTTCACCTTCTTCTTTAGCTTCTTTAGGTTCACCAGGTATACACTCCGTGACCTTTATTTATGGCTAGAAACCAATTATGAGTGAATACATCCCATGTTCATCTTTTTGGGTCTGGGTTACCTCGCTCAGGATAGTGTTTTCTATTTCCATCCATTTGCATGCAAAATTCGAGAAGTCATTGTTTTTTACCGCAGCATAATACTCTAATGTGTATATATTCCACACTTTCTTCATCCATTCTTCCATTGAAGGGCATCTAGGTTGTTTCCAGGTTCTGGCTATTACAAATAATGCTGCTATGAACATAGTTGAACAAATGCTTTTGTCATATGATAGGGCATCTCTTGGGTATATTCCCAAGAGTGGTATTGCTGGGTCCAGGGGTAGGTTGATCCCGAATTTCCTGAGAAACCGAAACACTGATTTCCAAAGTGGTTGCACAAGATTGCATTCCCATCAGCAATGGATGAGGGTACCCCTTCCTCCACAGCCTCTCCAGCTCATTCACAGCAAAATCTTTTCTCTTAATAGGAGAGTATTTCCCGGATCCACTGATGAGTAAGGCCTTAATTGACTTAGACATGCTTTTTCAGATGATGCACTAACTCAGGATTTTTATGTAGATATCAGAAATAGTTCTTGTTCATCTTTTCAGAGTCAAGAAATGATACCTGTTGGTTGGCATTTGACTCTTTTTCTCCATTTTTTTTCTTACTTACTAACCAAAAAGTTTTCAACTAAAGTTATCAAGGATTCCATGCACTTCCAAGATAGGGATAACATTAACCCAAGGACTCAATTCTTTTCTGTCTTCACTGCTTACAGACAGGGAACACAGTCTCTTCAGCCTGGACCTGTGTAGAAGAATTTGGAGAAAATAAGCAGGTAAGAAAACATCTCTTAGGAATATTGTGGTATATTTCATTCCCAGAAAAAGTTTTCAGCTAATCCTCTCTTGACCATGAGGAAATGCCTAGAATTGTCTGATAAAACCCTGTGTGGTATTTTGTTTATAATAGTTTTACTAGCTAAAGACTCATTAAGGAAAAATTAAAAGTTAAATGAGTTTCCATATTTTATATATTTCCAATCTTTGAACCTGACCATGTTCTGATATCTAAATTGAACCGCCAAGATTGTAAATAGTAGTTTAAATCAGATGTAGTTGAGGCTGGGAGGAGGCGGAAACTTTTTTTTTCTTATTCTCAATAAAAAAAATTTATAGTAAAAAAAAAAAAGAGTAAATGGTGCATTTCACTTATGTAGTGTTTCTCAAGCTAAGCTGAGAATGCGACATTTTCTACATTATTACAAGAATATTTTGACTCTAAATTATTTTTATAAAAGTTGTTTGTTGTTTCCTCACCAGAGCACAATAAAGAGACTGTTTGTGGGGAGTTTGAAGGCAAAGTTTATGATTTGCCAGGAACCCTTTTATACATGTGAAGGGATCAGCCCGTGTAATAATTCTGTGTTCTGAGGAGGTTACTTCATCAGTGTCTGCCTTAATTCAGCATTATCAAAGGGAGCAGTGAGAGAGCTTCAGCACTTTTAGAAGGCTTCTGTTGTTCCTGATCTTGTTTGGTCTTTTTTGGCGTGTACTAAGCTAAGTGCTAGCCTTATTAATGTCTATGAGAAATATGTTTATTATTCTTGACACTTAAATCTTAGGCCTTAAATTTATCCTTACAGATTTTAGCAAAACTAGCTGCAGGTCTTAACTCTTACATAAATTTCAAGCTCACAGTGCTATTTTAGAGCCACCTTCTTTTAACCTCATGAGTTTAAAGCTTGACTTAGAGTGATTGTGAGGACTGGCAAAACTGAAACCCGTGAAGAGTTGTGTCTTTAAATCTAAGCCTTTCTCTTGAGTCTGGCCCGGATATATCTAGTGAGCTACAGCGTGGGACCTGTTCTGAACCCTAGACTTACAGTTCCCGTCATGGTTCTTTCCCTGAAGGCTGTGTCCAGACAGCTTAGAAATTAGAATTAGAAGGAGTTTGTCTCTGAATGGTCTGCTAAGGAGCCAGGATGGTACTGAACTAACTCTTCTGCATCTGTGTGGCAGCTGTGTAGCTTGTCTTTTGTGGGGCCCCTAGCCGTCGGACCTGTCCCTAGTGCATAAGCTGGCTTATTGGAACCTATTCCCTGTGGTGGGATGTCTTGTTCAGCCTTGGTGCAGTGCGGAGAAGCTTGGTTGTGCTTCAACTTGATTTGCTGATTCCCATCAGCAAAGCAAATAAGAGGCCTTCCTTACTCCATCTGAATGGAGACAGAGAAGGAGCAGATGGGGGTGTAAAAGGGAGGTCAGGGAATGGGAGGAGAGAAAGGAGGGGAAACTGGTTGGTACGTAAAATAAAAAAAATGGTGAATAATGAAAAAAAGAGTCTGTCATGATCTCAGTACATAGGAGAAACTAGCAGTAGAAGGAATCTGTCATTATGATCTCTTAGTACATAGGGAGCAGTTGGCATCTCACAGTGTGGTTTGTTTGGGCTTCTTGCTTCTTCAAAAGGAAAGCAGCTGGAGTAACTTCAGCGTCGTGGGCACTGTCTTTACATCTGCTTTTCCTTTACCATTTGCCTACGTGCTGAATTTTTGTCTCTAGAGGGGTTTATTGTTGTTCATGTTTTCTTGTTATTTTCAAGTACTGGGGAAGTAAAGGCAAAGGGATTAGAATCAAGCTCATCCCTGGTACAAGTTTAAGGATAACCTGGGATACGTAAGTCACGAGGTCGGGGCAGGAACGGGAGAGAGAGCTATGTTAGAACATTCTCATGATCGATCTCCCACAAATACAATTGAAATTACAAAGTTTTAGCACATAAGGAAATGTGAGAGAGCTGCATGCACTGAGAAGAGAAGCTGTGGAAATGCAGAGGTGCAGGCCACACCCAGGCTGCTCGACTTGATTGGCCCTTGTGCTCCTGCCCTGTCGGAATGGAGGCCTTTGGAGGCTTTTGGAGATGGTTGCTTTCAAATGTCCTGCTTAAGGTTTCTTAAAAACTTGGAAACAATACCTTCCTATGAATCAGGAGATCTGAAAATTCGAGCTTGTTCTGTACCCATACCTGTGGACCTATGGATCTGCCTTAACCTAAATCAGCTGTCTTTGTCATTCATATGAATTGGGGTCATTTGAATTAACAACTCGTAAAGTTTCAGTCCATTCTCTATTTTCAATTTCGAATTAGATAGTAAAAAGTTTATTAGTAATAATAGTCAAAAGACCAAACCAATATTGATGAGCAAGAGGCTTAACATATCTGAAGAAAGATATTTACATAGATAATGTACACATTATTAGTTATAAAGGAATATAAATTAAAACCACAGTGGAATACATATGTACTGGTGAAGCTATAGTTAAGAATACTAGATCAGGTTTTGTGGTGCCTACCTGTTTTCACATTATCTAGGAGGAAAAAATAGGAGAATCAGTGCAAATTTGAGACCAAACTTTTCTCAAAGGTGAATTCCAGGCCAGCCAGAGTAAGATGTAGTATGCAACAACCTCCACCCCACCCCCATGTGTGCGCGTGTGCGCATGTGCTGTTGTGGAAGATGTGATGTGACCAACTGGCAGTTTCGTATTTTACTGTTTGAATACTCTAGAGCATAATATCTCTACCCCATGCCTTAGCAGCCCTATTCCTAGGTATTTACCTCAAAAGAAAAAAAAATCATGAAAAGGTTTATGTAAGAATGAGCATAGAGCATATCTGTAAGAGATTGGTATTAGGAGAGTTACATGTTCATCAACAGATGACTGCATAAAATACTTAACAATAAAATGGAAGAAATTGCTGAAATAGAGAACTTGAATCTTAGAAATTGTATTAAATAAAGAAGCTAAATAACAAATATTTTAAAAATAACAAAATCCAAAACCAGATGAATGAACCCATGGTAGTAGAGTTAGGAAGTGACTGCAGACTGGGAAGAGACACTAAGCTTATGTAACCATCAAATCCGATACATGAGCGCAGTGTGTCTTACTGTTTGCAAATTGTGCTCCAGTTTTCACTGTCAAGACAGCTGTAAAACTTCAGCTCTGACATTGGCTCCCTCGCGTTCATTAATAAGGGGAAGGGGGTGTAGAGTTCAGTTTGGGACTGAAGATTGAAGATGTACTTGAAGAAGAACAACTGGGATGGGGATGGGGTGGGGACAAGTATGTACATGCTTGGAATTTTAACTCATTTTTTCTTTTTTCATTTTCTGCTTTCTATAATATGTAAATTGTGCCAAAGGAATATGCTCCTCCTCCTACGTTTATTTAACTATATATTTCACTTTACATTTAATTTATTATCTTAACATGTGTTCTATTTCCTAATCAGCCGGTTGCTTTCCTGAATGTACTTAGATTCATAATGGTTTTAGGAGTAGTACTTACTTGTGAAGTGCTTGTGAAATGTTAATAAACATCTCGCAAGTCTTTCACTTGCCCAATTCTTGTAGTAGTTTGGAGGTTTTTCTCATATCATCTTATATGAATAATGTTATGAGTCATCTTCTAATTTTGGATTTAATGTAGTTTTCTTTAAAAACGAGAATATAGTAGGTGATCCATGTTTGCTTAGAGATTTGTGGCAGAGGACTGCCAGAAACGAGCAATTGTTATGCTCACAGCCCGCTCTGTAGCCTGGTTTACCTCTGGAGATGCTTTCTGAGTCCACGCTTTTTAGTGAGCTCCATTGAGCTCTTGAATTGGTGTAAACGCTCCTTGAAAACTACATTTTCTGTCTGTTGAAGTCACTTTTAAATCATGTTGTTGATGACTACATTAGTAAAGTTTAAAAAAAAAAACTTGGCACATTAAAGGTGTGTGGCTACTAAGGGACTGTATGTGCCTACCAGTCTTCAACAGGAAAAATCAGAACTGTTAAAGGGCAATTTAATTTATTCATCAATACATAGGATATCTTGCATTTTAGTTTATGTTCAATACCTCAGCCCTTGGATAAAGTAGATTCTTTAAAAGAATAGATCTGATGTTAGAAAAGTAAATGGTTTCAGAGTAATTTCTCAATTCAGAATATCCAAAATATTTTGAACATTGTTTTGGACGTAACAAAACATGTTTATGATTTCTTAAAACAAGCTACTCTATGCTCGTGTAGTACCATTCATTAAAAATTTGTTTACAAAGTTTTTTTAAAATTTGTGTACAAAAATTAAAGTTTTACAATGCTAGCAATTAAACCTATTTACAACTGATTTCATTTTTGTATTTTTTCTTAAATAGGTCCTTTCTGATGTTGCTTGAGCTTACTCTCCTGCAGTTGGTCTCATCCTGTTGGTTACATATTAAGTCCCATGACAACATAAAGTTGATGCACACGTGTTGTAGGGCTCATAGTGAATGATACTGGGGGAGAAATTGACCTGTACGTTAAACGACCTATTCCACTTCCCACTGCAACAGCACAGCTTCTACCAATCATTATTTTACACTGCAGTCGCCACTTTGACTGCAGTGCAGTAAAGAGCATAGTTGAGTTTTTGGAAAGTACAGGATCTACAGATTTGGTCAATAAAACACACACATACAGAAATACTATGATTAAGGAAGCAGGAAATTATTGGTACATAAGATGAACGTTTGTTTGAAATAGTAATTTCAAATATAATTGTTTTAATAATTTGGTTAATTTTAGATATTTTCTATACTATTAGGTTGATAATGGTTTTTGAAGTTCATTTGGTAGAGATGATTCATTTTACTGTTTTGTGGTACCAGTGAGACTCTAATGTTAAATTGATGTGTTTGGTTATATGAATGTTTGTGCCAGCATTTAAATAATGAAATTTTGGATAGTTAGTTTGTACCAGAAGTCCAGGGGCAAATGTTTATGCTGGTTTGATGCTTGATATAGTTTCAAAAGAAAGAAAGAAACAAACTAAATTTGCTGTTCTTTTTCTCATTCATGATATATATATAATATACATATATATATCAGAACCAAATTTAAAGAAACTTCTTTGTTGATTAAAGAGAAATCAGAGGTTCTCTTTTTCTGTGTTAAAAAGAAAAAGATGGCCAAGCATGTCCTGCTGTAGGATCTCCCCAGCAGTGTTGTCAGTTAATAGAGTCCTGACGTGCTGTGACTGCTAGGTTTGCACTGCAGTGACAGTAATCCACCACCATTACGGTATCACCAGGTGTTTAAACGTTAGAACATTATGTTAAAACATGATTGTCTGAATGTTTGTCTCTTGAATTAAATTTGTGTCCATAAAAGATGTGCAGCATAATTGTTCATGTATTTATTTACAGACTACAATTTCCGCCGCAGCTCAATAAATAGTCTTTCCCCTGTTAGCGCTACCCTCTCTTCTGGGACGCCCAGCGTGCTTCCTTACACTTCACGGCCTTATTCTTATCCAAGTTATCCCTTGTCACCAACAATATCACTTGCTAATGGCAGCCATGTTGGACAACGACTATATATCTCCAATCAGGCCTCATTCTTCTGAAGAAAGTCTGGATACAGTAGTATATATTTTCTTTGTATAAGGCATGAAAATTAAAGTACTGTTGTATTTTAGAATTGGGTTTGCACATTTGACTTTAAAAACAATATATTTTAACATATTAAACATCAACTATAATTCAGAATTACAAGAGTGGTAGGATTAGCAGAAACACATTTAAAAGTTAGTGGTAGCAAACTACCACTGTTCTTTGTGAACTTTGGGACTTTCTAATTCCTAGTTTGAAAAGATTCCAGTAGTTTATGTTCTTTTTGTATAACAACTTTGTAAAGCATCATTTCATAACTATTGAAGTACTTAAAGACAGTGTTTACACTAGACTAGTTTACCAAGGATCACTATCTGTAGTGGAGTTTGGAATAGTAACCAGAAGCATCTAACTATTATGTAGAAAGAAATAATGAGACAAAAAAGATTAAGATGCAAATTTTTGACAGTCATAATGAAAAATCAGTCAACCATTGTGGTCCTTGAAGTAACTAAATATTTTTGTTAATATTTGTTACACAAATAAATTATAATTTTGCTGTTAATAAATTTAATGTTTTTATAGTTATATTTCATCTATGTTTTGATATTCATTGTTTTGGCAAGAAGTGTTAATGTTTTTAAATGTTGAAAATCATGTGTTAATTTTTATACTTCAGATTCTTCAATATTAAATATATGTTGCTACTAATGTGTGTTTTGTTTTTTATTAAAATTTACACACTCAAATGTCTCTCATCTTTGAGAAGAGTTTTACTTGCCAGGTCAACAGTTGCAGGTTCAATGTCTTCATGAGATCAAAGGGTCAGATATTATAAAGAGATTTGTACAATAAAAGTAGAATCATTTTCAAGTGCCAATAGAAATGTTTTGTTGGTAGAATTACAGAAGTTTCCCTTGTTTACTAAAGAATAATTAATGAATTCAGATAATTTTGATTTCATCATTTATTAGCATGCATGGTTAATTATGATGGTTTTGATAGTTGATACCAGATATTCTAGATATCATTAATATCTAAATATTGAATACTAAAAATAACAAGTGGTAGAGCCAGGATTTACGTACATAGAATTAGAAATAGTTGCAAATAACTTCCCTTACAGCTTAATTTGATTTTTGTAGCAGGAAGTTATAAGAAGAGTAAATGAGTCTCAGTTTTGCAGTGCGAGAGCAAGGTTATCTCCCATAAAGCATGTCTGCTGCCTTTGCAGTCCCGTGCGTTAGATGTTCTGGTTTTAAGAGCGTAGAGACACTGAATGAGCACTGCATACATTTCACAACCCCGCTGTCACATACATGACAGGCGCTCGGGTAAAATCATTCAGAAAACAGGCATTGGATGCTGACTGCTTTGTGAGTACCCACGGGACACAGGTGACTCGGATTCTCAGCTAGAAAAACAGACACATTTAGTTTTTTATAAAAAACACTTGTAATAGCCCAAATTATAAGTTATCACAGATTTTGTCATGGACTTTTCACTTTGGGGAACCAAAAAAAAAACACCTCAATTTAGAGAGCTTTAATCCCATAAGATTTGAAAATCCATGGTGATGTAATGGTAAATGCATAAATTTTGGTGTCAAATTGGACTTCTGCCAAAAACCTGTTCTTTAAACTTGAACAGGTTTTAATCTATTTGAGTCTAGTTGAAGGCACCTGTTGAGGGTGCTATGGTCCTTATAATATTGAAGCTAGAACACTGGTAAGTGTAAGAAGCCACATAGTAGCTGATATTTTGGGGGGTATCTTTGCACTGATGTGGGATTTGGTTTTTTTGCACAACTTTCCTCACTTCCTCCTCCAATCACATGAGTGTAGCATGGCTGGGTGGTGGGTGGAGCAAAGCTGCTCATCTCCCGCTGGAGTTAGGGAGGGGATGAGGATGATAATGACTCGGTACCCAATGTAGGAAAGTACTGTGGAGAACACTGCTGACAGTTGTATCGGTTTAGTAAAATACTGATTGGCCGTAGTCAATAGCAGCCAGTAGCAGGAAGTATAGGCGAGGCGACTAGAACAGGAGAATTCTGGGAAGAGGAAAGGTTCAATCTACAGTCATAACCCAGACAGAAGAAGCAAGATGAGAATGCCTCACTGATAAAAGGTACCAAGCCACATGGCTAACACAGACAAAAATTATGGGTTACTTTAAGATAGAAGAGTTAGTTTATAAGTCTGAGCTAATGGGTCAACCAGTTTACAATTAATGTAAGCCTCTGTGTGTTTCTTTGGGACTGAACAGCTGCGGGACTGGGCAGGACAGGGTAAATTGCTGCAGGAAGATCTGATGATGGCTTAGGAGTTTCTGGGAATTTCAGAGGTCCCAACTTTGTCTCACCCAGTTAAGCCCCTGCTCATTTAAAATGATCCATTCTGCCCATTCCTGTTCAAGAAAGGAAAGGAACCCAGCCCCATCCCACACCTTCTTAAAAGCTTTATATAAATCCATACAGGGCCAGAAGGTGCTGCTTTTCTGGACACCTCCTGCCCTGTCGCTCTGGCTATGTGTGCTCTTTGCTTATGTGCTATTTTTGCTGCAACAGACCTCTTATGTAGTGGAATGCACACTTCTTGTTCTGCAGTTCCTTTCTTGAAGGAGAAATAGTGTCTTAGTGATGGATTCTATTGTTGTATAAACCACCATGGCTGAATACAACGGACAGGAAGAGTTTACACTTCTACATGATACTCCATCACCAAAGTAAAGGCTGGAAAGCAGGGATTGAAGAAAAGGCCTTGGGCGGAATGCTGCTTACCGGCTTGGTCAGATTACTCGGCATGTTTTTTTATACAAGTCAGGACAGCCTGACCAGGGCTGATGCCAACAATCCTCTGTTTCTGCCTATGCCATGGGCTGGGCCCACCATATCCATCATTAATCAAGAAAATACCCTGTAGGCTTCCCCACAGGCCAATCTGGGGGAGGGAGGGCACTTTCCCACCCAAGGCTCCTTCTTCCCAAATGAAGTTGTTAAATGTCAAGTTGTTAAAAAAAAAAAAAAAACAACAACAACAACAAAAACTTGTCAGGACCAGACCAATGGGCAGCGAGCACAGTCAACACATCCATGATTTAAAAAGAATGGAATCTTCACAGATAGGGCATCTGAGTGGATGCCCCCATCTCCAAAGCTTTTCCTCTGCTAATAGCTTACACTCTCCCATATTAGAGTCCTGCAGAGTCAGTTCCTGGGCAACAAGACAGCATGACCCTCCTACCACCCGGCCGTCATATATTCGCCTCCGAGTCTTAGGTTCTAGACTTAATGCTTGAGTTTCAGCACAACCACATGGGCCTGATAACCGCAAAATTTAATGTGTTCTTGTAAGGAGCCAGAGAGGATGGTGTGTGACTGGGTTCTAAAGGGTGTTGATGAAGGGGGCTAGTCTAGCAGGCTGATCTATGATACCATGGTAAGGATACCAGAGGACGGTGTGATTTTGATATGAAGGTGGCCCCTAGTTGCCAGTGCAAAGCAGAAATGTGCAAAAGGGGTGGTGGGAGTGTGTGGGTGGGTGTGCGGGATGGGACAGTGCTACAGTCATTGCCGCAGTCTTCCCAGTGACCTACCTGCCTTTAAGCCTCTGTTTCCCAGACAGGGAAGCTTGTAAGAATATTAGGAAACCCTCTCCCACCTGTCCCCGGATATGCAAAGGCCCAGCATTTTTCAAGCTTTCCATATGTTTCTTCAAGACTAACTTCCAGTGGGTGTACGCAGATATCCTGGTGGATCTGATCTCGATAGCTGTGCTCTACTTTCTGTTGCTGTGACAGAAGCTGCCAAAGGCGACTCTGAGGACAGGATGTGAAGTCCTGTGGCCCCGACCACGAGAGGCGGTCTCCAGCTCTTTTAGGTTCAGCTCAGATACCAACTTCTCTGAAGTCCTTTGTGGTTGCAAGTTGGAAAGGATTTCTCAGATCACTTGTATGTTTTCCTGTTTTCTAATCCTGAGTGAGGAATCAGCTATGAACATGCAATCCCATCTTCTCTCTGCATGGCAGAAATCATCTTACCACAACACACCCAGTTCTGATGTTTTATTTTTTTAATTTTTACTTTTTTTTTTTTTTTTCTGAGACAGGATTTCTCTATAGCTTTGGAGCCTGTCCTGGCACTAGCTCTTGTAGACCAGGCTGTGTTGTTTTAAAAGGATTTCACTATGTAGCCCTAGCTTTCCTGGAACTCACTGAGTAGATCAGGCTAGCCACTAACTAGGCCATCTGCCTCCTGTGTCCTGGGACAAAAGGTGTGTACCACTATACCTGGCTCTCTTGCCAAATGTTTACCTTCTATCACTGGGTACAAACCATAATGCCTAGAAAGTGTTTAAGAACAATTTATTAGTTTAATCAGGAAGTGACTCAGACTTCAAGGTAAGCATTTACTATTTGGTAGACTTCAAACCAAATTCAAGTTCCCGGGGGATTGTGGGGCGCTGTGGAGTCTGAGCAAGGTAGGATTGCAAGCTCTTTCCAAGGCCTTTTACCAAGCTACGCACGGTGGTTCTTCCCCCCTGACTTTTCTCTTTTTATCTGATTTTAATAAAATGACTTTTGGCAAGGTTCTTCAAGTTCAATGAAACAAGACATAAACAAGCGACATTTGAAAGAGCATCTGTTGGAAGTAACTGAACCTTTTCTAGTAAAACCACATTACTGTGGAAAACTCCCATTGGTAAAGGAAAACTGATTTGTGCTAGGTTCTTAGATTTTCCTATTACTAAGGATAATCTTTGGGGTTCACAATGTGCTTTTCAGAAACCCTGCAGGAGAAATAAAACGCTCACTTTCCTCCCCCTGTCCTCTGTTCCTGCTCTCTCCACCACCTCTATGTGCAAGGCAGCCTGTAAGGACAGCACCCGGAGAACTTTACAGAAGTCTTAGGTTTACACAGGTTACGTTTCTCAACATAGTATGGATTGTTGGTGATGGCACAGAGTCAGCTGTATTTTCCTAGCAGGAGAAAACTCAGTTATCACTTGACAGATGTTCCCTATCATGTCCCATGCAGATGGAGAGGAGGAGGCAAGCTTAGAATAAAGCGTCTGTCAGCTGCTCTGCCACATCCTAGGTCGTGTCCACATCTGGACGGCATGCATATCCGCCTTCCCGGCTGCAGGGGAAGCAAAGGAGCCAAAGTCTGCCTGTACAAAGTTTACTTGCAAGTTGTCAGCGTCTCCCAAATAATGAGGCTTAACTTGTGAATCAAGCTAATTGTTGATTCCAGCATGTTGTTGCTGGAGTGGGGGGCTCAGAAGACACTTATTGCTGGTCTTAATCTTCTTCCACTATGTGAGTTCTGGGAATTGAACTCATATGGTCAGGCTTGGCAGCAAGTGCCTTTACCTACTGACCATCTTGCTAGCCTAGGACGTTTTTTTGTTTGTTTGTTTGTTTTGTTTATGTTTCCTGTAGTGCCTGGGGAGGCCAGGAGAGGGCAGAAGATCCCTTGAGATCACGTGACGGCAGGAAACTGAGCTTAGAAGGGCAGCCAGTTCTCTAGAAGAGCAGCCAATGTGTTTAGCCACCGAGTCATCGCCAGCTCCTCAGGAATTCTAAAAACAAACAAAACCCCCCAACCCCCTGGTGTATATTAGTTGTACAAAGTAATCAACTGTTCGGCTAGACATTATTCCATCTGCATTAGGTGGGTAACTCAAGAGGCTGTGCTTTCCTCTCCGGTGTGGGTAGACCTCTCTAGATGGCTTCCTGTGTGAGCAGAATAAAAAGTGGAGTAAAGTAGAGGTTGCCCTCTCTGCTTGGTTGTCTTTGAGCAGGGCGTTAGCATTCTCTGTCTTTGGGTTCAGGGCTGGATTGGAAGTCATTCCACCGGCTTACCTGCTTCTCAGTCCTTCGGTACAGCAATGGGTCTATGCCACTGTCTCGTCATCTTCTACCATATTTAAAAACTTATTTTAACTTCTCATGTTACTTGGTTTGACTGTGTGTGTATATATGTCTCTGCGTGGGTATGTGCACATGCGTGCAGGTGCCTGTAGAATCCCCTGGAGCAGGAGGTGCAGGCATTTGAGAGCTCTCAGATATGGGTCCTCTGGAAGTGTAAGTGCTTCCTTAACTCCGAGCCACTCCTCATCTATCTTAGGGGAACATTCATGCCCTTATTTCATCCACTGACTTAAAACTCCACATTCTCATGAAGCCTTTGTTGATGTTTGTTTTTTTTCTGATGATTGCTGTTATATCCTAAGGCACACATTAAAAAAAAAAAAGCTTTTGGTCACAGGAGCGATTTCCTCATCAGTTTTCATTACTTGATTTAGATGTAACCTAATTAATTAAGGGATCAGGTTTGCAGTAAGTGGCCCTTGCTTCTTACTCCCGGTGCAGTTGGAAATTGCCTTTGCAAAGACAGACCCTGCCGGAGCCTTTTGCTCTCCACTGCCCCTGGCTTTAATCCTGGGCTCCACATTGTCTTCTTTTGTTCTCTTGTTTTCCTTCTGAGATTGTGAACTTTGATGGAAGCAAAATTGCAAAATAAGGTCCAGAAATGGTAGAGACAAAACAGTTTCTGGATATGTGGCAGAGATCAAAATGGGGAGGTCTTCGTCTACTTTTGCCTGCTTTAATCTACTAGGTTTTGTTTTTAACTTTATCTTAAACAGCTCTCACGTACTATCCTGCTCTAGCGATGTGCTGAAGTTCACTCAGGCAAACTCGGCTGTAGCGAATCTAAAATCTAGTCCCTGCTCTTTTTCTTGAATCATTTTAAAACTTTTTCATATCTTAAGGTTCCTTAAGGTGTGTGTGTGCGTGCACGTGTGTGTGTGTTTAAGTGCATTTTAACAGAACAGACTACACATTCTTGTGTTGAAGTATTTTAATGGTTGAGCTATTATTTATTAGACAAGATCAGAAAGTTTCCAAAAGGTGGTAACGTATTAAGTACATTTGTGAATTTTATAATACAGTCCTTGTCACCTTATAGGAGACAGGACACAGAGGAACAGATCAGATATCATGGGATGAGCTTGTTGGTTAGAGTCTGTCTGGCACTCTGGCACCTAGTAAGTTCCCTGGCAGAGGAAATCAATTTGCTAGATCTAGTTGCTCTTTTTTTGAGACGGGGTTTCTCTATAGCTTTGTAGCCTGTCCTGGAACTAGCTCTTGTAGGCCAGGCTGGCCTCGAACTCACAGAGATCACCTGCCTCTGCCGAGAGCTGGAATTAAAGGCACGAGCCACCACCACCCAGCTTAATGGCTCATTTACATATCTCACAGATATAAGAACTCCCAGTACGATATCTCACAAAAAAACTCACGGAAACAGGATTTAAGAACACACAGAGACACCCTGTACACAACTGGTAAAAATAGATCTGGGTAATAAAAGTTTTCAAGATGTCAGTTATTACTGGCTAACCCACATTAACAGAAAGAAGTAATTTGTTTTGACTTTTATAAATGGTTGTGTTGTTTCTGTTTGCATCAAAACAGCAAAAGAGGAGGCCAGTAGTGATTCTTCGTAGCTGGTGATGTGACTGATTCACTCAGTATCTCTTCAGTTAACATTCCATATTTGTAGGAGCTAGAAAACCAGTACTCTGCAGGATAACCTGTCGAAGCACTCAGCACCTTCCACCATACCGGGCACACAACTAGTAATCAGCTCTGTGCATTTGCCGGGTAACAAGCAGAGATGATTCAGTTTCCCGCAGCGAATGCTAATTAGAGGCAGAAATACCAGAGCGAGAAGAGGGCAAACCAGCTCCCACACCTGTGACCTCAGGCAGGCACTGAAGCTTCTGGACCAGCTTCATTCGCTTATCAGATGGAGATGCTCAGACCTCACCTGTGGGGAGAGTTAAATAGTTCATTGCATAGAAGGCATTTGGAGCAGTGCTTAGCAGTGGCAGACATTCGATGCATTGCAGTTGCTATTAAATCACATGCAAAGGGCAGTGCTAAGAGTTGTCCCTAAGATAGATGTAGTTTAGTTTATAGTAGATGCAAATGGTGGGAGGGAGGGGAGGTGGCCGCCTTCGTTACAGGGGCCAATTCTCAGCATTGCACAGGAGATCACCCCTCTGAGTTACAAATGCTGTCCCGCCCTCTTTCACGCCTACGCCTTTTCATGCCTCCTACATCCCTTGGAAGTAAGAGCAGGCCACATTCATCTTTGGTGCTTGTTGTCCTTCACAGCCCCCAGTGAAGCCATTTGCAAAACAAGGACTGTGAAAATTTCTTCCGAGCAGAGAGTAAGGCAGTTTCCGGTCAGTGTTTGCAGTGTGTCGCTGGAGGGTGTGAGAGAGATGTTGCAGGCAGGAAGGGGCCCTGAATCTTGTCTTAGAGCCTGTCCTTGTCTTATTGAGGCAAACCTTAATGTTTGCTTGCTCATGGCCTTACATTAGGACCTAAACTGAGGCTGACTATGGCTGCCTGAACAATATTTTAGTCTTGCTGATAGAACCCTGAATTTGCTCACATTTTGCTTAAGTATTTTTTTTTAAAGCTCAATGATAGTTTTATTAAAGTTTGAAAGAGAAACAACAGGGCCAAGGAGGAGTCTGTCTCCACAGGTGCGGGAAAGAAGGAGGAGAGGAATTGGTACCTTTTGAGTTGACACACGGCCACATGGCAGAAGGGGATTGGGTTCAGGGAACAAGCTACAGTGTCCAGATGCTAGAGGAAGCATGCTTGAGTTTTGACTAGTATTAATGAAAAGAAAAGAAGAGAAAGGAAAAGAAAAGAAAGAAGGAAATGAAGAGTGGGAACTTACTTTGGGTTTTGTGTGTTAGAATTTAGAAAACTGGGCAGAATTACCCGTGCTGCTTGGTGGCAGTTCTGTAAGTGACTTGGTCGTGTACTTGATGGTCTGAGGTCTGTAACAGGGTTGTGGTTCCACCCGGCATCAGGGGTGACTCACGAAACAAACAAACAAACAAACAAAACGATTGGCTTTAGGAGTCTCCAGAAGACCAGGAAGGAACAGACTCGGAGGACTGGATTCCTGGGTAATGTCACCCAGTCCTGGAAAGGAGGTTTGTCTGGGGGACATGTTTCTGCCCAACTCTGAGGTGGTTACCTGCATGTGGTATTCCAACATCGGCCTGTGGCCCTAAAAGGAGGCAGCCTAGCATAATAAACAGGCGCATTCGCATTTGGATCTGTGCATGAATATCACTTGCTGCTCCGAAAAGACAGAGCTCATTGACAATTCTACCCACATTGCTCCCTGGATTAGACCTAAGTGCCAAGAAACCTGTTTATTTGAATAAGCAGAAGGGGCTGGAGGATGATTATATAACAGTGCCTCATTTATTCCTTCTGAATAATTGCTCTAATCAAAAATTTATTTTTGGTGATCTGCCTGCTGATCCTGGGTCCTTTAGATTTATCAGAAGCAAGGATTTGAAAGCTATCTAAGTGCAACAGCAGCAGAACTATGTAATGTCCTCAGTAGGAACACTGACTTTCCCCACCGAGGTGTGACATGCTTGGTGTTCTCTCTGAGCTACAAGGATGCTTAATGTGGTAGAAGAAGAGAAACATGATCATGCTTAAAATTCAGTTATGTCCCAATGTAGATATGCTTAAGAAAAATTACATGTGAAGACCAAAGAATAGGATGCTGTTACTGCGATATAATGCATGTCCCAATATTCTGTGCGGTTTGTGTGCTCCCAACTTTTCCTTTTATTTCCATTATTTAAATCAAAAGGTGAATGCTAAGTAAGTTTTGATAATATATGGTGAACACAAGATTTTTTAAAGGTTTAGTTTTTAAAAACATTTTATTTATTTTTGTTTTATGTGTATGAGTGTTTGCCTGGTGCTGCCGGTGTCAGGCATTATAGGCCGTTTGTAAACTGCTATGTAGGTGCCGGGAGTTAAACTCACCCAGAGACCCTGGACTTTGAGTTGGTTGCAGTCACTAGATGGAACTTTAGATTCTGTCCCTTAAAGAGTGTGACTACACTATTACTTTTGAAATGATGGTCAGGAACAAAGCATATTTTACTAAATATTTAAGTTTTTATAAGACCCCAAAGGCCTCACTCTAATAATTCTCTATTGCTATAACCAAAGTCAGCCCATTAAGTCTGAATTTATTCTCTGAGGACAGAAAGCCTGTTGTCTAGGAGCAAGAGGTTCCATATTGGCTGTTTGAGTCTAATACATTAGTTAGACTCTGAAAGGGCTTTGCATTGTTTGTAGTTAGGAACAAATCTACTATCATCATCATTTTTATTCTTGTCTCTGTATCTATGTATTCCTATTTTAATGTCTTACATATACACAAGGCATTAATGTGGCACTGCTATTAATATGTGAGAAATATGTTGTAGCAACTTTCAGAAAATGGGAATGTTAATGGAGAATTAGATTAAGAAGCAGAAGGAGCTAACATTAACCTTTTCAGGATGATTTTTTATTTCTTTGGTGAGAAATGAAATAAAACAAGAGGAATTATCACATTACTAAAATTCAATTTAATCAAAGACATACAACCAAAGATCAAAGTCATGGTTGATTCAGTGATTTAAATTTAAATTTAGATTTAAATTGCTTTAGTTTTATATAAAGGAAATACCTGGTACCAATTCTATGTTTTATTGTTTGCTTGTATTTCTAGGTAAAATATTTCTATAAGCTAAACGCTAGTCAAACTCAAAAGATTTAGGATTCCTTTAGCATTAGGAGCTCACTTTTTATTTCTTGAAATCTTCCTATTTCAGTCTTGGGGCAAAGCTCCACATTTTCTCTTGGTACCCACTTCAGAGAT
Organism: Alexandromys fortis; assembly: GCF_014885135.2. Lineage (NCBI taxonomy): Eukaryota > Metazoa > Chordata > Mammalia > Rodentia > Cricetidae > Alexandromys > Alexandromys fortis. The sequence continues at coordinate 3,327,556 of NW_026067984.1, read as the reverse complement.
TCTCTGGACATTCACCTAATGAATCCCTCAGTCCTCTCCAGCATTCTTGTTTTTTCACTTTGACCTCATTCGATGTTTAATGTCTGAAAGAACACATTTAGCTCAGTGTTTAAAGAGCCATACTGTCAAGAATTGATGTTTGAATTGCTTTTAAAAGGGCAATGAAGCAAAGTTACATTTATAGTGAAGGCTCCTGTGGGGCCTCCGGATGTTTTATGATCTATGACCTTGTTAAGGCCCTGTTTCATACTGTAAAGACCTCCGTGGCTGCACACTGCTTATCTGATACTGTGCTCAGCCAGATTCCTTCACTCTTAGACTATCCAAGGCCCAGCCCAGTAAATGGTGCCGCTCATGCTCATGGTGGACCTTACCACCCCCATTAACAATCAAGACAACCCCTCACAGACATGGCCATAGGCCAACCTGATAGAAACAGTTTTCTAATTAAGCACTCACCTTGACTGTTGATGTGATGTGGCTAGCTGCTGGAGCTCCTGCCCTGTCTTCCCTCCAACGACGGACAGTAGCGGGGAAGTAGAAGCTGAGTAACCTGTTCATCCTCTAAATTGCTTTTAGTCAGGGTGTTTTATCATAGCAACAAAATAGAAGTAGACTATTTATACACCGTATACCTGTGGCTTTGGTAGACGAGCTGGATTGCACAATGCCACGGAGGTCTTTACAAGATTCAGGTTTGTTGGATGGCACTGAAGGCCAAGCCCCAACTCAGAAGGTTCATCTTTTCAATGACACAGGTTTGTTAGTTACACATGAGACCATCTCTCTCTCCACCACTTAGACAGATGTATGAAAAGGCGTGCCCTTCCTCTCATTACTTTGTCTAGTAATTCTGTTATCAATACTGATAATATGACATCCTGTCTCCTAGCATAGTGGGAACGTTTTTTTTTTATTTAAATCTTCAATATGGAGGGAAGCAAGAGGTTTTCTCATCACACAAGGGGTCTGTGATTGGCAGGTGTCCAATTTGTTAGTTTATCTATTGAATGTAAGTTTCTTTGCAATGCATGAAATGGAGGCCTGTTTATTTTTGTCCATGTTATCAAAGTTTAAAAATAGTATAGTAAACTGTTCTTAGAGGCTTGTGATAGGTAGCAATGCTACCATCTTCTTGGAGGCACGTATGTTAAAGTAGACTTTTAAAGAGCCTACAGTCTGGGGCCCAAAGAGATGGCTCCACAGTGGAGCACTTGCTACTCTTTACATGATGTCTGCGTTTGGTTCCCAGAAACCACGTGGGAGATCATCACTGTCCATAGCTACTGGGCATTTCTTCTGGTCTCAGTGGACACTTCATGCGTGTGGTGCACATACATATATGCAGACAAGCAATAATACGGTCCTTATAGATCAAACGCATAATTTTGTCCTCATGCTCTTTCTTGCTCCTGTTCTATTTACTTGTTACATACTCCGATTTTGTTGTCAAAGAATTCCTAAGGACACCAACTCAAGAGGAGTAGAAGGTCTATTTTGGTTAGAGTTGCAGAAGTTTCCGGGAATGACGGCTTGGCTTTGTTTTGTGATCTTGAACACTGACAGGAAGTATTTGGTGGGGAAAGCTGCCCAATTCATAGGGGACAAGAAGAGGATTCAACATTTCTTTCCGGGATCCTCTAATGATCTGAATTCCCTCCAGTAGGCCCCACCTCCAAAGTTCCGCCACTTACTGGAAGTGTTGGTAGCTAATCCTTTAACCTGGGCCTATGGGGCACACTTCAAGTCCAAACCACAAGGGATACTTGTACAATATTTTTTTTTTATAGTGCTCTGTTTTGAGACAGGGAATTTCTAAGTTTACTGGAGTTTGATTTTACACTTGTTCCATTAGCTTCTAGAAACAGGACACTGTGATTTTGTAGTTTCCCAATGTCTGGTTTTATTTCTCCCTCTTGTTCCTCAGGTGTCAGATCAGGAGTACAGTGTTCTTATTCTTTTGAAAGTACGTGGCTAAAGGCACTTCATTTGATTTACCCAAAGCCCTGGGGAGGGGGAAATCCTCAGGTTTCAAGTTGGTACTCTTCTTCATGTTAGTCTCCAGTGGATCGAGTTCCAGGTGTTGACTGGGAAATAAAGTCTATGTTTATGAACACTGGGCATATTTAGACAACACTTAATTAAATATAGTTTAATGGCTTACAGAAGAAATGGGGAGAAAGACTTGTGCACCTTTATTTTCCATTATATTGTATGTGTGCATCTGCTTGCCTCATTTGTAAGCCTTCTGGTGTGTTTGTGCAGTGGCCTACTGTAAGCATGATAGATACAGTTGAGATAAATGTGGATTGATGAGCAAGAGCCGGCAAAGCTATGGGGACTTAAAGCTAGAAGCTTAGCAGGCTTGCGTGTGGTGGGTACCTACGCTTCCCACCATACGCACCTGAGAAGCCGCTCTCAGGTGCTCTCTGTGCATGGCTTTCTCCGCTCTGCTCTTAGGTCTTCCATGAATTCTTACGCTTCTGGCCTTTGCTGATGATGACCTTCTCTTTCCTTTTGATTTCAGATAAAATTCAATCAATTTTTTATAGCAATTCCAGGAATACAGGGTTGTTCAATTCCAGTTAAAAAAAAAAAAAACAAAAAACAAAAAACAAAACCTATGCATCTGTTGGCTGATACCACTTACAGGTCTTCCAGTGCTACGGTAGTCTAGGGAGAGACGAAGCCTGGTGATTCCTCCAAGGCTGTTTCCATGCACGGGGAAGCCATTTTCATTCTAGGAAAAATTCAGTTCTTGATGTGTTCATTACCCTAAAGGGCAAAAATAAAATTCCTGTTTTCTTTCGCTTCTGCCACTTTGGAATAATTCTTAAATTCTAATCTAAAAGAAGGCAGAATTTAACACATACTGTTTATTCAGTTTTTTATACACTCACTCAGGGCTGGGAATGTAAAAGATGAGTAAGAGTGGCTCCTTATTGTTGAAGTATTTTACTATTTGTTCTTACATTTAAAAGTCAATTTAATTCTAAATACTTTAATTACTTTATTTTTAAACAAGGACTTATATAGCCCTCGTTTGCCCATAACTCACTATTGAGCTGCGCACCGTCTCGTTCTCTTAATCCTTTTGCCTTCACCTCCCAAGTGCTGAGACTGCAAATGTGCTTCATTATATCTGGCTCTGCTTTGTCTTTAAGAAGGAATCTTGTGCAATATAATTAGAAGACTCAAGCCCACGGACTTGTCATGGGCTAGCAGCTCTCACTGCCTGTGTGGGATGCTTCATTTGGGTAAATTCAGAGTGGATTATCTCAATGGTCACACATTCGAATCCCACTGCAGAGTAAAATGAACTCACAGAGTATTTCCTACTATGGTTTGAGCTGCTATGCTGGACCCTTCCAGCCACAGTGTGAGCTAAAATCTCCGAAACTGTGAGCTAAATAAACTTTTCTGTGTAGAAGTTGCTTATGCCCGGCATTTTTGTCTCAATGACAAGAAAGGGACAATGAACAGAAGTAAGTCATGCAAACTGGCAGTTTCCCCCAAAGGAAGGAAACGCTCCTCTGTCAGTGCCAAGTCAGTCCCAGCTTCTGCCCAAGCAAGCTCCTGCCTTCCCTGAGTGCATTGCTCTTCAGAGGCAGCTGTGTTATCCTGCAAACCAGCTTCACAGCTTGCTCATCTGTCTCTGACTCCTTAAGCAATGCTGGGTAGTCAGAGAGACTTGTCCTGACTTGCTCTGTCACTAGGAGGATTTGAATCTTGTTGCTCACTTGCCATGATGGTCCGCTTTCCTTCGGCCTTCACCCCACCTCCAGTCCTTTTTTCTTTCTTTTTTCTTTTTTTTTTTTTTTTGAGTGCTGAATTGTGATCAGATCCACCAGGGTCAGACAGAAAGGGCCCAAACCTGATTATCTACCATGTCATACATCTCTGCATCAGACATTTCAGGTAGGTTTAAATTCTTCGGTTTCCAGTTGTGCATTGAAAGCCATGGTTCTGGAAGGCTCAGTTAAGTCTCAGACTACATAGGCCAGAGGAAGCCAATACAGCAGAGACCCGGAGTTACTCAGTGCACCATTATATACCTTATCTATCTAATTAGAGGACTACATTTGTGCAGTTTGACCTGTGAACGATGGTCGATTTGGATGATAATAAACTTAGTTTTAAAATAAATATATTGTTATTGATTCATAATTCTACTAATATTTATTAACTTTGCTATATTCTAAGTTCTATGATAAGTAGAGAAGATGTAAAACTCAATGTTTTGGTTTGTTTTTTAGCTTTTGGTTTTTTGACATAGGGTCTCTCTTTATCTCTCAATGTTGCCCTGGCTGTCCTGGAACTCCCTCTGTAGCTAAGGCTGGCCTGGAAATCACAGATATCCACCTGTTTCTGCCTCCGGAAGACTGGGATTAAAAGGTATGTGCCACCATGCCTGGCCGTTTTATGCTTTTGAATATTATTTTATTTATTCTTTGAGAATTTCACACAGCGTGTTTTGAATATATAACTCCCCACAAGTCTCTCCATAATTACCTTCCCATCCTTTCCCACCCAACTCTGAGATTTCTCCTTCTTATTGTCCCTGGGAGTGGGGCCTGCTCTGGCACATGGTTGACCAGGGATCACATAAGTGGAGGAACTGACTCTCCCTCTGCCCAGCAGCCATCAAATGCCAACATCTCCTTAGCTGCTGGTGGACTTCATGCCCACTCTCTGTGCACCGTACTGGGTTCTGTTTGGCTGGACCTTAGCAAGTCCTGTATGTGCTGTCAGAAGTGTGCTGCACACCCTCCTCTACTGTGACTGTGACCTGCACCCCAGGAGCTGTTTTCATTCCTGCTTTCCCACTCCTCCTTCTCTCCCATCAGTGTTCCAAATGTTCTTTTCAAACAACACACATAGATGACATACTCCTTGTTTAAGATTTTAGCGATGTACAGATGAAATTCCAATAATGTCAAACTCCTTCAGGTGGCCAACACACAGGAGTGGGAAGCCCCTTCCCATCCAGCGTGCTCCTTCTCTGAGGCCTCCTGACTCTCATGCTACAGACTCCATAGAAGCCTTTGCTTTCGTTCCGAGTCTGTACCGCTCTCCTCCCAGGTCTTCGCATGGCTGACATTCTCCTTGACAGCTCAAGTCATCAGCCTCTTGCTCTGCCTCCTACCACCCCTTTCATTTCTCCATAGTGTTTATCACTGTGTGAAATCATCTTAGTATTCACTTATTTCCTGTCTCTCTCAAATACAGTGTGGGCTTCCCGAGAGTTCATATTTCTCTGAGCTGTTCTTTGTCACACTCACGGTTCAGAATACCAAAGGGCACAAGATGGCTCTCAACACATACATTCTAAATAAATTCCATCATGATAATTGATTATCATGTATCATCTGCAACCAGTAAATGTATTGGTTATTGAAGACTGTAACCACGTAAATAAAGAACCTAATCATTATCACAAAAAGACTTATAAGCCAAATAGCATAGGATACCTGTTTTATTAGGCTTAGCATATACGATCATTTAAAAAGTGTGATAAATAGGGCCAGGGGTGTGGTTCAGTGTTACAGCACAAACAAAACAAAATCAAAAACCAAACAAACATAGGAGGAAGAAGAAAATATTTTCAATGCTTATTTTTCTTTTGCTGCATTTTAAATAATTGAATATTTTAGCAGTTCTCGGGGTCATCAACCCATGAGATGGGTGACTAATATGGAAAATGTCTCATATACTTTTTTTTTCTGGTAAAGCAGTAGTGTACTGGCTCTCTGGTATTTACCTTTCTTTTCTGCTTACAAGGCATAAGTCATTGAGTCAGAACACCTACATAAATCAAACGCCTTTGGAAATGTTGACTCAAATGTACTTGAATGATCATCTTGTCTTATTTAAAGCAATGCAATATTACACGCATCTTTGATATTCAATTTTGTTGTCATTTATGTAGGCTGGTGTTGCCTTTGCCATACAGGCAACCAACTCAGCATCAGTCGAAGGAAATAAGATCCAGTAGTACACATTTATCAATGACTTCAAAAGCTTGCAGATCCTTCCTTATATCAGCATGAATGTTTGTGTAATTTGTAATATTATAATTTATAATATTATAAATCACTTCATATTTAGAATTGAATTCCTATGTTACAGAACTAAAGAAAGGTGTCACATTCATAAAGTTGTGGTGATAAGTTACTCTATGGGAATAATTTTCCCATTAGGAAGTTCAGAGACAAGAGGAGAGGAAAGCAAAAATTAAAAACCAAGTTTACCTTCACGTTGCCCTGGGCAGAAACTATGTAAAGCAATAGCTGTCCAAGGTCCAAATCAATAGCGAAGTCTAGAAAACAGATTCAAAAACATCCCATGAAGTTTTCCTGACTTAATTTTGATTTCTAGCTGTGTGTGTGTGTGTGGGGGGGGAATCTAAGCTCTAAGGAGCGAGATCCTTCGTTCTTTCAGCGGCTAAGAAAAAGGGGAGTACATGTGAGATCTACAGCCTTAGGAATTTGCAAGCCAAGGGGACTTGAGGCCAGATAGGGGCATTTGTGACCCCAGAGGGAAGCTTAAGTGCCGTCGTAATGTCAGGGAATGCTGGGGGTGGCACAGGTAAGAACTTATGCTTTGGGAACTGGGTTTGTCAACAACTGAACAGGGAAGAGAACTTTGGGACAGCCATGAAAACTATTGTGGTAGACCAGATGCCCAGAGGATGAATGGTAAGAACAACAGAAATTTGAAGGGGTTCATATCTGCTAGTGACAGAAACTGGGCCCAGAGAGGGCGGGCCCTCTGCTCCAGGTCCCAGCACTCACTAACGGCATACAGGGGACTACAGCACTCCACAGGCTTCTCTTACGGCCATGGATCCAATTACTCTGGACTCTGTGATTTTGCAATGGGAAGTGAAATGTGCCCACAGAGCCAGCAATCATATGCATTGTGCTTACCTTTACTTTGAGCCATTATGAAATTGAACACAGATGTGTAAATAATGGTGAGGCTGGCAGATAACTAATCATTACACAATCTTCTCTGTCAGGGAGAGAAGTAGAGGCTCTATGGTTTTAGACGAAAACCTATCTTTAAGTATTTGATTATAAACCTGCAGAAGTACCACATTATATCAGAGTAAAATGGGTTTTTTCAAAGGACAAACAGTGCAGAGAGCCTGAAAAGGCTGCACATCCAAAGATGGGCTGGTGTGACATGTCCTCGATCAGATGTCGTGGCTATTATGTTCTCTATTGTTCCGGCGGAACTGTGAATAATAGGCAATTCCGCAAAGACTACCCGTTTCTGCTCACAGGGAGGGTTGTTCACGGTTCCACCTGAGAAATTTGACTGAAACTTTAGGAGGGACAGACTCTGTGTTAACATGCCCTGAGCCACTCTCGTAGCTCTGGAGCAGCGGGGCTTCTCAGAATCACAGGCAGCATTTTCCTATGGCAAATCACTGACCCGTACTGAGGCTTTAAATAAATCCCTGGGCTCTTGTCAGCATGACCTTGACATGGTTGAACACCTGAGTCACTGTGACTTGTGATCCTGGCACTCAGCAGCTGAGGTAGGAAGATCAAGAATTCCAGGCTAACGGTGAGACTCCATTAGACATAATGAGGATCCTGACGCTCTCCTATGATACCTAGCTGCATTTATTAATAGCTAGGAATATTATTTTGAGCTTCAGACATGAGATTCCTGTTCTGATGACCATCTATAATCCAGGCAGGAGTATCTCATCATTAGCTCCATGCTCTGGCACTGTGTCCCACCATTCCGGCTCAAGCACTGGCTGTGGTAAAGAACTGATTCATTGTGACTAAAATAATGAGACTCTCTGATACAGGAAGGCATAGAGAGATTGCAGTGCAAACTCAGAAACTGGTAGAGGTGGACGCTGCCATTTGTTCAGTTTGTCATCGTTTCTGTGACCCACTGGTAGCTGGTCTTAAATAGCCCATGTAGTCAAAGCTAGCCTTCAATTCCCGATCCTCTCACCTCCCCTCCAAGGATTGCAGGCATGTGCCACTCTGTCCAGCCTTGCAATTTGGTTTTCCCCTTCTTCCTACTGTGGGCTCTGGTGCTGCTAAGTAACAGTGTTCATAGATGAGTTCAGCATCCTGGTTCACTCCCGCTGTGGATGCTGAAGCAGAGGAGATGGATTGTGTTGGAAGTTCGTCTTATTATTTTGTGCTCAGTGTTCACGCTATGGTCACTCTGGTCCCGAAGAAGAAGTCCAGCTTCTGAGCTGGCTCGTCAGCTATTATTCCTCACATGTCTCATTGATCACAGGAATCCTTTTCCCCCTTCAGTCTTGTAGCTACATAGCAAACAGTCACCCCCTACTCCTTTTCCTTTGGGTCTGTCAGTGGCTTCTTCCAAAGAAACCCAGAATCCGCCTGTGTAGAGGCTTGGGATCTCATCCCCACTCTGGTCAGATGTTGTACCTGCTTGTTCTTAGCAGGTAACATTGGTGACTATTTCACTGATAACGTGGCGCAGGGAGGGGAGAACGGTCTCAACATGCCATGCTTTCCTTCCAGTTTCAGTGGGGGAAACAGCTAAGGCCAATCCCACATTATATGTTTGATTGCCATCTTCTCCCGACTTCTTAGGAACCCAGGCTCCTGGACATCTCCTATTTCTCTCTTGGAAGCTTCTTTCTCTCTCTCTCTCTCTCTCTCTCTCTCTCTCTCTCTCTCTCTCTCTCTCTCTCTCTCTCTCTATACTCTTCCTCATTGGAATATGCATGTGGTCAAACAGCCCCCATCTTTGAAAAGACTTTGCTTAATCTGGTTACCGTCTCGGTTCTCTGGTTTACGTTGTAATATTTTCATTGTTAAACAATCAGATAATGTGTGACGGCTCATATCTGTAATCCCAGCACTTAAGAACTGAAGCATGAGGACACCAGGGAGTTTGAGATGTGAGCAACTTAATAAACCAAGAGGCAGCCTGGGCTTCAGAGTTAGACAACCCAAAGGTTCCAGCCAGTGAGTTGGCTCAGCAAGGATAAACACTTGCTGCTCATATACAACCAGCTGAGTTCTAGCCCTGGAGCCCACAAACAAGCTGGATGTAGAATCTTACAACAGTAACACCAGTACTGTGGACAACCAAGAGGTAGAGACAGGGGAATCCCCGGGAGTTCAACCTGAAGGACAGGTCACAGCAACAGACACAAGAGATGCCCTGTGCCAACAAGGTGGACAGGTGGACAGGCAGAATCAATCCCTGAAAGGTGACCTCTGACTTCCACAAAAGGTGTCCATGGGGTTAAGAGGAGGAAAAGCATTATACAGATGTATTTTTTCATTTGCCACTAGCTTTTACAAGTCCTTCGATTGATCCCTTATAGCTATTACCAAGGCACATTTTTAATTAAAAAAATAATAAATTAGTTAATTACATTATTGTGCTCTCTGTCTCTCTCTGTCTCTCTCTCTGTCTCTGTCTCTCTCTCTCTCTGTGTGTGTGTGTGTGTGTGTGTGTGTGTGTGTGTGTGTGTGTGTTTGGCTATGAACACACTCATGCCATACTGCATGAGTGGATTTCGGTCTTAGCAGTGAACTCATTTACCTGCTGAGACATCTTGCCGGCCTCCAAACATATGAGATGCAACCTGCATATAGTGGAATACCTAGATTTTTTTTTATTTTCGAGACAGGGTTTCTCCGTAGCCTTTTGGTTCCTGTCCTGGAACTAGCTCTTGTAGACCAGGCTGGCCTCGAACTCAGACATAGACTGTGGCATATGAATGAAGAGCTATAGAGTATCATCCACTAAGTCTAGCAATTCTGAAAGTAGCAAAATTGCAGTTATTCAGTAGCAATGAAAATAGTTTTATGGTTGGGGGTCACCACAGCATGAGTAACTGTTGCAGCATTAGGAAGGTTGAGAACCTCCTGTTCAACACACAGCCGGCAGCTCTATTTCCCTTCTTCCCCTCTCTGACTTCCTGCAGTATTTGAGGTCTCTTAGAAGATATTATGGCTCTTTAGAAGCTGGAGACTTAGTCTGGCAAAGAGAAGAAATGCTGGTGTCAGAGAGGAAGATCACTTGATGCATGCCAGCATGCTAGAGACCAAGAACTGCAGTGGAAGCTTGGAGCATGGTGGCCATGAGAGGCACAGAAGGGGACAGTTGGGAGAGCCGTGATCGGAGACAGAAAGTGACTGGGGGACTCAGCAGAAGAAGCCAAAGGGCTTGACAGCTTTCACTCACGTGGAGCCCAGAGGAACCAAATTCTGACGTTGTTTGAGATAAGAGATGTGTCTGGATGAGTGTGTGAAGGATCTGGAGGGCAGCGCACGCACCGAGAGGCAGCAGGATAGAGCACACACCAGACAAGCCTTCCAGCTTACTGACTTCATCACCTAGGAAACATTAGTGATTCACCGCAATCATGATGATGCCTCTCGTCTTCCTGCATTTTCGTTTTGATCGCTTGCCCTAGTTCTTCGTGCCTGCTTCTTGGGTAAACTGAATCACAAGATGATAGAAGTTGTCTTTCCTTGTCAAAGCATCCGCCCTGTTGCCATGGGGCTCCCTGCAGTTTTCCATTATGAGCATTATTATAAAGATTTGTACACAGGAGATCAGATAAAAGATCTCATTAAAATTAATGTGTAATTACTGTAAAAAAACCACTTTTTAAAAAACAGCGGGAAGTATTTGTATTTCAAGTACTTGGAAGAGAAGCATAGTTAGTCTAATCTGTACTGATTCCTTCTGCAGGCTTTGGGTATCTCCTAGTGATAACCTTTCTTTGATTTTGAAGAGCACACTAATGAAAATAATGATGGACTCATTCATCCATCAAATAGACACACCCTGTGTGGCTATACCTAGATATACAGGGTGAATAGGAGCATCTCTTTCCTCACGGGACGTGCTCTAGATGTCCTGCAAAGGTGAAGCATGAGTTTTGAACTCTCCTGTTTCCATTTCTTCATCTGTAAAGTGAGATTGTTGAGAAGATAGAACCCTTAGCAAACAGCTAAATCCTCAGCAGCTGTTTCGAGGAGAAAGGGGGATGCCCGTAAAGCTGCATGGAAACCGCAGAGCCCCTTGCGGCATTTGCTCCACTAATCACCATGGTTGGATGATCTTTGCCTTTTGAGTTTTACGTTGTTTCCACTTAGTTGTGGGTAAAGCAGCCATGGCCACATCTGGCTAATAGACTCTTCACTATTTTCCACCTCCAGGAACCTGGGTCATTGATCATTTGTTTGACTTGGTGGACATAAAAGGTGTTCAAACTCTTTGAAAAATAATTGTATTTTAAAAATAGCTTACAGACTAAAAGGTTTCTGTAACTTTTTTTAAAAAAATATATTCTTTGCTTTGATTAACTTACCCAGACCCTTTTCATCCCCAACTGTTTGGCTTGTATCTGTGCCTCTATTCTATTTCATTGATCTGTGAGTCTTTTTGTGCCAGGGCCATGCTGTTTTTACTAATAAGTCTCTGTAGTGTAACTTGAAATATTGTTTTTTTAATAGTTTTTTCTTTGGGAATTTTATAAAAAGCATTTGATCATCTTAATTTCCCCTCCCAGCTCTTTCAGGGTCTCCCCAGCCTCTTTACAACGTGGCCTTGTCAGTCTGTTTATGTTATCCCTCCCCTTCGTCATGAGCAGCCAACAGGTATGCATTCTGTATCTCAGTACATAGTCACATACAAACATACTCTTCTGTGTTGGAAGATGGCTGAATGGATAAAGCACTTGTCACTTGAACTTGATGACCTCAGCTCACTCCTCGGAGTCCATGTAAAGGTAGGAGGAGAGAGCCAATTTCACAAAGGTGTCTTACCATATCCTATATTGTATATACATACATACATACTAACACTACTGAATTAATAAAGAAAAATAAACTTATCATTTGAGCAATCTGGAATCAATCACACGTTTTGCTTTCAGAAATCCACAGTATGTTGTACAAATTCATGCAGGTTAAAAGGTATGAGCAGGACAAATCCTGATAAAATGCTGCTTACCACGTTATGTTGTAGATAAAGTGTATTCTAGTCATTCATTCTCCCAGTTATGACTGCTTTTTCTAGGCATATGTCTCTACACATGAGCCTTTCTGTCTTAGGGAAAACACAGAGAAGTGAGATTTACTATTCTACCAAGTCTTTGGAATGGAGAGATAATTCTCCTAAGTTCGCTCTTCCTGAAAAGGGGAGATGAGCCATATATGGACGGTGAAAAGGTCAGGTGAGCGCTGGGCAGCCTCTGTGCTGCTCTGAACATTGTGCACAATCTCAGATGCACGTTGGTCAGAGGCAAAGCGAGCGAGGGAACAAATAAATGCCCAGCTCCATTCTGCTATTGTCCCCTTAGCTGATTCTGGCAGAATGACAGAGCAGGCCACCTGGTCCTTTCGTCGCACAAGCCCTATTTTAGTTACACGTCCAGCTCAATGCCTGGAAGTGACCGTCTTGCTCATGTTTGTCCTTGCTGCTCCTGACCTGCCTTACGTCAGCCGCTGGGGGGGGGGTGGTTTGTGCCTTTTCAGACAGGGCATCTTCAGCTGTGGCTTTCTCTCCTGGCTCTGTGCAGAATCTGCTGTGCTGTTTCAGCCTTTCCACTAACAACACATTTCCCGAAGAGCTCTTCTACTTCTGTTCTATTCTGCCCCGTTCCCATGGTCACTTCTCCCGACAGCTGCTGGAAGTCAGCAGTCATCCACGCCACTCTTCATAGTTTCATTTCAGGCATTCAAATGTTAGGTCAAGAAACCCCTGTGGTGGGTGGGGTTCTACACTGAATCCAGATTCACATTAATGGCTCACAAAAGGAAAGCACAGCCTGCCGTTATGGAATGAGCCTTGGCGTTCCGATTCTGTCACCTTCTAATGCCTAATGATCCCCCTGTGTGCTAACTGGAGAACGTCATGTGTTTAATCATCCGTGAGCTGACACAGGAGCAGCAGTATATTAAGCACAATAATGCATTGGTTAATCTACTTTGCTGTATTTTATACTTTCAGTGCATCATCTGAGTGATGGAAGGCTTGTGTTGGCTTAGGAATAACAGCACACAAAGCCCATCACAGCACAAAGGCATCAACTCAGGTGTGCTTAAGGGTAATTACTCCAGGGAAAGATGAGACCATCAACTGCCCAAAACTCCAGAGAGAAAGCTCTGGCTCCATCTGTTCTTGGGTGACCCTCAAGCACCTCTCAGAGTGTCCGTAAGCCACAGCTCTCTTGTCTAAAGCTGGGACTGAGAGCCCTTAGGAGGTGTGTGGGAAATGGTTTAATAAGCGAACCAGTGAACCTCCTCTCTTGTGTGCTGAGAAGTGAAAAAGAAGACAGAGACAAGATGAAGGGTCTCGTCTGGACTCAGCTTGGGTGCTTACTGAGTGATAGCAGTTGGCATTTCTCTTTTATCCTTTATGTTTCTTGGAAAAAATGCATGTACTATTACCATGTTCACATGGTGGCTCTAACACACAGAGTAGTCTCCCTTGTAACCTAGTGAATGACAGAGGTGGACTGGATCCCAGATCTCTTTGCTTCCAAAATCCATTTTATCAGTGACCCTCTGCAAAAGATGTCATTATCCTGACCTTACTCAGGGTGTTTTCTGACTGGTCAGTCTTGGAAATCTCTGAAGTGTAAGGCAAAAGCCCTCTCTATCTATGACCCATTATCTGCCCTTTCCTTTTTCCTTCCAGTGTTCAACTGGCCTGGGCTCAGCTGGAGGCCTCAGTTGCTCTGATTATTTTATCTCATGTTCCTCCAATCCTGGTGATTGAACCCAGAACGTCATGTAAGCACCCTGTAACACCGCAGACACTCTGGATAACTCTCCTTCTGCTTCCTGTTCTGCTTCTGTCCGTCCTGGCTTCCCCTGTGCCCAGTGTCCTTCCTCTTCACTCTTCCTCTGAGCCAGGCTCTTGGCCATGCATTTATCTCAACAATGTATTTGACAACTGGGTTCTCGACAGCTTCTGCTGATCCACACAAGGATCACATACAAAGGAAGACAAAAGAGGGCCAATTGGGAAAGCCAACCCAAGAGGCACCTGACCTACTCCAGTTTCTTACGCAGAGAGAAAGACTTTCATCTCCAGTAGCTTTAGGCAAGACTTTAGGTATAGAGTCTCACTCCAGAATTATTGTGTATCCTCTTCTTAGGAAGAGATACCTCCTGTAACTATCCCATATCTATAAGGTTTGATGGTTCTGGACTCTTCTATTATTTGCTGATTGTTGATAAAGTAATTTACAGAGAACAGTGTGAAGTGGGGGCTCATAGGCTTTCATTCGACTTCCTACATAGAGTTATGGTCAGAAGTAACCTAATAAGGTTTCTACACGGGGACTTTTCCTGGGCGTGTAACTGCCCAAACTGTGCATCTACACTCCAGCCACAGCTACCATACCTACTTTAACTATTCATTGCTTCTAGGTCTACTCTGTGGGTTCCTTAAATGTACAAGGATCATGAGGACTAATTTTTTATTGTGGAAAGGTACCCAGTCTGATCCCCAGGTCAAAGTATAAGGAGATACCTCACAGGTTCAAAGTTTCTCTGAGGACTTTGCCTCTTCAGTCTGCTTGGTGAGACCATTATCAGAATGTCTCTGTATAAATTCTGGAGCTGTTCATATAAATGATGTCACAGTCTACTTCCTAGCGGGAGCTGGGCACTGCTGGGCTGGTAGGTATACTTGAGTATTTGCTTTTTGTCTGCGCACTCAGGGATCTCACCTGTCAATGGTGTTACTTAGAGAAACCCACCCAGCCTTACTGAATCTTAGTTTCTCTGTACAAAACACTGGAATGTGGCCACAGGGAAGACCCAGAGGTAAAGAAGACTAGCTGTTCTTCGAGGACTCAGGTTTGATTCCTAGGTTTGTGCCCTAGCTTACAACCATCTATAAGTCCAGTTCTAGGGTCCCTTCTGCCGTTTATGGGCAAAAGGCACACAAATGGTACATAGTCATATGTGCAGGATAAACACTCATACATAAACTCTTAAATTTAAAAATTGGGCTATTAAAACCTAGCCAACAAAGTTTGGTAAAGAATAAATACAGTTGTGGGTTGGTATTTTAGCTTGAGTACATGAGCAATAGAACTCCTTTCCTTTTCCCTCTCAGAGTTTGGGGCTAGTTTCCAAGGACTCTTACCATGCTGAGACCTTTTATCAGTCCATGTCGACATTAACTCGAATTTTCTTCTCTGTTTCCCCAGCAATGACATGATATTCTATTATCAGAACACAACAAAGCTAATGTATGTCTAAACAATCCTGAAATCCCGTGAGTCTGCTTCTCAGAAGTGTCGTTCTCACTTATCCATCATGCAATGCTCCAGAAATCCCCAAGGCAGAGCCAAGTAGACATCGCACCATGCCATGAGAGCAGACAGTGCTCCATGCCGTGAGAGCAGACAGTGCTCCATGCTCTGAGAGCAGACAGCGTTCCATGCTCTGAGAGTAGACAGTGCTCCATGCTTTGAAAGTCTCATTACAAAAGTTAAATAGTCGGGAGTTCAGCTTTTGTACTTCTAGTACATTTGTTCTCTTTGTTCCTCTTCATTGTCTGTGATTTTATCGGTTCTGAGAGTTTGATACTAATTTTTCAGTTTCTTCCTTGACTGAAATCGGCTGCACCCACTCACTTGGAAATCTAGACAAAGTCTTCCACTTCTTTGTCAGTGGTCAGGAAGCTTCAAATTATTCATGTGTTCCCTCTGCTGTTTTATGGAACACATAGTTTCCTTTTCAGGCTCGATTGCCTTAACCACTCCCAGAACAGACTTGTTTTGTAGATCACCAAATGTGCCAAGCTGTTTCAGTCGTCCTCCCTTACCCTTCCCGCACACTGTGTTTAGTTGTGTTTGCCTAGGTGATGAGCACGAGGACTCCATGGCTGATGGAGAATGTTAAACGCTATGATGTCTTCTGCGTGGGTGAGCATCGTTATGACGGATGCTAACATTGAAAGTCTTCCCCGGGAAAGAAAAGGGTGCATCCTTGGGATCCAGACTTTCAGGATGAGAAAACACAGCCTGCAGAGGGACAGCTCATGTGTAGACGTGATGGCTTCCTCCATCCTGAACAAGTCCCAGTCCCAGGGAGAACCAGTAACTGGGGCCCCAGGTAAAGGAAGAAGTGGCATTAGATAGCGACTTTAGTTGAGTCCTTGGAGAGCAGTGACAGAGCCAGCCAATGGCTGTGCCCCAGTGACAGCACTGGAGCCAGGTCTGGCATGGCCGTTGAGTAAAAGTCTCTTCTAATGAGCAACCACTGCTCTGAAGTTGGGTGACCTGGGCTTGATCAGACCCGCACTGTGTCAGCGCCTGGATCCTAAGACCTTGGGACTGGAGGCTGTGTGTCAGCTGCATGCTTCAACCTCGCATTCTTCTCTTGTGTGTGTTTGTGTACAAGGTGACATGCTACCAAATTCTTACTTACCCGGAAAGCCATAACCAACTTCAATATAAAGCACTGGGAAAGTGATGAATGGATGTTGAAATAGGAGCGGAGGGGCTGCGTCCCCAGCACCCCAGCCGCCTGCTAGCTTATGCCCGAAATAACAACACACAATCTGTATTCATTTAAACACTGCTTGACCCATTTCTATCTAGCCTCTTCTAGGCTAATTCTCACATATTAATTTAGCCCATTTCTAATCATCTGTGTAAGCATCCCAAGGTGCGCTTACTGGGAAGATTCTACGTCCATCCTGGGTAGGAGGAGCTTCATTGCGTGCATCTGCCCGGGAGAGCGGAGCATGCCTCTCTGTCTGAGGCGTCTGGCTCTGAGAGGAGCTGCATTACTTCTGACCTCACTTCCTTTTCCTCCCAGCATTCTCTTCTGTTTACTCCTCCCATCTTCCTCCTGTTTACTCCTCCCACCTATGTTTTAACCTATCAGGGCAAGCAGTTTCTTTATTTAATTAACCAATGAAATAAACAGATTGATATATGACACTCCCACATCAAATGAATTATAACTTGGCCCTGTAGTAAAGACCTTTGAAGTAACACCAGTGTCATAATATGATAAAAGGCAAAGTAAAGCACTCAATAGATAATATACAAACATACAATTTTGGTTGCCTAGTATGGCCTATCAGACTCAGAGGCTGACATGGAAGGGTTAGCATTATTTATATCTCCCTGCTTGCATACTGCAGTATTTCAGTTCTTCTTTAATAATTCCAGAGAGTTTTATTCCGATGAGGACGTGAATGGCAAATATCTCCTGCCAGCACGGTGGAGTCACTTCCTAAACATAGGATCAGTGTTAGTCCCCAGAGGTGATGTGATGTTGACCACGAAATATGTACTTGGATTAAGAGGAGGAGCCAGTCTCAGAATCACTTTCTCCAGGTCATAGTTGTCCTAGAAATACCATGTCACCTCCCACCAGCAACGGGTAAAACTAACCCTACGTAGACATAGGGCAGAGGCTCCAGGAAACAGATAATTTGCACAGTGTTTATGCAGAGGTTCTGAGTCGCAGGGTGAAGACCATGGGAAAACATATTCTTAGGAATTGAGACACCTCTCAGAAGCAAAATTACAGTTAGGAAATAGAAGCAAGGATATATTTACTGTTGCGCGTTCCTAAGAGCATAGGAAATACTCTGTTTTCTGATGGCTGTGTGTGACCCACGGATTGAGAACGGCTGGGCTAGAGGGAGCAAGGAGGTGTGAACCCATCTTATGTTGGAGGGTTATGCTTTTCTTGTCAGAGGTTAGACATTTAGGACACCTATGTTTTGGCATTGGGGGCTACATGGCCAACATATCTGCTCAATTTCCATGATCTGTTTAAAATGCTATGATCTCCTGAGGACAGCAACATATTTGAACATTGACCACAGATTATGGGACAATGATAAATAATCGTAGCCTTTGCTTGATAGTCAAATGCTTTTCAGGCACCACCTGGAACTTTACAAGCATTTTGATACATTAGTTTTCTTCATTCTATGGAAGAGGGAACTGATCTTGGAGAGAAGAAGTGGCTGGCTCAGGATGTAGATTAGAGCACACATCATTCTTGTCTGTTCCCTGTTCCAGTTTTTCAGACAATTAGGAGTCCATGTATTACTCACCATCTATAATTCATGGCAAAAGCAAATGGAGGAGGCCTGAAGGGCTGACTTCCTTTTTCACCCACGGCCACGCAGTAGAGAAGGAAGTGAGGGGGGCGTGGGATTGCACTTGATACAATCCAGTTCACAGTGACTCGTGGCTGTGGGCTCCTAATAACTCTTTAGATGAGACTACATGCTAACACTGTTTTGACAATACTCTGCTTTCCTGCAAAATGTCCCCAAAGTCCTAAGAGTAAAGACTGCCTTTGTGGGCAGATCATCTAAGACCCTTTTCCCTTCCGTACTGCAGAAGGTTGACGCTACGCTTCGCTTGTCGAGTGCCTTGCTCGGTGCTGCTAGAAGGCCCACGGCTGCACTTGAACATCTGCCCACTGACGGCAGCCACGGTGAAGGGCCTGCTGGGACGTACATAATAGGCAGAAAAGGACGCCCTAGACCGAGTTCATAAATGTAGGGAAAACAACACCGTGCCACTGGAAATAGTAAATTTATTTTGAAAATCAAAACACACGATTAGGACAATTTAAAGATGTTTATTTCAGTATTTGCCACCTGATAAGTATTATTTTAAAGGGCTTTTTTTTTTAAAAAAAAAAAAACAGGAAAATGCATTAATATAATTTCTAAATTACAAGTAATGTTAAAAGCCTTTCAACATGCACATCCTCTTACTTTGTAACGTTGTCTCAAATAGGGGCCATGTTAGTCCCTGTGGCCACAGTGTCCATCAGCCAGCCTCGTTCTTAATGACACACAGAGAAAGGCATCTCAGCAGTTTAAGGCATGAAGGACAGAAAGCTGATGCTAGTTCCAAACACACTATACTGTCCCAGCTCTGCCTGTGCCTTGGAGGTCGGAAATCACACTGTAAGCCCAGGCTGGACATGGTGACCCACAGATCCAGTGTCTAGTTTCTGCTTCAGGAAGAAAGACGTGCAGCCAGACTTTTCTCCTTTATGTTTTATTTGCACTGAAATTGAAATATCTTCTTTGTACATCTGGCTGCCTTTCATCAGAGCCCCACCTGATAGAATACCCCACGGCTGCTGGAAGGAGCCAGCAGAGGGCTGTCAACACAGTCCTTCTGCAACAGAGAGCAGCCTAGTCTCAAGCCTCCACTACGTCGGCCAGCCTCTCAACACGGAATTAAAGGTCTGACTCCTTGCAGTCATCAGAAGTCAGCCCAAGATACCTCCTAGCCACGGGGTTCCCATTGGGTCAGCAGAAATTTTGACTGGTGACTGACAGTCAGTCCATCCACCCCTCTGCCTGGCTGTCCATCCACCCCTCTGCCTGTCCATCTATCCATCCCTCTCCCTGACCATCCACCCTCCCCTCTGCCTGGCTGTCAATCCACCCCTCAGCTTGGCCGTCCATCCACCACTCTGCCTGGCTGCCTGTCCACCCCTCTGCTTAGCTGCTCATCTGCCTTTTTGCCTAGCAGTCTATGCATCCATCCATCTGCCTTGCAGTCCATCCACCCTTCTGCCCATTCCTTCCCCTGCAGCAACTGTTCATCGCAGAGACCCTTCCCAATAAGCCTACTGCACATTTTAGAAAACCCTACCTGTGATCTTGACAAAGTGATGTCATCTGAGGTGAACATAACAGCAGTGTAAGAAGATTCCAGCCAGATACAATGTTTCAGCACCAATCATGCAACCCATAAACCGTATGAACACATTTGTTTGTTTGAACACAGATGGAGAAAACGTATAAGAGAAACTATAGCCGATAGAGACATAGTTCTTCTATTTTTTCCTGCTTTGTTGAAATGCAGTAGATAAAGCTTGTGTACATTTAAGATATATACTGAGATGTGCTGATATAAACATTTGGCATGAAAGGATTTCTAGTGTTAAGTTAATTGATACTCATCCCTTCACAGTTACCATTTCTATATTTTACTTACATTGGTATGTGTGCATTGTATAATCTTTGTGTGTAGTATATGCTCATGTGTGTGTGTGTGTGTGTGTGTGTGTGTGTGTGTGTGTGTGCAGAGGCCAGAGGAGCATGTTGTGTTCTATCATTATCTACCTTATTTCCTTGTATCAGGGTCTCTCTCCGAACTGGGAGATAAACTGCCCAGCAAGACCCAGAGCTCTTCCTGTCTCTGTCCACTACAGAACTGGGGTTGCTAGAATTGTGTGACCATGTCTACATTTTTACTTTGGTTTTGGGGATTTGAACTTAGATCCTCATGATGGTGCAGCAAGCACCATCCCCCCAGCTCCATAGATGATTTCTTTAAATTAAAGAAATTATTTTATGTGTATGGTTGTTTTTCCTGTGTGCCTATCTGTACATTGTTTGTTGGGTCTGGTGTCCATGGAGTCCAGAAGAGGGCATCAGGCTCTGTGGGTCTGGAGTTATAAAAAGTTCAGAGCCACCATTTAGGAGCTTGGAATGGAACTTGGGTCCTCTGCAAGATCAGCCAAGGCTCTGAAGTGCTGCTCCACCTCTCCTGCCCCCATGGGCATCTCTGTCTGCTGAGTGTTTCTTATGCTCTCTTCTCGCTTTCATTGCTTATGCTTTGCGCATCTATAAAAAACCATTACCCAAAACCATGGCAAGAAGATGTTCTAGGCTGGGATATGGCATTTCAATGAACTGTTTGTCACACAAGCATGTGAGACTGAGTTGGGACCTCCAGCAGCCATGGAAAGCCAGGCCTAGCCACACAGTGCTGAAGAGGCTTAGACAAGAGGATCCCTTGGCCTTGCCTTGCTGGCCCGCCAGTCTAGCCAAATTGGTGAGCCACATTGAGAAAGAAAACAAGAGAAGATTTTCCCTTTTCCCCACAACCCAGGAGTTTTATAGATTTGCAGGTTTTCCATTTAAAGTTTAGTCACTTTTGAGTTTATCTATAATGAGGGGAAATGTCCAATTCCATAGTTGAGTTTATATATAATGAGGGGAAAAGTTCAGTTCCATAGTTGAGTTTATATATAATGAGGGGAAAAGTTCAGTTCCATAGTTGAGTTTATATATAATGAGGGAAATGATCAATTCCATAGTTGAGTTTCTTTATTAACCTATGATATTCACACATACAGAGAGGAATCCCACATCACCTAGACTCTGTCCTGGACTCCTCTACTCTGAAGGTATTTCCACTATGGAGAGCTGTCTATGTTGATGTTAGTGTGGAAATGGCTCTGAGTGTGCCATCCTGCCATCTCACTGATGTTGCTCTGTAAAGACAACTGCTTTTGTAAATGATAACATTGCCCTGCTGGTACCACACTGTGGGTGAGCCATGTGCGGTGACTGGACTGGCTCCGTACTTGAAAGCCTCTGTCCGTCTTGCTGTTGTTACAGCTGGTCATATGGCACTTGCTGAAACTGGTCAAGTGGCCCAGGGAGGAGGAGCAACTCTGTAGCTTGGTGTAGGGCCCCATCTTAGCACTCTGTGTCCAGGAAGTGTGCCACTTGCCTTCCCAAGAAGAGAGACATTGAAATTTTCACCTACAATGGCAACATGCTATCGGATCATGGAGAAAGAAGGGAAAGAAGAAATAATTTTGATTTGTTTCATCGGCAGCCATGCAGAAGGAACAGAAAGGAGAGTTTACAAATTAGGGTGTTGATCTCTTCTGTCCCTGGTTAGAAGAGCCGTGGGGCTGCACACCACCGAAGGCAGAGCAGAGAGCTCATGTTCTGGCATGTGAGAAAAGCGGAAGAAATATAAAGTTTAAATTACGCCCAGATAAAGCTGTTCATTTTGTCACAGTGTTGCCAGCTCTCCATTTTTCCCCCTTTCAAATGTAAATCAGTGTGTTATGCCACATAAATCTTGGAAACTTAAGTAGTAGCCCGAGTCAACTCCAAACTTGAGATTGAACAACATGTACCCTTTCCCAATATCCCTGACCTTATGGGACATGGTTAATCTCTTCCCTGGAGAGTTAACATTCAAGATAAATGTAGGGTTGAAAAGAAGAAACCTCACAAATTTCTAATGACACGAAAAACAGCAAATTAATTAACCCAAACCTGAAACTACTTATGACCAAGCCCAGATTCTTAGGTTTCTAAGAATGTGAAGGGCACTTTGTCCTTAATGGCATCATCTCTGAAGCTCCACTACTTCTGACAAGACCGCATAATAAGCTCTGTTGCAGTGTGACATAGTTAAGATTGTAGTCTCCAGTGCATTAACTGATACAGTGTTGATGCCCTCTGTGTGCACCAGCTTTCAGGAGCTATGCAGAATCACGAGAATGCTGGTTTGGGTTAATGTACCCGGGGGCCATCTGACAGAAAGATAAAGGAAGATGAACAAAATCTGTGCTATAAGCTTCAAGAGACTACAGAGAAGCAGGTTCATCACTCCTACATGAATGGCAGGTAGTCTGAGAACAGAACACTGCTTCAATTATACACTAAAGCAAAAAAGAAATCAAGTAAAATAAACAGCCATTTTGTTATTTATATATCTGACTTTAGAGGTTTAAATGGAAACTTCTCCCTTTTTTTTTCATTCAGACTTTCACTATAATGGTTTAAACACCTGCCCCCCCCCAATAAAACAACAACAATAAAAGCCCTGTGCAAGATAGATTTCCTTGGGTTTGAAAGAACACTTTTGAGTTTCACATCTAGATTCACATGCTGCAGAATAAAACTGAAATGATCCCTAAACTTTGAAGAGGATCCAGGAGACAGGCTGATCAACCTCTGCACAACTCCATCCTTTGAATGCATTAGCGACCAAAGAGCCCTGAGCTGTCTCCCCAGAAAGCCACACACCATGGGACTAGGTTCAGTTTAGAAAAAAACAAGATTGGGGATTGAAACCATCCTTTGGATACAAGGGGCAGAACCGCCCTGCACATACGTTTGTGTTGACTTCAACAAAACAAGTTTAGTCTATGGAAGGTCAGGGACAGTGCAGCCTTCAGTTCTGAATTGGAGGTGTCAAGGAAGCGGTTATGCTTAAGATAGCAATTTGATGTTGGCTGTTTCTTAAGTCTCGTTGTCTTAAAACATGGGCTCCACTGATTGTACTGTATGAAAGATAAAGGCTGTCCATCTGTCTATGTCCCCATACTGGTGCGACCCTGCTCTCTGTAGTTTATATTAAGGAAAGTAGCTATACTTTTGTGAACCTAATATTGAGAGTGTAAGTTCGCTTTGTAGGAGGGTAACCAACTTTGTTCTATAAATAACAAAAGACTAGGTCTTATGAAGAAAAAAGTCAGGAAAGGGGAATGTCAGAGTTACAAAGCGTAGCTTTTCAAATGCATTTTCAGATTTAATATAGAAAGCAAAAGGCAACTATATTTTCTGCATTACTGGCTTTAGATAATGTATTTTCCCTGGAAAAAATAAGTTAAAATAGAAAGTTATTTTCCCTGGAAAGAATATGTTAAAATAGCTGAAAGTTATTTTTTTTTTCAAATTTAAATTAAACCTGGTAGCGGGAAATAAGGAAAAAAAAGGAAGGGCCATCTTCTATTATATGAAGTCTGGCCTGAAAATGTTATCTGAGCTTGATTTATTCTGGATTGCGGGAAGGATGATTGAGGCACAGGTTAGTGGCAGAAGTGATGGTTCCTGCAAGCAGAGCCCTGGGTTTTACCCCAGCAGACATTTGTTCTGAGGACTCCGTGTGAGTGATGATCTGAGGTTGGAGCTGTGGCCACCTCATTTCCAAAGCCAGCCTGGAGTCCCCCCTCCTTCTCCCAGGACCCTCAGGGCCTTCTCTTTGCTTTCTTTCCCAAACTTCTTCTGCACCTGTGGAGACAAAGGGAGGACAGGGTGAGTGGCAAAGTGAAAAACCACACAGAGATGGATTAAGCAAATGCAGCCCATCCATATAATGGATTCTAGGGAGCCACTGATTTATGGTGACAGAGGTTAATACAGGAAAAGCGCAGAGCTGAAACAGGGCTGTAGATACCATGATCGGGTGCCTGTGGCTGAGCAAGATGCTGATTTACCGGGAGAGAAGTGGGCAACACACATGTAACAGATTAACAGTGATTTTTCCCCAAAGCGTTGGAGTTATGAGAGATTTTTTTTTTAAGAGAAAAGCTTTTCTTTGTGTATTGATTTTTAGATTTTACTTACTGGGTTTGGGCTGTCTATTTATAAAAGCATGTAAATCTTACTTACTTAGAGCAGTGATTATTGAAGCTAGCAACACAGTATCTGACAAGACAACTATCTGCGTGCTCATTTAGACCAGAAAGATGTAAATGAAAAAAATTGCTAAGACTTAGAGGTCATAGGTAACAAATGGCATTCAGAGGCCATGTTCCTGTAGATTGGATGTCATTGAAGCAAGAAGAGTCACCAGAGAATAGATCCCCACATCCACAGACCTTAGCCAGGCTCAGAAACACACAGACGTGGCTGGCTTTTTCTTTCTGATTGCATTAAGAAGCCCAAGCTTGTGATTTCAGAAGACATTTGGAAGGCTAGCAAGGGGGATAAATGAAGTTTAACCTGTGGTTCTTTGGATTAATTTTGCACCATCAGGTCAGAGATTTTTGGAATTACTCCCACACTGGGCGTTTTGTTTGAGGCCTTTTATTACTTCCAAGGCTTGCTCTGGCTGCGCTGGGATGAGGTCTGACTCACTTAGGCAATAGAGACTCATGGTTTATTTCATGCAAATCTTATGGGAGTCTGCAACCACCACTTCCACATAACAGCTTGCAGGAGCAAGGTCACAGCTACCATTTGGATTCTCCAAATATCCCATTCTTACTGACAACCTGGGACTGTAAGAACACTGATACAGGTTTGGGTGTTTGAGTATCTATAAAATAAATCCTATTATAACTTTGGTTTCCCAGTGAACTCTGAAAGTACAGTACAAAAGAAAGTTTGACCAGGAAGCAAAAGCAGACTCCATATATTCCTTCTGCTTGGTCAGAATGTGGCCACAACACAGAGGTATGGGCGAGTGACTTTGAGGCAGACTCATGGAACTATGAGAACCAATGGATAATCTACTTGATTGGTGAGTCAGTGGGCTATTTTTTTCTTAGAACAGCAAACAGTGCAGTCAATAGATATTAAAATGTATTGATTAACTTACTTGTGTGTATGTGTAAGAGAGAAAGAGAGAGGGGAAGGGTGATGGGGGAAATGTGCAAGGAAGACCAATGCTAGTTTGCACACAGTCTTTGAGATTGCTGGGAAAGTTGTCAGAAGACAGCTTTCAAGGCTACACTCCCTCCTTCCACCTTGGGTGCTGGGGTCAGCACAAGTTATCACAGCTGCGCTGCAGGCCCTTTTACCTGATTGGCCATCTTGCCAGCCCAGGCACCTGGCAGAAGTAACGTAATGAAACTTCAGGAACATCCCCCAGAGACATTCTATATGTGTAGTATGTCACTGGTTCATATAGTCACTTTGGATGCTGGGGGACCACCTTAACCCCAATCTTCACCCTCCTCTCCTCTGCAGACAGGGGCCAATAAACCAGTGGGTATATAAACTGTCTTCAAAAATTTTTGTAGATGGACCTAGGTCCATGTGAAGGAGGGCAAGCACTCTGTCCCTAAGCTGCGTTCTCAGTCCTCAAGTCTTTGGTTTTGTTCTTTGTGACAGTGTGACATAAAGTTGAAGCCAGCCTAGAACTCTTCATGATCCTCCTGCCCTAGCCTCCCACTGCTAGGATTATAGATGTTCATTCAATGTCCAGAAAAATGTCACCATCTCTGTGAGCATAAATACATCTTAAGTTCTTCACACTCTAAGGGGGAGACAGACTTTAAAGCAATAAAAATAATGAGAATTAAAATTTATCTAAAGCATTACATGGAAGGAAATGTCATCAAAATTTCTTTAATCTAAACTATGTTTTTGTTCCCCATGAAGAATAATAAAGACAAGAATGTTATCAAAATATAGGTGTCACTGCCTATGGTGGACTTGAGGGGTGGCTCACACCTTTTTTCTGTTTCCTAAGTTGTCTTCTCTTTCCAAGAGTAGCTTCTACCCTAAGAAATATACTTGGGTGTTAAGGGACGTAAAAGGAAAATGATTTCACATGTCAACAATGAAGGATCATTTTCATATAGAATGTTTGTGAAAATGCTATTCGCATTCTGGTTCTTCTCTATTATGCAGTATTTTCTATTTCTTAAAACAATTTCCACTGTTTTAAGAAAAATGGAGGTAAACAATACTTAAAGTTATACTGAAGAATGAAGAAAAGCATCCAACCTGACAATCATTTGGTTCTATAAAAAGGTGTGACGTGCATACTGTTAGGGAGAAACCGCCGTCAAGTTAGCCAGCAACAAGGGCTTGAGCAGAATCCTTTAATATATTATCATATATAAGATATGATTTAATTATATTATTGAATTAATATTATGTACTATATAATTTTGTATAATATACTATATAACTATATTATGTGTGATTATATATGGAAGATATATGAGAAAATCAATACATATCTGTCCAACATCCTACCTTGTCTTATTTTAATACGTTACTGAATTTCCCTGTTGGAGATCCCAAACTCCTTTTTAGTCTGTGAAAACATTTAGTCTCCATGCCGGCTCCCATCGTATTACTCTTCTTTTTTCTCAACTGACTCCAAAGCTTCCTAGCAATTATATATGATTAAGCAGATTATAGCCCGTTGATTTCTTTTTTTGCTTAATTTAGTTGTTTCTATGCATCTGTTCAGAATTGATAGGTATCAGGAAGGTTTTTTTTTTAATATTTATTTATTTATGTATACAATATTCTGTCTGTGTGTATGCCTACAGGCCAGAAGAGGGCACCAGACCTCATTACAGATGGTTGTGAGCCACCATGTGGTTGCTGGGAATTGAACTCAGGACCTTTGGAAGAGCAGGCAATGCTCTTAACCTCTGAGCCATCTCTCCAGCCCCAGGAAGGTTTGTTTTCAGCCACAGAGGAAACTCTCAATTGCTGGGATAGGGTTGGACAATGAACATTTGGAGGACATGTGGGTGAAGAGGTGTTCAGTCATGAGTCAGAGGGGGATGGAGGAGCGTGTAAGCAAGCAGAGTCAGGGTTGGAGGAGCGTGTAAGCAAGCAGAGTCAGAGGGTTGGAGGAGCGTGTAAGCAAGCAGAGTCAGAGGGTTGGAGGAGCGTGTAAGCAAGCAGAGTCAGAGGGTTGGAGGAGTGTGTAAGCAAGCAGAGTCAGGGATGGAGGAGTGTGTAAGCAAGAATGTCAGAGGGGGATGGACAATTGTGTAAGCAAGCAGAATCAGGGTTGGAGGAGCGTGTAAGCAAACAGAGTCAGGGATGGAGGAGTGTGTAAGCAAGCAGAGTCAGGGATGGAGGAGTGTGTAAGCAAGAATGTCAGAGGGGGATGGACGAGTGTGTAAGCAAGCAGAATCAGGGTTGGAGGAGCGTGTAA
Source organism: Alexandromys fortis (assembly GCF_014885135.2). Taxonomy (NCBI): domain Eukaryota; kingdom Metazoa; phylum Chordata; class Mammalia; order Rodentia; family Cricetidae; genus Alexandromys; species Alexandromys fortis. The sequence goes on along the minus strand of NW_026067984.1, from coordinate 3,300,114 downwards.
GCAAGCAGAATCAGGGTTGGAGGAGCGTGTAAGCAAACAGAGTCAGGGATGGAGGAGTGTGTAAGCAAGCAGAGACAGGGTTGGAGGAGTGTGTAAGCGAGCAGAGACAGGGTTGGAGGAGTGTGCTGGGAGCCTCACATTGCCCACGATGGAAGATTGCTTAGCCTAATGGTCTGCAGGTCTTGCGAAGGCTATCACAGCTGCTATGAGGGCATGGGAGCAACAGGCCCTCCATGTCCAGAAGACACTGTTTTCTGGCATTCCTCTCTGACTTCTGGCTCTTTAAGTCTTTCTTCCCCTTTTCCATTTTTTCCTGAGCCTTGAAATGAGAGGATGTGATGTAGATGTCCTGTTTGGGGACAAGCATTCCATGGTCACTTACTCTTTATGTGTTGACCAGTTGTGAGTCTCCATTAACCACTGTCTGTTGCATAAGGGAGCTTCAAGATAGTACTAACTCAGAAACCTCTTCTCTGCTAGCCAGTTGTCATGGTAATGGAAGGTTTGGACAGGCTTCTGGAGAACAGAACTAATCAAAATCTTTACCAAATCGTTAACCCTGCTAGCCATGAAAGCAAAAAGCCTGACAAGATATACACATTGATGCTGTATTGGCATGGGCGTTATGGGAGTAACCCACCACTTTCTGATTGGATTTAAGACCAGCGCCACCGGGCAGAACTCATCCTTGCATCATAGACATTGCTGGAATATATTTATCTTCCATCATCAACAGTTTTGATTAAGCAGAAATTTCAAACATTTAAGACACATTTTCTGGGCTCCAATCACTAAGAAAGTAAGCTTTAAAACTTTTCAGGATAAGGAGTAGGAGGTTTAAAGTAGTTTTGTTACATTTAAAACTTTGGTTTAATGACACATTAGAAAGAAATTATAGCATTTAAGACAGAATTTAAAGGTAGGCAGAAAGCCAGAAGTTGTTCTCAATTGCTCTCAGACTACAGGGCAAAGAAATCTTTCTTCTGAGTTAAAGATCCTGATCTGGCTGTGCTGGGGTAAGCCCTAAGAATCTATAATTTTTTTTTTTTTTTAACAAACACGCCTTACCAACGTGTGAGTAATTTTGAGAGTGAACTCTGAAATGAGTCATGCTTCTCTACTAGGGTGATGGAGGCTGAATTCTCTTTGCAGAAGAATTATTTGTTCTGGAAAAGATGTCCGTAATAAGATCGCCTAATATAAGGGCAAAGGAAAGGGCTCGAGAAGCGGAGACAGGAACATTGTCTTTCCCGACAAGGTCCCCGGTTTTCTACAGCAGGACATAATACCTCCCCAGAGAGTGATAATTCTGCCTGTGTCTTCCCTGCCATTTCAGGAGGGCGTATTTCCCTCCTTAGCTCTTGCAGCTGCTGCGGCCCGCGATCCCCAGAGTCACTCTGACCTCACAGGTGAAGCTTGAGATTCTGAGCCTACCTCCACCTGCTGCTCTGAGCTTTGCCTACACCTTGTGTTGCCTTCAGGGACAGAGTGGAAGGAAGGCAGCAGCCCTGCTTGTTCTATCAGGGACAGAGTGGAGCCTCCGGAGGCAGGAAACCCGCTTGTTATTTCAGTCACTCCTAGGATGACTTTTGCTTTTTAAATCAGTTAAAACCAGGACTGAAGAGCAGACTCAGTGGTTAAGAGTGCCCACAGGGCAGCCCACAACTTGCCTTAGCTCCAGTTCCAGGGGTCTGACTCTCTCTTCTGCTTCAGTAGCTAAATAATGGGACATAGAAACACATGCAGGCAAAGCACCAATACATACGAAGTTAAAATGTGAAAACATTAAAAATGGCCTGCTGCTCTACAGGATAGTGCTGCTGATAGTTTCGATTAAGCACATTTGATTTTTGAATCATGGTCTAGCATGTTTCTGTCCTATCATCTCCAGTGCTGAAAAAGTGGGGTCATTGTGATCAAGGAGAAGTTGTTCCGGAGCGTCACCATTCTGGCTGTCTGCCACTTGAAATGAAGGGTCACTAGGCTAGGAAGCTTTGCAGATTCAATAGCCAGATGGCGAGAATTTTGCCTAGCAGAAATCCAGTTGAAGTCCACTGTATTTAGTTTTGAGATTTAAATGTAGCAGCCAACTCTGAAGCTTTTAACCACTTAGATGTTTTTTGGCATTGTAAGTATAGCTTCTGGGACAGAGCACCCCAGGAGCAGTTTCAAACGCCTTGGGTGTAGGAACCACCACTTAACCCTGTGAAGCTGAACACGCATCGTGTTCTCTGGAGTTCTCAGCTGGCAAGCAAGGAGCTTGAATCCATGTATCATGCAAATTGCAGAAGACAGTGAGTGTGTCTCTGGTACTCAGCTGGAAGGCTGTGACCTTTCCTTTGTTAGAGGAACTTACTTTGGAAGAAGGAGATAAAGCATTCTCCCCCTTCATCTTACCTAAAGCAAAAGTTAGCAGCAAGTGAGCACAGAATACTTTGGATAAGGCAGACAAAAATCATGGTACTCCTATTCCCCTTTTTCAAATTATGCAGAGGAGAGTGACTTAGCTACGATTTCAAAAGCATTTAAGAAAATAGCTCATGGGAGACCAGAGAAGTTGGAACAATTTGGGGGAAACATCTATTTTATTTCACAAGTCTCATACAGCTTTTATTCTAGATTTCATTTCACTAGCTGGATTCTTAATATCAACTATTTTTTCTCTTAAAAGGCCTTTGCAATGGTGTTTTATTATCAGGCTTCAGCTAAGAATTATTGGTACTTTGCTTAGATGTTCTTTCTTTGGAATATTAAGTCCTGTTTGATATTGGATTTTCATTATCTTCTGGCTTGCGATTCTGATTTTTTTTTAAAAATGTGTAGATGTTTGCTGTACGATAAGCGTATTTTCGCCATTCCACTCTGATTGTCCCTGCCCCTTCACATTAGGCACCTTTGTTCCCTCACATACACTCACTTCTGTGCTCATATTACTGGAACCTTCCCCATTTTGGCTAGTGACCTGCTCCAGCCCTGAACCTGCAGGGCAGCTCAACCTCTGGCTTCTATCTTTATTCCCAGATAATGTTATAGACGGTTCAGGAGTCCACAGTGCTACTGTTAAACTCTAAGTTATCTGAATATCATCTACTAAGGAATTAGCAATTTTCTCTTTCCCTAGGATTATGTGAAATAAATTTGAATTGTTATTTTGTAGTATTTTTTTTTCTTTAAACCTCTCAGATCACATCTCTTCTTCACTTGTTGTGAATGAACTTGCCTCTCCTCAGCCTTTCCCTCCAGACCACTGCCAGAAAACTGGCCTGTGGCAGCTTCTCTCCTTTCCCTATGTGCCATGTCAAGTTGTAGTAAGACTAGGCACCTCCTCTCCTACTAAGGAAGGATGAGGTAGCCCAATAGGAGGTAAGGGCACCAAAAACAGGTAACAGAGACAGTTGCTGCTCCCACTGTGGGAGCCCAACAAAGAGAACAAAGTACACAAGCACACCTATCCCCCCTTCTTCTTCTTCTTCTTCTTCTTCTTCTTCTTCTTCTTCTTCTTCTTCTTCTTCTTCTTCTTCTTCTTCTTCTTCTTCTATTGATTTTAATGAGCTATGCATTTTTCTCTGCTCCTTTCCTTTCCTCTCCCCTCCCCTTCTACCCTCTCCCATGGTCCCCATGCTCCCAATTTACTCAGGAGATCTTGTCTTTTTCTACTTCCCATGTAGATTAGATCCACATATGTCTCTCTTAGGGTCCTCATTGTTGTCTAGGTTCTAACTCACAAAGCAAAGGTTACCCTAGCTGCTCCGCTAATCTAATCCCACCCCTGCTGGGTGAGCCTTTCCTAGAAACAAGTGCACAGCTCAGTGTGAGTCACAAAACAGGAGAGAAGGCAAACCTCAGGGGGACTGCCAAGGAAAGGAGACAAAAATACCAAAAAAGGATAAAGGCAGCTATTTATACTTTAATATCCTATGTAAATAAAGGTGTTCATTACTGTACAAATGTAGAAAAGAACCTGAGCTAGTAAGAAAAAAGGCTTTTTATTAGGTAATTTGTTATGTGAAGAGAATATTTTGTTTTATGATAAAGTGATCCTTAAAAATCCGTAGAAGGCTTAACACAAATGTAGGGAGGGAAGAAAAACTACATTTGTATTCAGAGTTAAGTCTGTACAAAAATTAGTGTTTGTTCAGGTTTATGTTCTTTCCCACCTCCATTTTTTGGGGGGGGTGGCATTTGTTTTTGGTAGAGCACCCTGGGTTGGATGGTGGAAAGAGGGTTGGGGGAATTGGGTCCTTCTGGGATCTCCACAAATAGCTTGGTTCTCACTCAGCGGTCTCTTCTTACCATCAAAGAAGCCAGTCGAGCCAGACTAAGGAAGAATTAACCAGAAAAGAGGAAACTTTGAGACTAAGCCATGAAGATCCTGCATCTGGGCAGTGAGGGAAAAGTCAGTGCTGTGGCCTCACAGGCCTGGGGGAGTCCTCTGAGAGCTGTGACATTTAAACAGGTTTTCTTATGTCTTTATATTTAAACGAAAAATTTGTGCCCAAGGTTTTCGACTGTACAATGTGTGTTTAAATTACAGTAGTTCAAATTGTCATTAATTTAATAATCACCTTACATTCATTCTCCTTGGCTCTCTTCCAAACTCTTGTAGGTAAAGCTGGGATTGGCAGTTTGGATATTACTAGGTGTAGTTTACTTGTAAAAAGCAACATGGCACATTTGAATTGATGGGTCAGATCTTTGAGTTTCCAGCACAGCGTGGGCAGAGCTTAGGAGGCGCCGTTCTGTTCTGAAAGCAAGTAGAGCAGAGAACATCTGTCTTAGATCCAGCAGAGGAGCGAAGTCATAAGGCAAAACGCTGCAGCCAAAACTAACCGGATAGCTCGGCACAGACAGGCACAACGGACTGCTTCAAACCACGAGAAGCCTCGGAGGCGCCAGTGCGGGCTGAGACGCCTTACCCGCAGGTGATGAGCCTTGTGGAGGCTCAGTGAGCACCAGGTTAGAGCATTGCGGCTTTTGTCTTCAGGAGGCTAATCTAGTTCTCGTGATGCTCATCCCTGTAGGCTTCACGTTCTGGCCAGCTTGGATTTCCTTCCCTCACAGACGGTTTTCTAGAGTTGTGAGCTAAGGCAGGCCCCTTGCTTGTCTGAACTGCTTCTGCTGGGGCATTTGATGACAACGACAAGAAATCGACAGGGCTACTGACTGCTATTTCCCTGCACAGTGCATCATGTCTGTCTTTCAACAAAAACATTCCCAGGCTTACTAAAATACTAAACAAACAAATTCAAAAAGTGAATCATAAATGGAAGGGACCGAGACAAGAGTCTCATACAGCAGGGGCGTTGAATCTGGTGAATTTAAAAAGATGAATTTTATACCATGAATAAAACAAAATAACAGTATAACAGTAGAGAAGAAAGATTGGATATTGTCAACAAAGAATTGGAAATGCTTAGAAAAAATTAGAAAAAGAATATTATAATACAAGTGGAGAATTCTTTTTAACAGAATCTTTAATGGGCTATTGCGTGGGTGAGAAGAGTTCCCAGCTTAAATATGAGAGGATAAACTTCCATAACAGAAACTGCAAAGAGAAAAGGAACTGACAACCTCCCCCTGCACCAGCAAAGGAGACTACGCAAGTCCTTTGTAGCAGCTGCGAGATGGGTAACAGCCATGCTGTAGGGGTGCCAGGCGGGAAGGAAGAGGGGAAAACAGCATCGTTTGAAGGAACAATGGTTGAGGACAAACTCCAGAGGGCAGAGTTGCAGGCATGCAAGACTGCCAAGCCAACTACCAAATAGAAACAAAAACAGAAACAAAGACAAAGTACTATACTTAGGTGAGTCATGCTGGAATTATAATTTTAGAAAATAAGAGGTAAAGGAAGATCTTAAAAATACCCAGTGTTGAGGAAATACATACATAATAGTAAATATGAGAATTACATTTGACTCATGCTCAGAAGTCATGCTACAGCAAGAACAGAGCGAAGCCTTTCAACTGCTGAAGAATACTCCAGCCTAGAATTCTGTGCCCTGTAAGGATGTCCTTAGATATAAAGAAAACAAAGAAATTCTTTTTTTTAAAAGCTTTACATTTTTTCATTCTTTTATTAATATTTATTTATTTATACAATATTCTGTCTGTGTATGTCTGCAGGCCAGAAGAGGGCACCAAACCTCATTACAGATGGTTGTGAGCCACCATGTGGTTGCTGGGAATCGAACTCGGGACCTTTGGAAGAGCAGGCAATGCTCTTAACCACTGAGCCATCTCTCCAGCCCCAACAAAGAAATTCTTTAGCAAAGAAAAACTAAGGGCAAAAAACTTTTTTGTCAGTAGACCTGAGTTCAAAAAAAATGGCCAAAGGTGCTATTCAGAGACAAGAAAGCTATGTGGGATAGGAAGTCATGTATATTATACATAAAGGGTGGAAGAATGCCAGATAACAAACAAATGAGAGAAAAAAAATACACCTTCTAATTCTCAATCAGTAGGAAAGACATTCAAAACCGTATTATAAATAGTATCTTAATTATGTATATAGAAGTATTCATGTGTTGAAATAATGACAATGGTACAAAGGACAGAAGAGGAGCATTAGAAACTAGGTTATTTTGAAGAATCTGTACTACCTGTACAGTGGTTGTTACTGGGGGAATATGGGGCCACTTTTGCAGATCCTTGGTTTCATACATAAAAAAAAAATTAAAAGCAGGTATAGAAAGAAAACGAAGAATAGTTTTTATTGAAACTTGCAAGCAGAAACTACAGGGTATGCAAGCTGGAGATCTGAGCAGGAGGTAACAGGAAAAGGGAAACATATTCCAGTCCACAGAAACTAATTGAATTGCACCAGGCACACTTAAAACATTTGTCATGCTGACAAGGCCTGCCAGAAAATTTATCATTCAGGTTAAATATTGATTTCTCTCTTGTGTTTATTTACTTTCTTTTTATATCTTATTCTCATGGTTGCGATAATGCTTTCTGGTAATAAGTTAGGGGGTAATTAGGAGATAATGGTTTTGCTTTCTCCATCGTTAACATCTGGATAGAGAAGTAATTGTAGAACTCCGCGGAGTTGAAGCAAATTACTGTCTGTCATCATTTGGCTATGAAGAGCCCTCCCCTGCCCCATGTATTAAAAGCTTGGTTTTCAGTAGAGGGCATTATTTTAGGGAGGGTTGGAAATTTTGGGTAGCGGGATCTAGCTGTAGGAAGTACATCAATGGAGGTGTGCTTGGGAGCCCATATCTTTGATCTCCTTTTAAAACAATAGTTCTATTTTATTTTTAATGTGTATGAGTATTTTGATTGCATATATATTTATGCACCGTGTATGTGCTTAGTGTACTTGGAATCCAGAAGAGGGGATCAGAAGCCTTGGAACTGGAATTTCAGGCTGTTGTGAGCTACCATATGGATACTGGGAAACAAATCAGCTCTTCTGCAAGAGCAACACGTGCTCTTACAATGAACCATCTCTCCAGCCCCAGCATTCCAGTGTGATTCTACAATGCTTAGATCTTGGGGCAGGCCTACCCGAGTGGCTCCGCTGGACAGGATTAGTGAGGACCCTGTGATGGATGGAGGCCCACACCTGGACCCTGCAGATCTTTGGCGCATTCTTTGAAACCCAGGTGGAGGTAGCTGTGCCTCCTTATATACTCTGTGTGCCTACAGAGTAAGACCTCAGTGGATGCTGCTGAGGCTTATCTCTGCGGCCTTCCAGAACAATAGCCCTAGCTACAGCTGAGCCCACCTGAGTTACAGTTAGCATCAATATAGTCACAGAGACAGAACAATGGTTTCTCGTGACCTACTTATCACCCAACAGGCTGCACGAGTCAACAACAACACTGGGAAATCTGTACTACCAAAGGGTGAGAAAGGGTAGCAAATCCTCATGGGATGCATCGTGGATGCAATTTAAGGTCATGCCACATGTTCAAATGTTCGCAAATGCATTTTCCATATTCTACCCAGGGTGTCTGTACCTTATCCCAGAATCCCATCTCTGCCAATGATGGGACCTTTACCCTCTATCCACGTCAGTTACTCTCAAATCATCCCTTTCTCACATTCAATTCCAGGTGATTCTTTTATTCCATAGCCATGTTCTGTCCTGTACACAACTCAATCCACACTGCCATGAAAATCCCACAACAGCGGTCCTCAACCTTCCTAGTGCTGCGACCTTTTAATACAATCCCTCATGTTGTGGTGAGCCCCACCCATAGAGTTATTTTGTTGCTACTGTTATAAATGGCAATGACAGTATCTATGTGCAGCCCCCAGACAGAACAGCTGTCCTACAGCATCATTCTATTTTGACTGCAAACCACAAAAACCTTGTGTCTCTGTTTTCTCTCCTGTGCCTTTTCAAGAGTAAATTACAAGCAGCAGGGATGTTTCTCTAGGAAACTGGTCTTTGTAAAGGCTTCGTATGCTTTTCCTACTCACTCTCAACCTCCTTTTGCTCAAGAAAGTTTTATGCAGTCTCAAATATATAGCTATGTAAAACAGACCTACAAATAAAGTATTTACTGATAATAAACAATAAGAACTTTAGGAGGATTTTTGGTATACAAATAATGTTATCATTTTTAAAGATAAAAGCACATTTGCATACTAATGATCTTGAGATGCAGATTCATTTTTACTTGAATAATTAAATGTTGGTTGAAGAACTGGTGTTGGAGGATGTAGGGCATCTTCAACTTTTTCCAGAGTTGACAGATATTTTTATTTTGTAATCATCAACGTTGACAACATTTTGTCTAGACGTATAGCACAAAATGATAGAAATATATTTACAGAAATTTCGGAAATAGAAATTCTGCTTCAATTTCAAGTCAAATTCACCAAATGATTTCTTTTTGTTAGTGAAATGCAAGTTATCAATTTAGACGGAAAATTTCTAAAATCCAACATCCCAGCACAATTCAGTCCAATATGTGCTGTTGATATTTACATGTTGAGGAGCGAAGGCAAGAAAACATTAAAGTTTTTTGTTTTTCACAGTTAAACCATTATGTTTCTGTAATAGCAAAAAAATCTATGTATAATAAATACACTACAGTTCATAGAATTCAGTCATCTTGAATCTGCTCTAAGGTTGTCATTAGAGGGGCTTTTTTCAGCAACTGGTGGGAGCAGATGCAGAGACCCATAGCCAAATATTAGGCAGAGCTCCTGGAATCCAGCAAAAGAGGGCAAGGAAGGATTGTAGGAGGCAGAGGGGTCAAGGACATTACAAGAAATCCCTCATAGTCAACCAATCAGGGCTCATAGGGCTCACAGAGCCTGAACCAACCATCAGCGAGCCTGTATGGGTCTGAGATAGATCCTCCGCATATATGTTATGGTTGTGGAGCTTTCTGTTCTTGTGGGATATTACCAGTGCGAGGGGGGGCTGTCCCTGACTCGTTTGCCTGCTTTGGGGTCCCATTCGTTCTACTGGATTACCTTATCCAGCTTTAATATGAGGGGATGTGTCTAATCTTAGTATAACTTGATTTGATTTGATATTTGGTTGATATCCTTGGGACGTCTGCCTTTTCTGAAGGGAAAGGAGGAGGAGTGGACCTGGGGTAGTGGCAAGGTGGGGGTGGGGTGAGAGGGAAGGAGGGAGGTGACATGGCAGTGGGATGTATTATATGAGAGAAGAATAAATAAAAAAGAAAAATCAACAATGTCAAAAAAGAATATTTTTGTCAGTGCACATTCAGAAAGATTTTGCTATTGCCAAATTTTATATGATCCCACCCGAGGTCAAACGTTGCTTTAGAAGTTGCGATACGTGGCTTAGTGTTTTTTGTTTGTTTTTGTTGTGGTTCTGATTCCATTGCCGTGTCTACAGCAGTCGGCTTGCTGGTATTCTCACTTTATCTTTGCCGTGGTTTACAGATCCGTGTAAGGAGCACTTGGTCTTACGGCTTCCTTAGAGGTCTCGTGCGTTTGAGCAGGGAGGTCATGTGCTCTCTGTCCTAGGCAACTCTTTTCCTCCTCCAGCCTCACTGGCCGATTTAGATCCGTTTATATCGTCTGTTTTTATCGTCTTTATCTAATTCTAGGGATTGATCCATTTCTTCTAGAGTTTCCAGTTTTTACAAAACATTTGTTTTGAAAGTGCACTGTAATGATTCTCTGGATTTTACTGGTCTTTTCTGTGACACATCCTTACTCTTTCCTAATCTGATTAATTTGTATCTCCTCTCTTCTTTTTTGGCTAGTTTGTTTAGGGATTTGTTAATCTTAAGAAAACTCCCCCCCCCCAAAGAATCAACTCTTTGTTTCATTGATTCTCCATCTTCTAGAAGTCTCCATTTTATTTATGTTTGCACTGATCTTTATAATTGTTCCTATATACTGAGGAATAAGGGTCCCAAAAGGTAGTGAAAGAATCAGAGACAGCACTTGATCCCACTGTTAGGAGTCCTGCAGAGGACCAAGCTACAGAACTACAACATATATGTAGAGTGCCTAGTCAGTCCAAATCAGGCTTCATGATCCCACGCTGGTCTTCCCCACTGTTTGCCACGTGGCAGACACTTAAGAGCCAGACTTAGAACTGGTTCAGACCAGTGGAATCCAACTGTTTAATTAAAATGAAGCCTCACCGTGAGACTGGCTTTCTTGGTCCTGGAATGTGCTAACACAGGCTGCTGGGAGAAAAAAGCCATCAAAAGTTTTACTCAGCTCTGAGTCCTGTGAGCTACAATAACAACTGACTTGGCAGGGCGTGCCCAGGAATGGAGTGGTGGTACAAATGTTAGGGAAGTAACCGTCTGCTTTCTGATTGTATTTACAGTCCTTTCTGGGGGGTGAAACACACACCTGGCATTGTAAATATGACTAAGAACCCAAGGCAATATTAGGTGACACTTCTCTTCCAAGGCTGCATGTGTCATGAAGTTATTTAATAGTTTTCATTGTTTTGCTTAGAGCAACAGAATCTTATATTTCCCATGAGTTCACCAGCCACTTTAAATCTATATTGTAATTATGTAGCCAATCCTTTTCTGCTGCTACATAAAATCTGGGGCATCAGGTATACACTGTCTCTAGAGTAATGCTTCCTTGCTTATTCAGCTGTCCGTTTGTTCTCCTGTGTAATAGGGGAATTGCATTGTAGGGTCTCTTACAGGGCATTGCTGCTACCCATGTAGGTCGCTAGAAAATGCCTAAAAGAACAAATCTTCACTGATGGGATTAACCAGAGAACTGTTAAAAGGCACCATGCTTCCTGTACAGCAACATGAATACAAAGACCAGGAAAAGTTCATCTAGAGTCAGTCGAAAGCTCACCTTTTCCTGATTGGGAAACTCTAATGAAAGTCGTAAGTTCAGTCTTTTCATTTGAGGGGAGGGGACGAGGAGGATGAGTTAGCCTTGCACTCCCCTGAGTGTGTGTCCTCTCCAATCTGTAAATCATTATATATTAGCATTTGTTAGGAATTATCTTTTAAGTCAGATATAATGGAATAAATTTGGACAATATCTCCACGCAAGACTAAAATAATTCATTTATTTAAAGGAATGGAAAGAAAGTTGCTGGATTTAGCATGCAGAAAACTTAATGAGAATTTCTAGTGATTCTAATAAAAAAAACTTGATATTCAGGTCATCATTCTCTAAAAATTTACGCTTGTGTTCTTTGACTTCAGGGCTTCTTTGTACCTGAGGAGGCAGAGCTCTCAATGAGCATGACAGAGTTAGGAGCAGCCTCATCTATATGCGCTGCTATAGTAGCTGGAACCTGGGATGGGTCTAGCCACACACGTGCCATGGAGTCTACCTCTGCCTTGTTATTCTGGCACAAAGAGTGCAAAAGGCTTTTGTTTTTTCCTAAATCAGGAGTTTCCAAAACAAGGCCAACGATGACTCTCTTAGTTTTTGAAAAACTTATTACTGTCCACCATCTACTGTAAGGCTCTGAGTATGGTCCTAATGGGAATTTGAAAAGTAATTTAGCTCTGAGACCAGAATCTGGAATATAAACTTGACAGAACTCAAGCCATGCCTTTTCTCAACTTGGTGGTTCGTGTGGGAAGTCCTTATGTATATGTGTTGCTTTTATTGGTTAATAAGTAAAGCTGATTCAGCCAGTGGCTTAGCAGAATAGAGACAGGTGGGAAAACTAAACTGGATGCTGGGAGAAAGAAGGTGGAGTCAATAAGGAGCCATGTAGTCCTGCAGGAGACAGATGCACTGGAGACTTTCCAGTAAGCCACAGCCACAGGACAATAACAGATTAATAGAAATGGGTTAATTTAAGATATAAACATTAGCTAGAAATATGCTTAAGCTATTGGCCAACAGTATTGCAAATGATATAGTTCTGAGTGATTATTTTGGAAGTCTGGGGTGGCTGGGAAACGAACAAGCAGCTACAGGTGGTTCCAGTCTTCTTTAGTTCTCTCTTGGGGAGAGCGCAAGCCTGTCATCTGGAGTCAGGACATAATCTACAAGTTTTACCTTTTGCTGAGGGACTTGAGCCTTTTAAGATGATGCAAGGTATTCCTATACTTACCTCTTAGACATTTTTAAACTCTGCTAATGTTTCCAGAGTCTAGCTTTATAGGGCTTCAAATTACAGGCTGACCTACATACTTAAGTAGGATGCCAGTTTTTTAAATGTCAAGTGCCTTAACTCCTTGGTTAGTACATGTTCAAATGGGCAAACACTATCTCTGAATCCCTTTGGCAGCTCTAAGTGTTTTAAAGACTTTCTGTAGTATTGGGACCCAAAGGGAAGACGGGGAATGTGATTGAGCACATACGAGAGTGCCTCCTTTAAGCCCAGAGCAGTAAATACAGCGGTGTCATTGGAAATCCAAATTAAAGCAGTACATAGATCTAGGAGTAACAGATGGAGAGGTGCCATGCTTTATTTATTGCTCTTATATCTTGTACTGATCAATATTCTTCATTTAGCTTCAAAGCTGAGAGAATTTAGAGGAGGCATTTCAAGGGGATTGGCAAAATACCGACATTAAACACATCAGGGAAACTATCAAACAAGAGACTGAAGTCCTCTGTGAGCCTGTGGGTTAATAGGACATTGTCATTTGTGAGTATATTTGCAGAGGACTTTTTAAAGTAATCACAAATAGAATATTAATAACCTTTCTTGGATTCTCTATACTCTTAACTTGAGGAGTCAGTGGATTTACTAAATCTTAGCACATGAATTTGGGAGGGAAAAGTGCTGAGGGAAGGCGAAGGGGTGTGGATGCTCTTTGTAAGGTATTGTATACTTCGCCACTCACCCAGTACTGGTTTGTGAGCGAGGCCTGACAACCCCACTTAAACACTTAGTGGTGGCTATTGGTTATCATCACTATTTGCCTTTTTTCTTTTTACTACTTTTATCTTCCTAATTACATGGTTGTGGATCAATTCATGCCTCTCATAGAACTTCAGTTTCTTCAGTTTCTGAAAATGATTTTTAACCTGACATTATTTGATTTTGAGTTATTTCTAATAAAAAATACAGCTCTCCAAAGAGAGCAGAAGATAGTTTATTCTGAGTTGAATATGAATTGAAATATTGACATAGGTTTTCTTGAATGGTAAGTTCCATGTGGAAAGAGTTACATGAATTTTATAGACACAGAACAAAAATAAGCCATAAATAAATATATCTTCCGGATACATTGGCAAGGACAGCAAGTAGGCAGGGTATGACAAAATAGGGAAACCCCAGTTATAGGTTGCACATCTGTGTGATGACATCCTAATCTTGTAGATTAGTGGAAGCTAATGGTCCACTAAGTTAATAGATTCCACAGGTTTTACCTGATAGTTGATTTTAGGTCAGGTGCAGAGGTGAATGATCAATAACTGTGAAGGCCGCTAAAGATGTAGCCCAAGATAATTATATCACAGTGTTATATTGCTGTGATAAAACACCATGACCAAGAGCAAGCTGGGGAGGAGAGGGCTTATTTGTTTTTCCACATCGCTATGCGTCGTTGGAAAAAGGACAGGAAAACAAGCAGGGCAGGGACCTGGAGGCAGCAGCTGATGCGGAGGCCATGGAGGATGATGCTCACTGCTGCTTCACGTGGCTTGCTCAGCCTGCTTTCGTACAGCATCCAGGACCACCAAGCTATGGGTGGCCCCATCTGTAGTGGACGGCTCTCCACTACACATCAGCCACTTACTAAGAAAATGTGCCACAGCTTGTGGATCTTATGGATCTATTTTGTTCAAGATGTTCCCTCCTCCCTTGTGTTAAGTTGGCGTAAAACTAGCAAGCACAACAAGTTCCCTGTCAATCAGTAGTATCCCAACTCTGCATGCATACTTACAGACGTTCTAATCAGTCTGTAGAACTTCCATCATAGGTGAAGTTTCTTAAAGGAAACTTTAGTTCATATTTATTTGTTTGTTTATTTCTTTATTCCTCACAAGAATGAAAGCTCTATGGAGTCAGACTTAATATACCCTTATTTTTGACACGCAGATCTAAGGTTAATGTCTCATTTTGTAGGTACAAGTGTGAAGGGATGTACAAGCCATTGGAAGGATGTGTTCCAAGGGGAAATCAACCACAGATAACCTATTCATATATTCATGCAACACATCTCTCTCATGCATCTGTTACCTGCAACATTCCTTTCATGGGCACTGCTTCTGGAAGGGACTTGTGAATGAAAACCATTCATATATAATGTTTGGCAAAGGAAAACATTTAGAAAGTAGTCTTAAGACTTTCATGTATCCTTACAAAGGTCTTAACTCAAGGATATTTTCTTTTTGAGCCAAGCACACTATTCCATAAACTCTGTGGTTAATAGCTTCTATGCCGCCCCATTGGCTTATGATCATATTGCTGTGGTATGAATATGTTTTTCCCTCTAAAGCTTATGTTGAGACTTCAATTCCAATGTTGCCATGCTGGGACTGGAGGTTTCAAGGAATGTTTAGGCGGTTTTTTGTTGTTTTCTTTTGGTTTTGTTTTTACGTGAGTGTATTAGTTCTTGTGGGTATGGCTTGTTATTGTTGGAATGGATTACTATATGAGCCTACCTCATGCTTTCTTATGTTTTACTTTCCACCGACTTATGAAACCCTAACCAGCTGATCTTAGACAACCCAGCCTCTGTAACTATGAGCCCAAATCGTTGTTGTTCCTTTTTATAAATTCCCAATTCTGAGGCATATTAGAACAACGGACCAAGACAATGTTCAAGGCTCCACTGAAAATTGTTCAAATGAGGAAGACGCAGCACAGCAGAAGAAGCTGATAGAGCATGCTTGAGAGCGGTAGAATACAAGAGGGAGCCCACCTTTGGAGTTCCACAAAGGTTCATGTCTCTTCTTTCAGCCATGGACTGGGTTTACATGCATCCTTCTCCTACAGCAGTGCCTTCTTTTGCAGTTTGTGGCCTTACGTAGGTAGAAAAGGGTCCTCAGGGTGGTTCAGGTTTTCCATGTCCTGCACTTTACAGATAAAAAAGCAATCAAGGTACAGAGAGGACAAAGCTGTCCCCTACTTCACTATCATCCTGCTCCTATACTACATGCTAAGTTATTCTCTGAGCCAAACCCAGCGACCTTTCCTGAATGCTGATTGGACACAGCACTACTTCTGCCTCCCATCCCCTACACTCAGAAGCCTAGAACTTAAGACTTTAATTTTTCTCTAAATGAGCTGTATTTTGCCATTTATAAAACAAACCTACATGTAGTAGGAGGCTGCTTGTTTGTTCCTGGCAGCTCCAAAATAATCACGTAGAAACTATATTCTTTAAATCACTGTTTGGACAATCAGCTTATTCATATTTCTGGCTTACCTTTAAATCTTAAATTAACCCATTTCTATTAGTTTGTGTATTGCCATGTGTCTGTGGCTTACCAGCAAGGTTCTATCTGGCGTCTGTCTCTGGTGAGGCTACATGGTGTCTAGCTTACTCCGCCTTCTTTCTCCCAGCATTAATTTTCCCAGCCTAGCTCTATTCTACCCTATCACAGGTCAAAGCTGTTTCTTTATTAACCAATAAAAGTAACACATAGACAGAAGGACTGCCCACACCACCTACCGATTAAGTTTGTAAATCCTAACTTTATTGAAAATAAAAACATTAATATGGTTTAAGATAAGAGTTCTTAATGGTTCTAGATCTTGCTATACATCTAAGTCAAGCAGAAGTCATAGGAAATCCCAATGCCTGCTCTCAAAGATTTTTTTTTGAGATTCAGACCCTGCCTACTTCCTTAATATCTTTTACCCTCATGCTGTCTTTCCGTATGTAGTGACTAGATTCTCTTCCATAGTCTGAAACATTGCACATCCTCCCTTGTCAGCTATCTCACCCAACACTCTTCTTCCCTGTTTAAATACGAACTTCGAAGAGCTCACCCCCTTATCTCCCAAGGTTTCTTGGCCCAGCATATGGCATTAGGACTCTGTATTTTAACTCTTCCACAACTGTCTTAATGTCTGCTATCACAGGTACCGCTCTGCTTTGGGTAAGTCATGCTCCACTGACCCTCAACATTCTGAGGGCACAGAGTATGGTGCTAGATGCTGCATCTGTGTGTCTCTGTGGTGTTGGTGCCTGTGGAATGGCTTCTGAGACACATGTGGGTGATGGGTAGGTGGATGAATGAGCACGGAATTGCCATGGTGATGGGAAGGTGGATGAATGAGCAGTGAACAGCCATTGTAAGAGGTAGGTAGATGAATGAGCACGGAATTGCCATGGGTGATGGGAAGGTGGATGAATGAGCAGTGAACAGCCATTGTAAGAGGTAGGTAGATGAATGAGCACGGAATTGTCATGGGTGATGGGAAGGTGGATGAATGAGCAGAGAACGGCCATGGGTGATGGGTAGGTGGATGTATGTGCACTGAATGCCCACGGGTGGGTTTGTGTGGTTTCCATAAGGCCCATCAGACATAAAGGAGCAACACATTTATCTGATGATTACCTCCCAGTGGACTCTCTGTGTTTCTTCTACAAACTTCACAAAAGGGTTGACTGTTTATTATTAGGTAGAAATGTCTAAGAATGTTGGGAGATACTTAAAATGAGTTTCACTGTGAAAAATATATCCAATTTTACTTTGCTTTGTGGAAAATCCTTTATCCCCAATTCTTAGTTAGATCAAATATTTCAGTTTGTGTTCCCCTGAGAACAGTGATCTATCCAGTATGTCTAAGGAAGGTATCAGAACTGACTTTACAGCACTAAAATTTCCCGATGTTTCCTACTTTCCATCCATTCTTCTAATATAATCGTTTTCTCTCTTATATTAATTAATGCTGTGTCAATATTTCAGAAAAAATTAGGATTACAAGATTCCCGTTGAAAACTCGTGCTGCAATCCATGTATACCATTGGATTCTTATCCGGAACAGCTGCCTAATGTTACCTTTTCTTCTTCGTTCTTTTCTTCCTTCTTCATTATCAATTCTGCAGCTGGGCCTTCCATATTTGTGGAGCCTTTGGATATAAGAAAATGTGGAATCTTTAAATAGAAGGACTTCAAAGATTTCTTTTGATAGTGTCTTCCATTTAACCCTCTTTGGAAAATAATAAAGTGAGTTGACTTCCTTCTGACGTGTACCCCAAGAAAAAATACCCCCAACTAAATGATAGTTTTGATGTTATTTTTATATCACATTCATATGCACCGTAAGGCCCTAAGAGTCTCCGAGGAGCATGCAGTGGGAGTGGAGTGAGTTTACACCTGGAGCCGATTCGGTCTGATTCCCAGCCTGAGGTTTACACTTACAGTCATGCGGGCATTTCCGTTTTCCCTATGGAAAAGAATGCTGGATGGAAGCAACTCATGGAGGGAAGACTGATTTCGGCTTACAGTGTGAAGGGCACGGATCATCACGGTGGGACAACACGGCAGCTGGCAGAAATCTGTGGCTGTGAAAACTGAAGGTACTTGTTCAATCTCGGCAGAGCAGGAAGCAGGAAGCCGGGTTGGAAGTTGCTGTTGGGCTATGGCTTGAAAACCCTGCTTCTCACTGGTGCACTTCTTAGATATCACCTCTAGATGCCACCTCCTAAAGATCTCACCTTCCAGACAGAGCCACCCTCTGGGAACCAACTGTCTGACAGATGATGCGTGGGCCATTTCTCACATTCTCACCATAACTAAAGTTTATGTTTGGTGATCCCACAGTGCCTCAGCATTGGTATTCTGGCTTCAAAATTCACTGCGTAGCTTGACTCCCAGTCTTCTCATCTATGATTAGGGAATAAGTAGCCATGAACTGAGTGTAAGGAGAGTCACGCCTGTGTTACCCAGTAAACTTCAGTTTCTTCTTTTTACACCATAGTCGAGGAAGCCCAGTTCCAGGGTAACTTGGAGATTTTCATGTCTTCAGGGATGGATTTTTCAGAGCTGGGGTCTCTAGATGTTACATCTTAATCCTGCCATATTTAACTGAGAATGATTACTTTTATTTTAACGAACACAGATTCAGAGAATGGGTTTATAAATCCTACATCGACCGAAAGGAAAACAGAACTTGCGAGCTAAGGCAGTTAGTGCCACTGGACACCACACAGCGCATTACAATGTGCTGAGAATTCAAATGCTCATGCCTAGACAGAACCTCACTCCACTTAGATCACAGTGTGGGGCACAAGTATTAATACTTTCATAACTTGGAATGTGCTTTCAATGTGATCTCATGCATAGACTTTGCTGGCACCCTGTTGAGACACTTCAAGCAATCTCTAGCACCGTCTGGGAGGTTTTCTCATTTGCCAACAGACCTTGGGCATATTGTTGTCTTAAGTGCTTCAGAAGGGCTCATTTATGACATATTGTACTCCCTCTCCGAAAATACAGACGTTTACTTCTGATCCCATATCTTTTGGTAACTTTGTCTTTATTGTGTTTTGTGAATCAGTGTGTGCCTGGGTGAGCCTCTCGGAAAATGAATTTGCAAAGTCACCTTGCTTCAATAAGGTCATTCAAACCACGTTAATTCAGCGTTACTTAGTGACCTTTTTTTGTTCAACCTCTTGTTATCTTTGCTCCTCTAGGGTCTGTCCCCTTTTTGGATCAGAAACTGAATTTCTCTGGAGTGGGTTTTGCAGTCCTGCAGAATCCCTGGTTAATTAGAGGCGGCTAATCTGGCATTGATTTTGCAGCTGTTTCCTCCCCGCACCTCAAAATTGCTTTTAAGGAACTGGAAGGTAGGAGGTGCTGGTGCTAATTGTTTCCACATTTTCATAAAGCACCAGTCCAGGCTCTGGATCCCCCCAGATCAGTCTCCCTGTCTTCCGCAGCCGAGATAGTCGGTACAGTTGGACACGGTATCTGCTGTTAAGGACAGGACAGAAGCAGCTACTTGCTTTCTTCAGAGCAGGAGTATCCTGGGGTACTCTTCAGGGGTTCATTCCCCAAAGGTGATACCCAGATAACAGTTCTGAAACCACGAATCCTACACCCGCAGTGGTCTGTGGCACACACTATCACATCATATGCAGACCAACCATATCCTGCTTTAGTAGTTGGGGCAATAGAAATAAATTCCATTATCTTATCTCCATGAACAGTATGGTGGTCTGAATGAGCATGGACCAATAGGCTCCTGTGTTTGAATACCTGGTCCCTAGTTAGTGGAACTGTTTGGGAAGGATGAGGAGGTGTGGCCTTGCTGACGTGGGAGTGTCATTGAGGATGGGCTCTGAGATTTCGAAAGACTCATACCATTTTCAGTGTGCCTTCTCCCCTTGCTTATGCACAGAGATGTGAACTCTTGACTTTTCCTTCTATCACACCTTTGTTCTAGTTCATGAATGTGAAATCATAAGCCCGGTTAAATGCTTTCTTTTATAAGTTCCCTTACAAACTTACGGTGTTTTATTATATCATAAAAGAGTAACTAATACAATCAAGTGACTTGTTACTTGAGTAAGAGTAATGCTTTTTTTTCGAGTGAAAAATCTCTTTTATGTATCCTGCTATGAGAGCACTCAAACAGGAGTTAAACTACTTAATAGTAGTTATTTTTACTTCTTTAGTATATATTTGTTTTCTTTCTTTCTTCCTTCCTTCCTTTCTTTCTTTCTTTCTTTCTTTCTTTCTTTCTTTCTTTCTTTCTTTCTTTCTTTCTGTTTTGGTTTTTCAAGACAGAATTTCTCTGTATTGTTGGAGCCTGTTCTGGAACTAGCTCTTGTAGATCAGGCTGGCCTCTGCCTCCCAAGTGCTGCGATTAAAGGCAAGTGCCACCACCACCCAGCTTTAATACTCTCTCTCTCTCTCTCTCTCTCTCTCTCTCTCTCTCTCTCTCTCTCTCTTTCTCTAGTATAGTATCTATTTAAGAAAGCCTATGAGACAGATAAAGTAAAAAGTCAGTCTTAGTCACTTTAGCAGGCAAATGTAAGCCTGTTCATATTTACTAATAGCATATTTTGTACACATATACATGACACAAACAGTTCCTGGAATATTGTATCATAGCCTGTCCTATTTATATACAGTATTATGGATACCTTTAATTTAATTTGGTAACATTTTAGAAACTGTGTAATATTCCACAGATGGGTATATTATTCTTTATTTAAGTAATGGTTGGATAAGTATTTAGTTAAGTCTTTTTTTTTGGTATTACAAGTAATTCTTTAAGAAAATTTCTTAAAAGAAAATCTTTGCATGTGTATGTGTAGTGGTGATGTTTTGTTTGCATTTTAACAAATAAAGCTTGCCTGAAGATCACATTGCGGAGCTAAGCCACTAGAAGCCAGGGAGTGGTGACATACACCTTTAATCCCAGGATTTGGGAGACAGAGGCAGTGGAATCTCTGTTTGTTCAAGGCCACCCTGAGCTACAGGAGATTAAATCTGTCTAAAAAAGAGAGTTCACACAAAGGTGATCCCAGTACTTGGGATCCTTTGCCTTTAATCCCAACACTAGGGAAGTGGGGACAGGAGTGATATAGCTGGGCAGAGAGAGGAATATAAGGCTGAAGGAGGCAGGAGCTCAAGAAAGTCTGAGGATGTAGACTGAGGAGACAGTCTGAGGACAGGATCACCCCTTCAGTCCGAGCATTGGTAGAGGTGAAATGACTCTCTAGTGGTGGGCCACACTGCTTCTCTGATCACTCAGCTGTCACACCCTAATATCTGACTCTGTGCTTTATTTATTAAGACCAATTAGAATTTGTGTTACAATGTGTTTTGTCTCTGTGTGTGTCCGTGTGCGTCTCTGTGCGTGTGTGCATGTGTGTGTGTCTCTGTGCGTGTGTGTGTGTGTAATGGTGCCATTGCGTGTGTATAGAAGTTGACGATAACTTAGGCTTCTGTCCCCCATTTTCCATTTTGTTTGGGACAGTGTCTTGCAGTGTGCTGCTGCAGAGGACAGGCTAGTCAGCCCTTGGCCTCCAAGGATTCTTTCCTCTACTGCATTATAGTTAGAAGGAGAAGGGAAATGGACTGAAGGAGTCTGCTTGGCTGCTGCAACAGAAACCATAAACCATGTGGCTCCCAGCATAGATGCTTATTTTTTTTTTCAAAGTTCTTAAAACTGGGGCGTCTCAGGTAGAGGCGGTTTCTGGGCATGGCTCTTTGCCTACCCTATAGCTGTCCCCCTTCTTGCTCATCCTTATATGATGGGCAGAAGCATCTAAAGGATTTGAGATAAGGACCCAGGTGCTGAAGGGTAAGGAAGGAGAGGTGAGGGAAGGCGTGGGGAGAAGAGAAAGGATGATACATCGCTATATTTTTGATAGGCTCCCATCTTTATAAACCTCACTTGATCTTATTTCCATGTCCCTGTAAATTCAATCACATTATGGGAAAGACTTTCTTATATCAGTTTTGGAGAATTGCAGTAAAGCCTATAGAAAGAGTCAAAAATGAAATTCTGGAGAGTACTAAGATGAGACCATTTCCATGATTGTTATTAACTCGTACCTGTTAAGTACTTTTGTATGGAAATCTCACCTTGCTGACACTTGCTGTGTCTTATGGAGAAAGGAGTCCCCACTGTCTAGAGCAATGATCTCCCCACTGTCTAGAGCAATGCTGCTGGTCACTTCCTCGGCTGTGCAGTCGGTCCTGCTGACTCTACCTCCTCTGTTCTGTCCTCCCCTCCCCTGCCTCTATTAGTCTCATCAATATTTTTTACCTAACCTAATGTGACAATTAGGTTTTCCTACTTCCTGATTCGACTTCTCCACCACACTTTTGCCAAGATGACATACGGAGAGCAGTGATTTTCCACATCCACTATTAGGATGCACAAGCTCTGTCCTGCAGCATAACAGCTTCCATTAGTCCGCATCTCCACTCTCTGTGGTCCAGTGGTTCTCAAGACGCTGTGTGCATAACAAGTACCTCACACTGTCTGCTAAAGTGCAGACTCCCATTTCTTAGCCTTCCAGGATCTCTTGGGGTGGATCTAGATCAGGATCAAGAATCTGTATCTGGCCATCTCAGACAGCACAGAACATGAGCTTGCCGTGACTCTCTGCATTGGGTTCGCAGTGTTTCTGTCTCAAGTCTGGCTCGGGACTTCCTTTTACAAGAGCCTTCCACGATCGCTCTGTCTTTCGCTATGACTATGTCTTTTCCCCCTAAATGTACAGAAGGTTCCAATGTGAGAACTCATGATAACACTAGCTAGAATTACAGATTTCTTTGTGCAGTGCTAGAGACCAAGGGGCCCATACTTACTGTGAATGTGCCGTACCACGGAGCTCTGTCTTCGGTGCTCAGCTAGGATTTTTGAAGGGCATTTCTATGAAGGAACTATATATAGAGGTACAGACAACTCAAAGAATGCCAGAAGGCCTTAGAAGTAGCACTCGCTGGGAAGTTATTATCAGCTTGTGACATAAAAGGGACACCCAATTCCAAGCTGGGACTACGAGGAGGAGCAGCCTGTTCTAAGTTTGCTTGAGTAGAAGACTCAACGGGGGAGGGACAGACAAGAGGAGCAGCCCATCAGAACACTTACTGAGCTTTCCTTCTGTTCTCCTCGACTGCCTTCCTCCTGGCTTGCTCTGCAATGGAGTTCTGAGAGGCCAGCAGAGGGTGGGGCAGAGATGAGCAGATGCAGAGCTGGGGAGAGTGGCACCGATTGTGAGGTAGGAGTCTTAACCAGCGCGTCAGTGAGGGAACAGGGACAGGCTGATGAAGGTTATGCAGACAGGAGGTCACAGAACGGGGATTCAGACCTGGATTAGGTCCTTGTCCCTCAGAGATCTGTTTCTCACAATTGCAGGTGGCTTCCAGTCCCAGCCGGATGCTGAAAGCAGAATTCGGGAGGACCTACACAGGTATCAAGCTTCCTTGTCAGGCTGTCTTTGGATCACCAGTCCCAAATAATGACCCAGCGACCTCTTATTAATTATGAAAGTTTGGCCTTCATCTTGGGCTTGTCCCTAAGTAGCTCTCATAACTTAGATTAATCTGTTTTTATTAATTTGCATTCTGCCACATGGCCTTTACCTCTCCCATTCTGTATGTCCCCTTGCTCCATGTTTCACTGTTGTCTCCATCTCTCTTCCCAGAATCCGTTATCTCCCTGGAAGTCCCACCTACTCTCTCCTGCCTAACTATTGGCCATCTAGCTCTTCACTCAACCACTCAGGAGGCGCCTTGGCAAATACACATTTTCACAGTGTACAAAAAGAATATCCCACGACTTTCTCCCTTTTTTATCTAAATAAAAAGGAAAGGTTTTTACTCTAACATAGTAAAACTGTATGCAATAAGAACAATTATCAAGTAAGAATTATATTCACAAATTTCAGTCCACTTATATTTGGCAAAGCTGGAGAAAATACTTTATTATATATTTTATCTTGATGAATCCAAGGTTTTATACCTAAACCATTTTTCTATCATAATTTGTGTTACTATCCTAAAAATATCTCCTTAGACCTTAAAGCATTTCTTAATTAAACAATTTAAGCTTTTATGTCTCTCAACCTTATAAACTTTACATCTCTTTCGTAAGTTCCTCTTTTGAATTTGTTAACAAAAAATGGTATAACTCTCTAGTCTTTAACCCCATCAAACATAAGAAGGCTATAATACAATATGAGTAAACAAGGCATACAGAGCAAAGAACTTCTAAAACTATAGAAACAACAAAGACAGCTGGCTACCTGGACAGTCACCCAAGCTTTCTCTGTAATGTTGGGACATCTATCTTCAGCCTACAAGTCTAGAATATCTGCCAGACATTTTTGTGAAGCAGAAATTTTGAAGGACTCTCCTACCTTGTCTTGGCAAAGTTTGGTAGCCACTTTTTTGTGTCCTTCTTGTCCAGTTTAGGTAGCATGCTGTCAGCAGTTGAGACAGAGGCCGTTTCTTACCCAGTGGCTAACCTTGTCACAGTTAGGGTCAAGTCCATATGGAGGTTCTTCAATGCCCATCATCCTTTTTTGAAGTAAACTAGTGCTACCAAGAGCAGGCATATCTCACTGTCATGAAAAGCCTTATGTTATTAAAATATTTTAAATGCCATATTATATAGATTTCTGAAGTGTTTGAAACCACCTATCTATCTAAAATCTGTTTAACTTTGGAAACATATATAACATGACTAGAAGTTTAATTTTGCATTACATTTTTAAATGAGCTGCATAGGTACAATATCTTAAACAAGGGTAGAAACATACTTGCAGTATGTTATAACAAAATAAGCATAAGTTAATATACAAAAAACATACCTATATAAAATATTTAAGACTAGTAGTTACTTTTAGCTTAAATGTAGATTCAATAATCTACCATTTTATCCTATCATTCCTATATCTCCCCTTCTTCTATTCAGAAAGAGATCCTTAAATCTAGTCTTCCTTGCTTAGTTTCCTCTCACTATGACCAGTAACAATTTGTAGCCATCCTCCCTAAACAAAAACAAACATCCATAATCTACTGAATAACCAAAAACCACTCACCCCACCTCTTTGAAATATGAACATCCTGTTCTTAAAATTATTTTTCTACTGTCTAGGGGAAACAGCATCTTTTGGGGACCCTGAGAAAATTAAGATAAAGAACAAGTCTTGGGAGAGTTAAAAGCTGTCCATTCTTGGTGTGATGGTAAAATATAAGACTTATCTGAAGTTCTGGCTGGGTAGCCTATGAGGCTGGGCCATCTGAGCTAACCACCTTGAAACTGCCCCAAACAGTTTGTAGTCCAAAGCTGATCTCTGGGTGGTGTTTGTCAGCTTAGTGGCATTGCCACAATACAGGTGGCATTGTCATTGTGGGACCCCATCATCCTTTTGAAGACTTCAAAGGACACTGTTAAGAATGGTCATGGTTCACTGCAGAAAACTCAACCACTTTAATATCATGTGTAGCAGATCTTGGAGAGATTGAAGGCGCACAACCTATTAAATAATCTGGGATATACAAACTTAATTCCTAGTTACCTGCTTTAGACTCAAGCCTAAAATCATGTACTAGAAGCTAGATGAAGCCTATTTCTATAATTAGTTACTAATCTAGATGACCATTAATATCATTACAAAACTTTATATATATATCATATATATGATATATATATATAATCTTATACATTTTGAGATAATATTTATACCTTAAGAAAAGTTTCAAAGAGTAAAAATAAAATGAAAGGATTATGAGATTAGTGGCAATAGAATACTTCCTGACATGAGACAGAGATTTTGGGTTTTCTTTTACAAGCATACTTGAGTTTAGAGAAGGAGAGAGACATGCTCCAACTCCAAAGGTAGATTTAATTTTTAATAGAATTGGAATTACAAAAAGACTATTTGCCATATAAGCCTGTAGAGAACATCAGAAACAAACCTTTGGGAAGATTTATGAAATTTTATCCTGTTGGAAATATGTTATACCATTAGGTCAATTTACTCTTTCTTGGGACATTTTCTCTGAATGATTGACCTTCTTTTTCAGATGTCTTATTTGTCCAATAGTCTTTAAATTCTTTAGTGGGATACCTTTATTCTCCTGGAAAGACCGAACAAAACCCTGCCCAACCCTAACTTTGGGGGAGTTTCCCTTTCTGGCAGGTTATATCTGATCAAATGAAAGTCATTTGTTAGTTTTGTAAGTTAGTTTAGTTTGAATGGCCATTCTGTTTGACGAAACTATCACCTCTCCTAATCATGAAGTCTCTTCTCTTTGAAACTAATCTTTATCAATTTTGATGGTATCCAAAGCTTTCCTTCTGAAAAAAAACAAAACAAAACAGAAAACACAGGAGGCAAAAATAAGGGAATAAAGAGTTAAGGAAGGGGAAATTCTCTGGAGTGTACACCACTTTCCCCATTAGTCACACCACAGTCACTGACAGTGTGAAGCTGTCAGATGTGAATCATACTGTGAGTTCACACTCTCCCACTTTCCCCTGCTGATCCAAAGAACATCTGAGCATGTCTGTGCCCTCCGTGGAGAAGAAAGTGGGAATAATATGACTTGCATAACATCTTGTAGTGCATCGAAGGAGGCTATGGAATTGAGTTAAGTAGATTTTAAGATCCCCTCTGCCTCTCAGAGCCCATAACCGGTAAACATGGTTCTAATCTACAAAGAACAATTCAAATGTTAAAGCCTATGGGGATAAACTAAGCCCTGTTGTGTTTATACAGTTAAAAGGTTCTGCCTGGGATAGTCTATGTATGCAAATTTCATTTTAATTTCATGCTAGAGTAACGGCGATTAAAGGTATCAGAGCCGAGACAATGGCCAGGGTCTAGGAAGGAGCAGGGATCACTGGGAAGGAGTATCATTGTGTTGTCTTCTTTACGTCCCTCACATTAGTGTTGTTTTTAAAACTGCTCAGGATGTGGTGTAGTATTTGACGACTGAGTCATGAAGGGGAAAAACCTTGCTTCTGTTGAAATATGAGCGGCGGGGCTGCGTCCCCAACACCCCGGCCGCTTGGCTAGCTCATGCCCGAAATAACAACACACAAACTGTATTCATTTAAAGAACTGATTGGCCCATGAACTCTAGCTAATTCTTGCACCTGGACTAGCCCATTTCTAATGATGTGTGTAAGCACCCCAAGGTGCGCTTACCGGGAAGATTCTAGCCTCCGTCCATCGTGGATCTGAGCTTCATGCGTCTGCCTCAGAGTGCAGAGCTATTGCATCTACCCGGGAGAGCTGAGCATGGCGTCTCTGCTCCAGCAGAGCTGTCGGGTCTCTCTGGGAGCAGAGCAGAGTCTGACCTCACTTCCTCTTCCGCCCAGAATTCTATTCTGTTTACTCCTCCCATCTATGTTC
>NW_026067984.1:3169273-3268355 GCF_014885135.2 Alexandromys fortis | reverse complement strand
ACATTGTTTACAGATGAAGATCATTGTCTTCATATATTGCACAGTTGTTTATTGTTTTAGTCTTTAAGTTAGATAGATATTGAGAATTATATAGATTAATAGTCATCTAAGTTTGTCATTTGTAATTAGACTAATCAGGTTCTTTAGATATATAGAGATTATACTCAGTATAGATAGATAATCTTCAACCTCTTTGGAGAGCTGTAGAATATGGCCTTTAATATAACTCAGAGTTTCGTGATAGTGAGACACAATTGCTCCTGGCAACACCGCTCTATTCCCGAGAGAACGTTGAGCACCAAAGACACTCCACTGGGAGCTTGTCTTCTTGGCAGAACTGGCCTTTGGGTTAAGAAAAGCCCATACCTCAACCACTGACAAAGATACAGAGCGTGCATCAATGGATACAACAGGACTGTCATATCCTGCCAAGACAGGGTAAGATAGTTTTGAAAAGTTCCTTGCCTTTAATAATGGTATGTCAGTTATGTTAGGCCTTAGCCAAAGTTGGTTGACTCAACATTGCAAACGAGACTTTGGGTGATTGCTCAGGTAGTCAGTTGTCTTTGTCAATTGTTACACATTTGGATCGTTTGTTAAGTAATATTTATTGCCTTCTCGGATCTTTGATGGAGTTGAAGATTATATAATTGTAGTTACTCTCTACATTATTTAGACTCCTTGAGATAGAATGTTTAGCAAAACTTTTGATTCTCAATATTGTTTGTTATATTTATTTGTTATTATTGTATATAGTTGTATTTGGTTTAGTTCTGTCTTATTTAGACAAAAGGGGGAGATGTAGGGATAAGTCCCACCCCTTAGGGGGCGTGTTCGCCTCAGGCTAAAGTTCTCCTATAAAATTGGTGAGCGTGCTCCCAGCGCTCTCTTCTGCTTTCCTGGTCTCCGCGGGAACAGTGGTTCTGTAAGTCTATTCCTCCATTAAAGCTGTCTATATTTTGACAATCTGTCTGCATTCGCTTACGCCGTTACATGCTTCCTTCCTGGAAATGTGCTTTCAAGAAGGTTGTGACAAAAGGTGGACCCAGTAACCAAGGAAACCAGGCATTACTCTGGAAGTAAGAAGTGGCTCTTTAGTTGCCAGTGTTCCACAAAACAAGGGAAACAGGAATTCCAGTGAGTTTGCTGCTGTGGGCATCACCTTTTGTAGCATCTACAGGGATATTTTATTTTGATATTGTTTACTTTTTCTCTTGGGTATATTTTCGTTAGATTGGATTCAAATATCAAAGTGCCCTGCATCCCAAAGGAGAATTGATGCGTCAAATAGAAAGAACCAAACAGGTATCTGACTAGGTGTGTTGATCCATGAAGGTACTCTCAGAGCCTGGTACTTTGAAGGTTGAGGCAGGAGGATTGGGAGAACCAGGCCAGCCTTGATTACATTGTAAGACCCACACAAAAAATAAATCCCAAAGTATTTGTTACTTTAAATTATTAAGATGAATGTCTATTTATACTCATTGTGAGGTGCTGGGTGATAATTCGATGTGTATATACAATGTGGAATGATACCAGGAAATTTATTGTTTTTCTAAAGTGTAAATTAAAATTTAAAGAGCTAAAGTAAATTCCTTTAGCTCTCTGGCCACCTCACTGAAACACTCCACCATCTACTGAGTTGAGTGTTTGTGTCTCTTCCAAAATTCTTGTTGAAAATTAGTGTGTAGCAGTTTTGGATTGTAAGCATCTTGGCAGGAAAGAAGCTACCCTGTAGAGTTATTTGTGTCCTTCATTTTGGCTATCTGACTACTGAGATAATACACCCTAAGGAATTGAAAATTTCTCAGAAATTTCATGCTGGCAGAAGCAGGGAAACAAAGAGAGCAGGTGTTCCCATCATGAGGTTCTACCCTTATAAATGAAGTATTTCCTAGAGGGTTCACCTCTGGCACCAACACCTTAGGGTTAAAGATCTCAATATACAAAATTTTAAGAGCATACAAATGAGGCAGAAGTGCAGGGATGAAATGTTTGACAGTTTTCCTTTGAAAATTAAATTTATTCACCTTTTCCTTTGAAATGCTTCATATCCAATTATATAGTTTGCTTTTCAATATAAGTTAGAAGTCAAGAGGAATAGGTGGCCTACGCACGTAATCCCAGCACTCAGGAGTCTGAGACAGAAAGAATGTATTTCCAAGCCTATCTGAACTACCTAACGGGACTCTCTAAAACATAATCATTTGAAACAAAGTGGCTGCAGGGGAAGTTGCTTTCATACTGCACACTGCTAAGTGCCATGAAGTCACTGAGAGTATTTTTTCGTGTGTTTCTCAGTGACAGATTTCAAAGCAGAGACTTCCAAGGAATTGAACTATCTCTCCAAAGTCCACAGCTATTTTTTTTTTTTTTTTTTTTTTTTGGTTTTTCGAGACAGGGTTTCTCTGTGGTTCTGGAGCCTGTCCTGGAACTAGCTCTTATAGACCAGGCTGGTCTCGAACTCACAGAGATCCGCCTGCCTCTGCCTCCCAAGTGCTGGGATTAAAGGCGTGCGCCACCACTGCCCGGCTAGTCCACAGCTATTTATTTAAAAAACAAAACAACAATATAAAAAACCCTCCATCGTGTCAGTAGTGAACAGAAAAGGCCTTCCTTTCTCTGCTCAAACTAGTATAAGTGCATATTGGGTCCTGTCTTTAGCTGCCGTGGTTAGGACTGTAATTTACTTACCAGCACACTTAGACTAAAGCTTGAACTTCTACTCAACACTCAAAACCCTTTGTAGAATTTTCCCACTTGATGCTGTCTCTCTCTAGCTGTGCACACGTGCCTATGATGGTCCAAACAAAACATTACTCTTCCTCCCTTTCTTTGTCTCCCTCTACAAGGAACATTTCTCAAGTGTGGTTAACGAGTTCTCACCCCGCAAAACACCTTCCATTTGATCCTTTCTAGGAAATCACTGGATCAGTCTTCAGCATCTTGTATCAAGTCTTGATTCACGCAGGAAAATGAGATCACTTCGCAGAACTCAGTGTTTACACTAGCATTTGTCAACGTTTGTAGGTAGGGATACTATATTAAAACACTTGTTTTTTTTTTTTTAATCCAAAATAGTTTTGAAGATGGGTTCAACCCTAAGGGTGCCTGCTTGGCTTAGCTGCTCTTTGAAAATCTAGACTTCACTTCGTAGAGAAGAGTCTGACATCACAGACTGAAGTCACAGTCACAGTCTTTACATAGAATTGCATTAAAATGTAGCCCTTCAATGGCAAATTTCGTTCCAAGTCTTCATTGTGGGATTTTAGTTGTTATTCTACAAATTGATTATATCCTTAGTCCCAGCTGTCTTGTCTCCCAGCAGAGCATAGCTCAGATATTCCTGAACAAGGCCACAGTCCACCCATTCGTGTTCTCAGGATCATGCCCATGTGACTACCTGGCGGGGTCAGGTCTCTATGTCTTTAGGTTTAAATTTATATGTTGAACCCACTATAGGTCAAAAATGTTGGAAAAAATATCACTGGTCTGTAGGGCCTTTAGGGTTGTAGGCCTGAACGTCCCCTCAGCACTGAGAGAGCTGTATTGGTATGTTCAGATACATGGGGATCTTAGAGATGAAATTCACAGCCGGGACTTGTCATAGACCCACAGACAGAGGGATGGCAATGTGGATAATTAAGGTGTATCAGTAGTGTGGGCTGAACTGAGCTGAAGCCATGGCGACAGTTAGGGGTTCTCTACCTCTTGGTCCTTGATCATGTAATAGGTGGTCTGGTTGAGGTTGCTGCGCTCTTCCTTGGCTTGGTGAGCTTGATAAGCACTTGGGACTGTTTTCCTCTGCCATGGACGCAGCCTATCTTGCTAAGTCTATAAGAGGCGTCTTTTTACTTGGAGGAATAAATGTTAAATGCCACATGGATGATGCTGGCTGGGATGTGCTCCAAGTACAACAAGATGCAGAGGGATACGGCCTCTGCAGTTGTACTCACAATGGAGACAGCACTTCCTCCTACATTCGACATGCTCCCAAGACTGCATGCAGCTGGGGCGAGGGGCCAGAGAGAAGAAAACGGCTGGAATCTCAGAGGAAGGCCTCCCCCATGTTAATAGAGACGATCACTAGCCTGCCACCATCATTGCATGCTTAGCTTTCTGTATTATTCTGCTTATTTCATTGCTATGGTGATGACCCAAGGTTATTTTGAAGTTCAACCCAGCCAATTCTGCTCTACTGTGACAATTGTCATGCCAGGGTCAGAAGAAATTGTCTACCTCAACTTCAAGAAATCCACTTGGTGCTGCTTAGAAGTTGGAGATGGTGGATAGCTAGTACACGGGATTTGGTATATTATGAAATATTGGTAGTAGTGGGTAGGCACACAGAAAGCATTGGTGAGACAGTCTTTCATGGGGGGCAGCTTACTTCACTCATTTATTCGGGAGAACACTCAAAATCCTTTCTTTCTTTCTTTCTTTCTTTCTTTCTTTCTTTCTTTCTTTCTTTCTTTCTTTCTTTCTTTCTTTCTTTCTTTTTTTGCCAGTGCCAGGAATCATTTTTGATTTGAGCATTATAAGGAAAAACTCCAAATTAATTTTGAATGAGAATATTGAAGAGTTAACGAAGTAGCTGGATGGATGGCAGTGAATACATGACTTCACTGATTCCAAAGTGAATCTATAATTTCATTTTACCAGGAAATTGTTGACTCTCGATCAGGCGGACTCACTGGGCTCTCTATTCCACTCGGCTGTTCCTGTGATTTACCTCTGGCTCTGCTTCCACCCTCTGTGCACCAGGCTGGTGTGTCTGATATCAGGACACACATTACCAGTTTCAGGAAACTGAGATTCTCAGAATCCTCTGCAGGTGTTTGGGCAGCAGGGTTTTGAGCAGAGTTGCAGTTATTTGCTCTTATTTCAATTTTTGAGGGTTTAAGGTTCTTTGAACCATTCAGCTAAAGTATTTGACCCTTAAAATATGTCGGACAATAAGGACCAAAAGCACCAATATTCTCACCACAAGAACATGCTCCTGTTGAAGTGACTGATCAGCTAATTCAATCCAGAGTCACTCCTTAGATCAAAACATCATCTTGTTTTAAATATATGACTATTATTTAACAATGAATAATACATGAAATGAAAGTCTAACACAAATACCAATCTCAAAATTAGTAATATCACAATTAAAATTATTTGAATCTTACAGGGCCAAGTTATCTTTTATGTAGAATCTGGGGACACTGTAATCTTTTTGAGGTAAACGAGTTGGCCACTACTTCCTCTGTTTCCCTGCCTCAGAGTTATCTCCAAAGCGTAGGCAGGTGAATCAGCTCTTCCCTGTTAAGTGGGGATGGAAGTATGGGCAGTAAAAGTTTCTCCGAAGCAGGAGAGTGAGACTAAGAGCAAAGTCTGGAGACCCTACACAAAGGCTGTAAAGCTAGTATACGTAGAATACCAGTTGGCAAGGAAGAAGGTTGGAAATACTCCCCCCAAACACACGCGCGCGTGCACGTGCACACACACGCAGCATCTGTTAGAACGGTACAGGTACACAGGTAATCTAACTTGACAAAGTTACAGTTCTGGCTCTTATGGTATTTATTGTGGGGTATTCACTAGAGAAGACAGCTCAGACATGAGTTTTTTTTTTTGAATTTTGTAGATATATTTTATGATTATGCAGGAGGACACACACACAGAGAAGAATTGTTTTCTTTTATGAATTTGGGTGCTCTTGTATTTGACACATAAATGTTTAGAATTGCAATGTCCTCTTGGTAGATATATAGAGTTCCTTTGGTATTTCCTATAGTGGTCTATTATTTGTGTTTTAATAAATAAAGCTTGCCTGAGGTCAGTGCAAAGCAGCCACACTAGTCAGCTATGCAGGCCAGGCAGTGGTTGCACACACCTTTAATCCCAGCAGCCACACTAGCTAGCCATAGAGGCTGGGCGGTAGTGTTGCATGCCTTTAATACTAGTGCTAGAGCAGATATAAGACAGGAGGAGACAGGTCAGACATGAGTTTAAGCCAAACAGAAAGTCTTTATTCGACAGCTGCCAAAGACACCAGGTGTTTGGGATCCCAGTGTAGCACTGAGCCTTTCTCGTGATGAGCTTTTTTTAAGCATAAAAACCATGTTCTGGATTGACACACTTCAGTTAACAAGAACAGTCAGCCAGAAGCAGAGCTGCAGACGCTAAAAGGCAAGGTTAGTGTGTTTGAGACATTCCCAGAACTGTACGGATTTCAGTAGATTAGTCCTTTGCTTTAGTTTTGGCAAGTGATGCTATCTATCTGCTGAGATTTATGGCCTGACAGGAAATTCTTAGCCATCGTGGAGTCAGGTATGCTAAGGTTTCAGAGCCTACTAAGGTTTGGGGGACCCGGTTACATACTGTCACAGTTTCTGTTTCGCTTGCTGTGATAAAACACTCTGACAAAAGTGCTTTGAGAGAAGGTGGTTCATTTTTAACTCACAAGAGTGCTGCCTATCGTGGTGGGGAATCCAAGCAGCAAGAGCTTCTCACTGCTGGTCAAGGGCGCCTGCATGCTGGAAACAGACAGGAATGAGTGCATGTGCCATTCGGCTCCCTTTCTCCACCTATGCCACCCAGGACTCATCCGGGGAGTAGTGTCGTCCCTGGTGCATGGGTCTTCCCACCTCCCACCTCAATGAATGCAGTCAAGACAACTCTCCTCAGGCATGACAGGAGACCTAGCTCCCGGGTGATTCTAGATCCTATTCACAACTAACATTGAGCATCACAAATACTAAACACATAGGCCTGAGAAGAGATTTAAGATGAGAATGAGATATCAAATTGCATGTATTACATAAACCACGGCTTGTGAAGGAAGTTCCATGCTATATGACAACTCCTAAATCCTATGGTATACAATGTTAAAAAAAAAAAACAAAAAAAAACAAAAAAACAAACACCTCCTTTGTACAGCCTTTCCTATCGTGCATCTAAACTTCCTCTTTGCTCTAGCCCAGTTCCTCCCTTGGAAGTATTTTCTTTCTTCTGTAGTCTCTCGTCTTTCTTGTTACTATCTGTATGAGTGCTCAGTGCCTTGTCCTGGAGTCCTCTAGCTCTGATGCCGGCCTATATTGTCTTGACTGATGAGGGTGAGCGTCTGCACACTTCCTGAGGCGTCCGGCCCTTTCGTGTCACAGAACTCTTCGTCATTCTGTTCCCTCCCTCAGCCCTGCATGCTCACACATTCTCATATAAAGTACCTCTACCCACATCCTTGTCTCTGCTCTGCTTTCAAAGAAGCCCTAAGACTTTCTTAGAAATCCATCTTTCTGTTTATAAGAAGAGTTGTAGCCTCTTCTATCTTCCTGAATTCTTAAAAGTCCACGAAGGTGATAATTCGATGACAAGTTTTGGCTTATTTTCTGTAATGAGAAAACAGTTTTCACGTTGACATGGAGTCACATGGAGTCCTACATACCCATCTGTCTGCCCAGGATCATTCCTGGGTCTCACTAGACCTATGTCCCCTGGCTGACTGTATGTGTTTGAGGTTTTTAATTAAATGAGTAACCACTCACAGTATGGAAGAGATTCAGATGTTTGGAAACATGAGAAGATATTGGAATGACAATATTTCTTTCAAACTGACCTAAAGGAAATCAAAGTTCAGTACTTCAGATCTTTCTGGTACACTTTAAAAAATAGTAGACTCGGATGAGAGCTCAGAAGAAAGAGAATTTTAGAAAGACTGCCCTGGAGTACATCTGAAGGGAGGAAAAGTGGGCTGCCCTGGGAAAGCTGACTCTGGGGTGCATTATGAAGGAAAGTTTCCGGCATTTACTGTACGATGAAACATATGATGTAAAAAAATCATAAAATAGCATGGGAAGTTGGTGGGAACCCGTGAGGCGGTAGACTAGAAAAAAAGGCACCATGACTAAGGACATTGGAGAAATCAGGAGTGGGAACAACGCTAAGTCTGAGGTCTAATAAGCTGCCTGTCAATATGTTTATGACACATTTTGCTGTATGTCCTGTTTCCAGTTAGGGGTCCCTTTGCAAAGATGTAGCTTTGGTTAAATCACTAATTTCTATTTTATTTATTTTCAGTCATGTGCATGGGCGTGTTTATATGTGAGTACATGCATGTGAATGCAGACGTTCTTGGAGGCCAGAGGCCTTGATTCTCCCTAGAGCTAGAGTTACAGGCAGTTGTGGACTGCTCACCATGGGTGTTGGGGACCAAGCGTAGATCCTCTGTAAGAGCAGCCGAAGGTCGTAACCGTGGAGTCGTCTCTCCAGCTCATCTCTAACTTCTCTGCTCCCAGTTGAACGGGTGAGTGGTTATGACCCTAGAGTCGTTATAAGGGACGCGTGTGTGGATTTTTGTTACACGAAAGCTCCAAATGACACCCGTTGTTCCTTCCCAAGGGGAACCAACATGAGAGAATGGCGTGCTTTGGTAAGCAGTCACCAACACGTGCGTCTGTCGGGGGATGGGGTTAAGAAAGAGTGCCGGTACAGGAAGCACGACGGAACGTAAGAGAAACAGTGTTCGAATCAGCAGACCTGTGGATCCTCTGTAAAATTCTAGTGAAGGCCAGTAATTAAGGGGAAATGAAATGGGATTGACGATGGTGCAGGCGGAAGCTGAAGGGGAGCCATAAAATGAGAGAAGCTTTTTATTAGGAAAAATGGAGAGTGTTTCTCTGTGCAGTGTTTGATAGCGTTTATTAAATACTACTGAGAAGTAGGCTTACCTATGGGCGCTTCTTCCTAGTTATGAGATGATTATTGTTTCGAATAAGACACAGAAAACGTACATAACTAGCAGGTTTGTTCTTAGGACCACACTACATCTTCCTCTAAAATGCTGAATTTAGCTGGTTAGCAAATACACCGGTGTTGATCTGCTTACAACATCGAGCTGAGCATTAGCGTTACTATTTCCATATAGACAGAGCACTCGGCCGTCCTCAAATCTACCTTAGCAGTGACTGATGAACTATTCTGAAAGAAAGAACATTGAACCATCGGTCTCAAAATCAAATTTGTCCTGTTTTACTGGAGCGCCGCTCTTTGCCAAGCTCTCAGGCCTCCTGCACCAGCACCACTAATAAATGCAGAGCTTCAGCCCTGCTTCTGGAAAGGGCACTTTGATTTAATGTGGATAAAGGCACACTCACGTGCACAAGGGCCAGGTGACCACAAAATACGGCCGTAGGAAGAAAACACAGATTTGGGTCCATTAGCTTTTGGGAGGGATGCAGAGGCTCTTTGTCATGTGATTCTCTGGATGTTGGACCACATGCTAGATTTGAAGCTCTCAATTGTGTAGCAGCATTTTTATTGGATGCAGTGCATGAATGATTCTTCGAAACTGTTTTTATGGCTTCTCTAAAAACGTATACGGTCGGCTTATCAGAAACATCAGTTATTCCTGAAATAGACAAAGCCATGCTAAGTTAATTGGGTGCAACATCTCCATTCTTTTATTATGGTATTTTTCTTGGGTACCTCTTTGCAATGTTAACAAGGTGAACTTGTAGATCTGGGGGAAACAAGTGGTAGCCATAGGATGAGCGAAAATGAGGTTTGAGTAGGAAATCAATCCTAAAAGCAGAGCATAAACTTTTTAACTGAGTAATTAATATTTAATATTTTTAAATATCTGATTTGGGAAGGTAGTGTCAATGTGATCATAAGGATAGCGATTTTGTTTGTACAGATGATACATAGGGCATGTGTATTGAAATTGAGCGGTGTAAATTGCACTGTATACAAATGCAGGCTGAAGGACTGAGATAAAGGAGTCTACACACTGTGATGGGAAATGAAGGCACTCTGGATGGAAACAGTTCTGGACAGTGTGGAAGAGTCATCTTGATCATCTCAGCCAGATAACAAATAACATTTCCTCATACTTACATAAGGGCAGATTATTTTTGTATGCTTGAAATAGTTCATAATTTAGTAAAACCCTTCTTCCTAAGCAACTCACTCTTGCTGAATGACAATTCATTTAAACAAAAGGCCAAATGTGGTGGATATGCACCTGTAATTCCAGTACTTTGAGACAGGAGGCAGAGGGGTTATGAGTTCTAGGCCAGGCTGAGTTCCATAGTAAGGCCCTGGCTCCAAACAACAGCAGCAGCAATGACAATAGCAACACTCCATAAGACCAAACACACCAAAATCAGACCAAATGAGACAGAGCTGTTGCGGTTGGGATCTGTGATGTCCCCTGCAGGTTCGTGGTTTCAGCTCTTGGTCTCCACATAGTAACACTTTGGGGAGTGGTCACTGCTCATGGTTTTTGGCATGTGGAGCCAGCTGGCAGAAGCTGGCCGTTAGGAGTGGACCTTTGAAGTTATATCACATCCTGTTCCTGCTCCCCCCGCCTCGACTTCCTGGTTTGTCTGGGATATGAGGACCTCTTGCTCGTGTTCTTTTCAGCTTGAAACCACTTGCTTTGCCTTTGCTGAATGGCAGATGGAGGCTCAGAAACTGGGAGCCAAAATAGACCTTTCCTTCCGATGTAACTTCCATCAGGGACCTTATTTATAGCAATGGAAAAAGTCACTGGAGAAGAACCAAAATCAATGACTACAACTCGGTAGCCTTGTACCTTCTAAGCAAAGGCAAATTCAGAGTTAAGATTCTATGACTTTAGCTTGTGGGCTTTCCTTTCTGAGCAAGAACAGATTATTCTGAACAGCCTGCCTAGTACTTTTTTTTTCCCCATAGGACACAATGGCTTTGGTGTTGGTGGTAAAGCATGGTGGACAATTGGCTGTCGAGCCCAGGTGCTGTGGAATAATCCACTTGCACACTGTGAAGATTTGTTGCTCTAATTAGTTTAATAAAACACTGATTGGCCAGTAGCCAGGCAGAAAGTGTAGGTGCGGTGGTCACACTAAGAAGGACAGGAAGGAGAAAGGAGGCGTCAGAGGAGTTGCCAGCCCGACGCAGAGGGATTCATGTTAATAAAGGTGCTGCCACGTGGTAGAGCGTAAACAAGGGATATTGGTTAACATAAAATGTATGCGTTAACCAGTAACAAGCCTGAGCACTGGCCGAGCACTTACAAGTAAGGTTAAGCCTGTGAGTCAACTGTTTGGGAAGTGGCTGCCGGGTATTTGGGAATAGGCAGGCAGGAGAGACACGTCTATATAACATCTATATAGTTTATCCCATGATCATGACCGAGTCAGAGATCCTATAAAGGTCAACGACGAACATTTTTCCCACGTTATATGAAGTAGATAAGACCCACAGATTGGTTCTTTTGTGTTGCTTGTTGGAGCGGTGAGGGCGTCATCAGAACAAGACATGTTTAGTGCTAACACAGACAGGTCAGCAGAGCTGACCATCCTACTGCGACCTGCTGTATCCCAGATGAGAGAAAACCTGGCTTCCGGCTTTGGAGAGCCCCATCTGTGGCTCCTAGGGTGACTTATTCAGCCATATAACTATGTAAGGCAATAATTCGGGGAAGAAAACGATAAGGCCTGACTCATTCAGAACATCGCAAAAACATCAAAGATGATGTGGACATGAAGAAATAGTCGTGAGTATGAGCTGCCGGTACGAGCAGCAGTTAGGTCCAGTGACTCATCCCGCCTTCAGCAGCACAGCGGCTTCTAACAATCCTCAGTGCAACTTCTAGCAGTTAGATTCCTTTTCTGTTTCTTTTTGTTTTTTCAAAACAGGGTTTCTCTGTGTAACATACCTGGCTGTCTGGGAACTCGCTTTGTAGACCATGCTGGCCTTGAACTAACAGAGATCCACTTGTCTCTTCCCAAGTGCTGGGGTTAAAGGTGTGTACCACTCCACCAAGCTAGTTAGATTCTTAAAGAACCAAAGAAATAACAACCTGAAAAACCTCCTCCACCCCCAAAATTGAGGAGGAGGAAGTAGAATTGAGAAGCATTGTTGCAAAACCAACTGAAGAGCCTTTAAGTGAGGGGAAAAGACTTCAGGGGTTAAAAATAAACAGATATGTTGAATTTATTCAAGATGCTAAAGGCCCCACAACTTGGTTAGGAGTCTTTGGAGGTTATAGCTTGAGTGTTCAGTCAGGGTGAGAGAGAAGAGAGATTTCTCTGCCTCACTGGAGATGCAAATGGGGTAGTCTTCTCTTCTGGTTTGTTCCGATCTACTCATTTGTAAAATAAGGAAGTCTGAGGACCGGGCTTGCGATTTTAGGCTTTGATTTACAGAGATAACTGGCACCTACAGGCTGTGGGTGCAGCAACTTTGAGACCCACCTTTCTCTTCCCATCAGTCTTCCCGGCCGGAGTCTCTGGTCAGGCGGCACCTGACAGCATTCGTATCTAAAGTGAAAACTGCTAAGTTCTCTGTGGCCAATGTCACTCATGCTTATCTTTCTTTGATGACAAAAAACAGCAACAACAACCAACAAACAACAACAAAGAAAGAGCAAACACAATGTCAAGAGAACATCTACTTTGCCTGGAGATGTTAGAACACAAACTTTTACAAATAAAATATTTTATTAGTTCGTTGGGAATTTTGTACAATGCATTTTGATCATCCTTACCTCCTAATCCCACCCTCATGCCTCCTAGATGCATCTATGCCTCCCTAACTCCTTCAACTTTCTCCTTTTGAATAAGCTGTTCACTCCAGGTTGGGATTCCCACATTCTCTTGGATGGGTGCCTGTCTCCTAGAGCATGCACAATCTACTAGGGACCACATCCTCGGAGAAAACTCTTCTCCAGAAGTCATCAACTGTCCCAGCTCCTCGGCAAAGGAAGAGAACTCAGGAACCCCTCTCCCTTCATGATAGAACGCTGGCCAGGTTGATCTATATAGTTCTTTTGTGAGCAGCCTCGGCTGCCGAGGATCTATGAATGAAATAGTCTTTCCTGTCCAGAAGACATAGTTTTGCAGAACAGAAACAAATTTTGGAAGCATGGCAACTTGAGGGACAACCACTCCATATTCCTTACTAATGATTTTATAGCAATCTTAAAGAAATAGTCCTGTTTATTTTAGGGGACAATTTTGGGTAAGATAACGAGCCACAATAATCAGGGTAAGACAGGGACACCCAGCCTGCGGTTGGAACTACTTGTTCAAGCATCTCCTCTTAGCTGAAGAAAGACAGATTTTAGGGTCTAACCTTGGAATCTGGAAAAATAATCCTGATCATTGAAGCTGCATGGTGCATCCGTGGGCGGCATCCGAGAGCCCTGGGATGTGGCCATCCCTATCCTGACAGGCAAGAACGATCTGGTCCCAGGCGGCAGGATGTTTCCCTTGAACTGGTTCAGAATGAAACTTGGGTGTTGAATGATTTCTGCACTCCATTCTCATTTACCTTTTCATTTTCATATTTAAATATTTATTGACTTTATTTTGTCTGAGGCATTTTTGCCTGGATGTATGTCTGTACACTATGTCTGGTGCCCCCAGAAGTTAAGAAGAGGGTATCAGGGGCCTGGAACTGACGTTATGAATGGTTGTTAGCTACTACAAGAGGGCTGAGAATCAAAATTTGATCTTCTGTAAGAGCAGCAAGCACTCTTAACCGTGGAGCCGGTTCTCCATGGAAAGCACTCATTTTGATCTGCTTGGAGTCTCCTTTACTCCATTTTCACAGTGAGGAGCTGTCAATCACAGGCAGTGCAATCTTAAACGCCTAAGGCATCCTCAAGAGGGTGGCATTTCAGATCAAGTGACCAATTGTCCACGGCAGAGTTCATCCCAGGGAGCTGAGTGTGTGCAGATTACTGTAAACCACAGCTCTGCTGTAAGATGCAATGCACGGGTCTGCCAGCAGAGGGCAGTGCAGCAGTCGTCTAGGTGGGCAAGGGAGCTAGGGATAAGGAGATAGAAACATGAAAAAAATGCCAACCCAGGGCACATTGGGAAAGACTAGCTAAAAGGAACCAAACGGATGTGAGACATGGGACCCTGGGTTGGCTGTATGGTGGAAGAGAACATTCTTATTTCTTATCTTTCACGGGGTGGGTCTTTGTGATTACTTATTGGCACTGCTTTGAGTGAGGGCCATTCAGTGAAATTTTTGCTTGTTGATATCTACTTTGAAGATCAAGAGAGGGCAGAAAGACTGTAACAGCTGAAGGTCTGGGTGCACCAGAGGAGCACTGTTTCCTGGAGAGGACAAGACGGGAGCACCAAGCTCATGAACTCACAGTATCTATGCTTGCCTGGGCCACATCAGGCCCGCCAGCATGGCACCACTGGTTAACTGGTGAAGGACTTGACATACAAGCATGAGGGCCGAGATAGGAACTCTAGCACTCACCCAAAAATCCAGATGTGACCACCTGTGAA
Source organism: Alexandromys fortis (assembly GCF_014885135.2). Classification (NCBI taxonomy): domain Eukaryota; kingdom Metazoa; phylum Chordata; class Mammalia; order Rodentia; family Cricetidae; genus Alexandromys; species Alexandromys fortis. The sequence continues at coordinate 3,254,073 of NW_026067984.1, read as the reverse complement.
CATCTGTCATCCCAGCACTGGGGAAGCAGAAACAGGAAGACCCCTGGAGCCAGTGTAGCTAGGTTAACTGGGAGCCTCGTCTCTCTCTCTCTCTCTCTCTCTCTCTCACACACACACACACACACACAGAACACACACACACACACACACTTTCAAGGTTGTGCAGGTCTGCCATCTTTGATACTCTCACAGGGGGACCAATTGTGGCAATGGCAGAGAGAACCAAAGTCACGGAGTAAAGAAACAAAGGGAGGCTGAACTAAAGGTGGACTAAAGTGAACTGGGCAAAAACCAGTAAAAAAAAAAGACTTCTTGCGAGTCAGCTACACAGTTAGCAAGTTTGCCCTGGAGATGGAGCTGTCCCCGGGTAAGCACCACATGGGCACCCCACTGTGGAGAAGGCAGGGGCTCTCCTCTGCTCCCTCTTGCCTCCCTTTCCTGTAAAGCTCAGTGTATTTTGCATCCTGAGGACTGGGTCCCTGTGCCCTGGGATGGACAGACTCCCTCTCCAGCCCCTGTGTAATCGCCATGGTAATACAGAGAACGCTGATGGCCATGCAAACCTGAGGCCTTTGTGTCCCAATTATTGCTGTGGAAATTCTTATTGAGATGTGTTTTCATGAGAGTGTTTGAACATTAAAGGAGATGAGCCAGGGCAGCACATAAAAGGCCCTCACAGACAGAGTACAGTGCAGTTTCAGAGCGGTCCTGTCTTCAAAGTCAGGCTTTGAGAACCCTTTCAACCGCTGACGTTTTCCATCCCCTTCCCAAATCAGGACTAACTGCCGCACCTTCTTCAGATTTGATCCCCTTATCTTCCTTGATGAAGCCTTTCCCTCCTAATGTGCCTACACAATTGAGGATCTTCTTCATGTGCCTGCTGTTAATGAATCATTATGTTATTTACGGTCCATTCAGCCGCGAGCAGGCTCCTGTATAAAGCCCTAAGTGCTGCCCTCAGCACTGAGCCTCTCTGCGGAGAGGACTGAACTCCTGCCTGCTGCTTCAGCAGCAGGAGATCGCTGCCACTCAGGTCTGGCCACCTGCTGAGGTTCCCCGGAAACCACTGCCTGTTGTTTGCTAGTCTTAGCAAGGCATCCGCGGGGGTCGCACACATCTCTGGCTTTGGATAAAGGTCTTCCGAATAATGGGATGAAATTGCAGCCTTTTTACCAGACCAGACCTGGGAGTCAGTTTGCTGATGGGAGCATCCTTTCTCCTCCTGTGATTCTCAATGGTGTCTGCATCCAGATCTATCTGGTTGTTTGGGAGAGAATCCCTGGTGGTCTTTTCCTGTTCAGCTACCACACTCTAGGCTTTCAAAGGCCTTTGTTGAATGCCCTGTCCCTTCTGCAGCGCCAGAGCTCCCGTTTCAGCCTGGGATTATGACAGTCCCACGCTTGTCTCCACTCGACTTTTAGAATTCTGGACGTTATACAGCCTTCTAAAGATGAATAGTTCTCGTCGAGCATCCAGGCTGCGGAGAGTAAATCACCTCTAAGTGTGGCCGTGAGCAACGGAGTGAGAGTTCCAACGCACCTGTTGCACATCATTTAAAAGCCCCATTCTCTGCTTGGTTCTGATATTTCCTGTGGATGCGCAGTGTTTCTTTTCCTTCCTTCCTTCCTTCCTTCCTACGATATATTGAAGACAGTTGGGTAGCTGTGATAATAAAATCTCAAGCCAAGAAGGAATGGGAAGGTTGAAAACGGTGGGGTGAATGTACTGGGGAGCTTGGTTCCATCTACTCGCAAACTCTAATATCCACGGTGGCTTCCTCCAGTGGAGTCGATGTCCTGAGCATGGTCCAGGAGAGTGTGTAGTCACAGCACAACAGACACACTGTAGGCACCTTACCATGTGCTCAGGCAGTGTGCTCCAGACCTGTGGGAAGACCTGCGCCACCTAGGAAACTTTCAGAATGAAATCACCCGCTATGGCATGTTTGGCAGTGTATGCTTGTGGTCTGAGTGCCTTGGGCACACTGGTAGGAAAGACGTGAGTCCAAGGCTAGCCAAGGCTAGCCTGTGCTGTGTAGTGAGACTGTCTCAGAAACCAGCAAACTCCTCTACAGCAAAACCCAAGCTAGTTACTCCCCAAGAAAAGGGATACGTTCTGAAAAACTGTTGCTAAAACGACACCCATTCCATTTTATATGAACCTTAGAAGTCTTTGCTGAGTGGTTTTCGCATGAGAATTTTGGAATGCATGCTATCACAAATATGAATTAAGTACAAAATGATACAGAGGAATGTTAAACCAAAGTCGGCTTAAGACTTTCGGAATCATCCTGTCCAGCCCTGTCAGTGCTAAGATTCCTGTGCCAGAGGCTGAAGAGCAGAAGGTGAGGACAGAGTCCACACGGAATGTGCTTCCTATTTATGTCTGTGACACTGGGTCAGAGCTATGTAATTTGGTTGATGTACTATGCTTTGATGGAGGAAATTATAAACCCGAATGAGTATAGAATGATGTGGTTTCTCAGAATATAGCCTGTCACTGTGGCTGTTTATCACCCCCAACAACTTCTGTTCTGAAAGCGTTACTTTCCACTGCTTGGTTTGGAGCCCAATAAGGGAAAACAGGGCCTTGGAGCACTGGCCAGCCCAGAGCTGAAGGTGACCAGGCATGGTCACTTTCTTGATAGATAATGGGCTGTTAATGGAGCAAATTGAAATTAGAGTATTATGGCAAATAAAACAATTTGAAAGGTGATATTCTTTAATTCAATTTTTCTGAATTTTATTTGCTTCATTTTATATGTATGCGCAGCACGTGTGTTCCTGATGTCCAGCAAGGTCAAAAGAGGATGTTGGATGCCCTGAAACTGGATTTATTGATGATTGTCAGCTGTTACATGGTTTCTGGGACCCAAACCTGGGACTCTTTAAAGAGCAACAAGTGCTCCCAGCTGCTGAGCCCATGAGTCTCAACCCCTTGAGACACGTTTTTACCCCTACTTTTACTATATCTTGCAATTGGTTTTTAGGCCTAGAAACTATTGGAGAAATTCTGTTGAAGGTATGGGATGAAAAAGAAGTTAGTTATTTTCATTGGTAAGACACCCCAAGTGTTTGCTTATTACCAATCCTGCTGGTCTTTGTAATAACCAAAAACAGAGGGTGGAAAATGGATGGGCCTTGTCCGTTTTCAAGTATGTCTGTTTGTCAACTCACCCTCAAACATTGTCATATTAGTTTTGTGGCTTTGGAAGGCCATGGGGGAATCCCTTACTGTAAATGCTCTTTCTATATAGTCTATGACATGTCTTGCCAGGTCAGCTTTAGACAACTCATTGCCCAAAGCTCTGCGGGGACAACTTTATCCTATGCCTTTGAGATGAATGGGCAGAATCATACTTCAAGGTGGTCCACGAGAGACCTTAGAAAAGCACAGCACCGGGTGTTTCTTGACTAGTGACCCTGTCCTTTGCTTCTGCAGTCTTGTTACATCTTGTGTCCCATCTCTAAACTGCCTTGGCTATCTCTAATGAGTCTCCACGGAGGATTAACCCAGCCAATGGAGGATTTGACCTTCCTCCTCAGTCCTTAACTTGCTCGCATCACTTATATAAGGCAGCATTCATTCTTTGCAATAGAATACAATCCTCACGTGTCCTGGCATTATAAGGCCATATAATTTTTTGGGCACATCATGATGTCATTGAGGCAGGACTGCTGATGACATTACCCTCCATCTTAGGGAGCATCTTTTCATTAGCCTGTTCTTCCCTCAGCTCTCACTCAGAGTAGGAAAGAGTTGGCGTCCATCTTGCCGAGGAGCAAGTGGCTGCACAGGGAAGAGAATGTGTTCTTGGGATCCAGAGTCCCAACCTTCTTACAAGAAAGGCATCAAGGATACCAGCTCTGTTTCCAGCCCCCAGAGACAGCCGGATCCGACACAGCCCTGTACTCTGGCCACTGGGGAGACTGTTGACTTTTAAGAGGGAAGGTGGGGAGGAACTGGGAGGAGTGGGAGCAGTAATTAGAATATTTATTTAAAAATTCATTTTCAGTAAAATAAATAAGTTGTGAGAGCAAAATAAACCATAAAATTGATACATTATCCCCCCAGTACGCTCAGCTCTCATCGTTCACAACGAAATTCCGTTCATTTTATGAGGTTGTTGCCCCAGATTTCCCAGCACACTCTCAGCTCTCAGTTTCTGTTTTATGGCTTGTTAGTGTCACCAGTCGGTGGTGGTGTGGCACCCAAGAGAAGCAGAAGGAACAGGAGATGAAGGATGAAACTAAATGAGCTCCCAACACACGTTTTTAAAATTAAAAGAAAAAAAAAAGTCCTTTACGAAAGGGTTTCCTCCCCTCGTCTCTTTGCCTGCAGTATCCTTTGTACTTAAGGTATAAGTGCAAATTTCCTCTTTAGTGCTACCTTTGTCAAAGGTTTATTAGGTGGAGTTTACTCTTCTGATTTATGGGCTCAGTTCTTTCTTGATTTGGGCTCTTCCTCCCCCTTGCTTTGCTTTGGAAGAACTTGACCTCAAGGATTCCATTGCTGCTATGTTTGATTATGTCAGTTAGTTACGGGTTCTATAAAAGTACCACCAGCTGGGTGACTTACAAACATGAGAAATTTATTGTTCACAGGTCTGGCTATTGGGAAGTCTGAGACGGGCCACCAGATGCAGTGTTTGGCTTGAGACGGTGCCCACTAGCTGTGCACCGCTATCATATGTGATAGGCATAAATGTGTCTTCAGGCTCCTTAGAGGTCACTGATCACACTCAAGGGGACATTTCATTTAGCGATGACCATCTCTGCCTGACCTCACTAGGTGTCACTGAGCTGGGCCTCCTTGTGATTTTCGGGAGCTCAGAGGATCACTGTTGTCTTCCTCCTGAACCACTAACATGACTTTCAGTTGAATTATTTTGGTCCTTGTTGCTCAAAATCTGCTTAGATACATTATGTGCCTACCCTATTTTATTCTACTAGGTTGACAATTATTTTATAATTTTGTCTTAGAATGCTTTTAAAATAAATTCATATCCTTATTAAATTCTTTTTATGGTCCATGTAAATTTAGGAAATCTCACCCTATTTCCCGAGTTATGCTTTTTTTCAGATGTTCTCTCTCTCTCTCTCTTTCTCTCTCTCTCTCTCTCTCTCTCTCTCTCTCTCTCTCTCTCTCTCTCTCTCTTTCTCTCTCTCTCTCTGCCTCCCTCCCTCTCTTGCTCTCTGTGTCTCATCCCTATCCCCAAGCCTTGGCAGCATGTATGTTTGTAGTGTGTAGGTAGTATGTTTAAGTCTGCTGTACAGCTCCCAGTTTGATCCTTTCCCATGACTAGTTCTCCCCAGGCTCTCTTCATGTTGAGCATGTTTGCGTCTTCTTTACCTTTTCCTCTGTGAGTTCAGTCTTCAGGGCTATTGTCTATTTGCAAATCACTGTGCTGGTTATTTGCGGTTTGAAGGGTGAATGTGGATTATAGAGACTCCTGCACAAGGGTTGTCTTTGCAATCACATGTACTGTTCACATAGAACCACAGCAACCACTCAGAGTCAACTATTGTGAACCCCGGCCTTCCTCCGATTTCACAGAAGGTCTCTGTTTCCACTTAGGACCCACCATGTTGCTCAGCAATTCTCCTATTTTCTTCAGGAATTCCCAACCCATTCTCAGTCCTGTACCCCAAAGTCCTTCCCAACTAGAGAATCTAAGTTAGAGTCTTTGAATTGTGTCGATTGCTTTCCTTTTTTTTTTTCTTTCTCGCTGATACATTTTGGGGTAGAATGAGTTGAGAGAACTTCCCACATTCCACTGGAACCAAGGTCATTTGCATCTTTCTGTGTTACTCTTCAAAGTTGAAATCATATAGTTATTTTTCTTCATTTATATAGTCAGGTTAACATGGTTTTATTCTGGAAACCTCCAAGCTCTAAGTCTGAAACTTGTGTTAGCAAATCATAAATCTGTAGCCCCAAACTCACCCCTGAACTCCAGATTGAGTTCTCGCTGGTTCTATACAGATAGACAACTGAATCTCTCATACTCACACTAACCTAAGAATTCCAGGGCATTCTTTAAACATATGCTGTCACTGCCTAGGTCCCGGGCAGTTCATTCTTTTGGTTGCTGAGGCTAAACACCTTCATGTTGTATTGTTTCTTCTTTTGTTTGGCTCTATATCCTACCTATTTACATAAATTCTGTCAGCAATATCTTCAAACTACAACCACAATCTAAACTCCTGGCACTATACTTGACTATTACCATAGCCTGTAGATTGACACCATAAAGTAACCCCACACTAGCTCTGAACTGAGAATAATAAGGGGTTCTTTATTTAGGGGTAGACTCACAGGTCACAGTCCTCTGCACGTGCAGGGAACAGGAACCAAATCCAGCAACTAAGAGATAGATAGATAGATAGATAGATAGATAGATAGATAGATAGATAGGCAGATAGATAGACAGATAGATAGAGATAGATAGATGGCAGATAGATAGATGATAGATAGATAGATTGGTAGATGATAGATAGATAGATAGATAGATAGACAGACAGATTGGCCATACAAGCTTTACATCTACATTTATAGTACAAGAGCCCACGCCCAAGTGGGCTAGCATCTTAAAGGCTATTGGCTGCAGGAGTCCCCACAGCAATAGCCTTCTACCTGACTCCCTCTTTTCACTTTGTTCTTATAGTTTATTTGGAGAACCCAGTATGTCAGAATGGTTTCTTCCTCCTCCTTTCTCTGGAAATCAGAATAACCCTAACTTTATGTGAGACCCTGGACCAGTTCCTGCCCATAAGCGTGGGAGGTGATGGCTAGGTTTGCCTGGGCTCACTCAGGTGTTCTCTCACACTTGTTCATACCGAGATTCCAGAAGTCACCATGACAGCTGAAATCTCCCTGCCTCCACACTGGTTTCTGCAAAGTTTATGCTTGAGGCTTCTGTTTAGCAAGGTGTAATTCTCTGATTATCTCGGCAGCCTTTCCCATTTTGTCAATAGTGGTTGTCTCTGTTACAACCTCTTGTGTGTCTCTTCCTGGGAAACGTGAGGAAACCCACGAGACGAGAGAAATGATTCCACCTGAATGCATGAGTTTAGTGGTCTTCCTTACAGGAGTGGAGAAGGCATGCATGACTCTAGGGCAGCTCTGCCACCGAGAAACCCACACAGCATGGGTGAGGACTTTAATAAAACTTCATTCCTTGAGTTTCCTGAAGAACATCCAAGTAACTGCAGAACTAGATGGAGAATCTCTTATCTCCTCCAGCTGTTACTGGCTCCATAGCCCCAGAGTGGGGTCTTAATGGATTCGGAACTTTCAGGAACTTCCTGAGTTTTGTATGCTTGATGTACATCCTGGGCTTTGTATGTTTCCATGGCTTTCTGATTCCATGAGCCTCTCTCCTCTCTTCATGAGTGGATATTTCAATTTAGAGAAAACAAGCACACAATATCACTTTTCGGACAGGCCTAGTTATCTTCACTTGTTGCAAGGTGTTACAATGTTGACTTACAATTGCTCAGCTTAGCACTTCCCTATGCTCTGTGGGATGGCCTGTGGTTTGCAGAGTGTTGTTCTAGTGACTATATTGTGCATGAAATCATGGCAAAGTTGCATCTGCCTAAATGTTGAAAATGTACAGTAAAACTGCATAAAACATAAAAGATACCATGCCCCGCAGCAGCACTTGCCCAAATGCAGACAAAAATGGAAGTTGTTCTGACTAGATCAGAGAGTGGGGAAGAGAGCCACAAAGGGTAGGAGCTCTGTATGGCTGCAGACTATAAACTCTCTGTACCTACAAATTGATAAATCTATAAAGATATTCATTCTCTCTAATAACGATTTAATCTTCTCTTCTGGTAGCTGTGTTACTTTTTGAACTTAACTTCTCAACCTTTAATAATATCTAGTTTGAAGCAACATTGTTCAGTTATGCCACTCCCTTTGGGGGCTGTTTTCTTTCAAGCCACCATGCCATGCATTCACCTGTCTCTAAGTATGTATGTCTATCCATCCATCATCTACCTGTCTCTGCCTTGCCATGTTGTTCATCTAGACTCAAACATGGAAAGAAAAGACTTGGAGGGTGCAAGTCAAATGCCTTCACTGTGATCACTGCTGCTCTTACCCAAACGATGGCTTTTCTGTGGTGAGTGACTGAGTGCGGGCTGGACGCCTACTCCTGATGTCCTACAATTTCCTTTTTGATCATTCCTTCTTTTGAATATCCTCCCTTAGCCAGTCTTTAACAGTGTGCAGGATGGGGGAGGCTCTTAGTTTCCTTCATTTGAGAATGACTTCAGATGCTCGCTGCCTCCAGTCACATCTGGTGGGTGTTAAGGATAAGATTGACAGTTAATAGTTTTTCCTTCTGCCTTTGAAGAACGCTGTACATTTTTGTGTCTACAGACTTAGGTAAGAGGTTGTCTAAATTAGTTTTGTTTGTAAATAGGCAGGTGTAGTTTTGCTTGAAGCACTCTTAATATTTTTTTTCTGGTTTCAGTCTTAAGACACATAGTGTGTTTGGGGGGTTTATTCTGTTTGCAATTTTCATACATTTCTCAAAAGTAGATCCTTTGTACCTTTCATTTAATTTGGTAGTTTTTACCCTGTACTTCTTAGAAATTCTTTCAAGCTTACTGTCTGCTGTCCTTGTCCTTGTTCTTAGTTGGTTTTGTGGCTGTTATTGTTACTGTGCACAGATCCCTGACACTATTCAATTTCTCATTCAGTAGATTTTCTGTCTGCTCTTGGTAGTGGGAAGATTCTATTGATGTGTTCTCAAGCCCACTGATTGCATCCTCTGTCGTTTCTGTTCTCCTCATTGCCATGTTTCTTGCTTGATCTTCCTGTAATTCTTTTCTTTTTAAACAACACCGCTTCGTTTGCCTGGATAACTAGTTCTTTCAGTTTCTCTGAAGAGCATTTCTAAGACCACGGAAGCGTTCTTATGACAGCTGCTTTCATTCCTGTCATATAATTCCAGCCTGTGCATCGTTAGCACGAGTCAGTTTTCTCTGTGAGTTGTGATTTCCCTCGTTCTTGGTATGATGGTGGCTCCTAGCTGCAGCCTGGATGTTTCTTAATTGTGTCAGGAGACTCAGTTCCTAGCTAGCCTTTTCTTTTATTAGATAATCACCATGTTTAGGGCTTCCATTCAGGTCATAGACTACTTTTGTAGCCCATGGTTCCAAAGGTCTTTTATAGCCACTCATGTTATTTGGCATTGTCTCAAGCTGCTGTCTTTCTTTTCAGCTTCATTTACTTGGCTGGGTCTGTCTTAGGGGGAGGAAGGAGGGGAAGAAAGAAGGGAGGGAGGGAGGAAGGAAGGATGGATGGATGGACGGACGGACGGAGGGAGAGATGGGATGTGCCTCCCTGATTGTTGACAGGACTCCTCACGAATACTCTTATTCACTGTGTCACTGTTAAGACTGTTTGCCCGACATTGTGGAGATTCCTGTAGGCTTCATGGAAGGGATGGGTCAGTTTGAACCACTTTCTATTGTCATCTTGAGTATGAATAAATGCAGTAAATAGTAAATATGGATCATACTCTTTTGAATGATAGGGCCGTAATACAGGCCTATTGCTGTATTGTTATTCCAAATTTGGAGCTCCATACCTTGCTCACCTTCCTCTTAGCACTTGAAGAGTTTTTTTTTTTTTTTTTTTTTTTTTTTTTTGCTTTTTGTGTTATTTCCATGGTTATAGCTCTTGGCATGGGAGAACATGAAGACACGAGTTGAAACCAGCCTAACGCCGGCTTTGCATTGTTCTGCACCCGAGGTCCTACTGGTGTGTCCATAGCACAGTATTGCGCTCAGCATTCTGCCAACCTCGGGCAATCTGTCTCAGCCTCTGTCTCTAACAGTTCTTCCCTTAGAGCCTCCTCAGGCTGTAGGCCATTCATTGGAACAGTTCACTCATGGTACCTTCCAGAATAATCAGACACAGAGAACTCACACACACTTACCTAGCTACATTGTGGAAGGATCATCAGCTCTCCTTGACCTTCTAAGTGGAGACTCTCTAATGACTCTAGACAGCTTTCTGCCTTTTGCCTCCCGCTGTGTGGTTTGAATAGGAAAGGCTCCCATGGGTTTATATGTTTGAATGCTTGGCCCATAGGGAGTGGCACTACTAGGAGGTGTGGCCTTGTTGGAGTAGGTGTGGCCTTGTTAGAGTAGGTGTGGCCTTGTTGGAGTAGGTGTGGCCTTGCTGGAGGAAGTGCATCGCTGTGGAGAAGGGCTTTGAGTCTGACTATGCTCAAGCACACAGTCTCCTTCTGCTGCCTGTGAATCAAGACCTAGAACTCTCAGCTCCTGTCCAGCACCACGTCTGCCTGCATGCTGCCCTGCTGTCCACATGGCTATAATGACTAAACTAAAAGTGTAAGCCAGCCTCAATTAAGTGTTTTCCTTATTGGAATTGCCAGGACCATGGTGTCTCTTTACAACAACAGAAACTGGAAGACAAGCGGTCATCTTACTGTGGGTTCCAGTGTGCCCCCAAATGCCTAAGCCAAGACGGATTCTTTAGAAATCGTGTTCTGTGCCTCCTTGGAGCTCAGTAAACAGTAGGCAGGAAAAGAGAGCCAGTCTTTCAGAACCCGAGTTCTAAATGTGGTCTCTGGGACACTTTATTTTCACTCATTGGTAGAGGGAGCAACTTTCTTCAGTGACAGAAATGGAAGCCAAAGCCCCCACAACCTGGCAGACATGTCTGCAATTCCACTAGCTTCTTTGGCAAATTCTGGTTATCAGTGTGCTCAGGTCACTGGGGACAGTAGCATACCTTTGACATGGATGAGTCTAGCTTGGTCTCTAGAATGTGGAGGTGACTGTTGTCGTTCTTAGCTTTGGAACTCCCGCAGAAATCTGAGAAAGCCAGAAACTTCATAATCAGTCTATTCTAACTATTTAATCACATGAACTAGAAACTATTTGTAATGTTATTTCTTCTCAGGCAATAGTTTTGATATAATTACAAAATCCAAAGCAAAGAACATATGTCCAGATGCTACTCACAACTCACGCTTGTGCATGTATATATTGTACATATATTATATATCATAATATCTATTTTCTATGACGTGGTTAACAAATGCCATGTATTGCTATTTCTTAGTGTTATACTTGTTTTGATATATAAGAATAACTAAGATATTTGTGTTAATGTCTATAAATTTAAAACTCTTTTGGTAAAACAATATAATTGTTAGGCTTTTGTCTTTTAGTCAAAGATAATGATTTTGCAAGATCCAGAAAACAGAGCTCCAGAAGCCACTTTTCAGAATTTGATGCAATTAAAGGTTTCTGGCATAAAGAGCTTAACATTTGGTCTTGTAGGCAAACAGCCCGGGGCTGAACAAAGCCAACAGCCAAGGGTCACTATTCTACTTTACTACTTAAAAAAATCAGCAGCTGCAAAGTGGTCGGATTAGTTTGGGAAGTCCTGGAAAGTTGTAAAAAATGTTATTTTCATTCCTGGATATTTGCTGCAGTGCTGTCTCCCAAGCTGCTCCCACCCGATGCCACACGCTCGCTCCGTTTGAGTGTGTCCTGTGCAGATTTCTTCTTGTACTCCACAGTGGGGTGGCACTAACTTGCTTTTGGTTGTTTGCTCTCAGTGCAGGTCCCTGGCTGAGCTTCCCTCCTTGCACATATTACCAGAGAAGCAGCAAACTCATCAGAAACAGTCAAGATTTCCACAACACGGTTCTACCTCTCTGGAGCTCAAAGAGGGCTTCTCCTTACGCGGTAAGTTTGGGATGAGTGCTGTTGTCTTGGCTAAATTACTGTTGCATATACAGGAGCCTGGGATGAACAGGGCATTATCAATGCAGGTAGGGAATAGATGGAGCAAAAGGGAGATCTGTTTGGAAATGCTAACAGTGGAATAAATACATAGAGAACTTTAAGCGCCTTCGGAAACTGACCCCTCAATCCATATGCTTTAGACATCTGTTAGCATTCTCTGTGATGTTTTCACTGTGAGCCAGGAGTCAAGATTGCTTCAGTCTTACACAACAGAAACTCAAATTGGAAGACTAGACTGCGGTGGATGCCAGAGACATAAAGCTCTCCAATTTCTGAATTAAATGGAAACATGTAATAAATTAGGGAGAAAATGCAATTCATCCCAAAGTAATCTAATTGATTCTTTTGCAATACTTGAGAACATAGTGCATCTAAAGTTTAAATCAATTTCCCAAGGTAATCAATACGACAGAAGGATATGAGAAATAAAAATAAAACTCAAATGTCTGGAACTGCAGAACTATGAAAAGCAAGCAAGTGCACAGCCTTGAGCCTAGATCCGATCCTGGTCTCCTCTGCCAAGAGGGTGGACGCACGTCAGGGATCTCAGCAGCTGGGAGTTCTCTCTCGGCTCCTGCACTACCTTCTGCAGCTGGCAGGTCCTACTCTGCTCACTCAGCATCTTTCAAATATGTTGACTCTCCCCTGTCCTTTCCTCTTCATTTTCCCTCTCCATCCCCTCTCCATACGCAGTAGCTTTCCGCAGTCGGACATTAGTGTAATTCATACATTAGTTTAAATCAAATGTTAACTTCTTATTGAATCTCTCTTACTCTCTTAATAAGGCTCACCTGTCCCTCATGATGTGCCTTCCGGGTGCTTGGTTTACACAGTACTACATCTAACACCTCTTCATATTCTGTCAGGGTTTTTGCTTATTTGACATCCCTTCACAGAGGGCACACATGCCATCTTCAGGAGACTTTGAGGTATCCCCATGCCACCCCAGCTCAGGGGATGTTCTTCTTTGTAGTCTAGTGATAACTCATGTATCATACAGATTCCTGGTGCTGCAGGGCAAACTCTGTGAAGAAGGGAGCTCTGCCTTGCTGACTGTTTGATTTGTATTGTATTATCTGGGCAACGTTGGGCATGCATTCACAAATGTTTACTCAATGAATGGATTTATGTCTTCCTATAAAGGAGGTCTATTTAAGGACCAGTAAAATCTTAATCGAGAGGTAGCCTGTCCTTGCATCAGTGGGGATGAAAAGAAGACTGTAGAACACACACTTCTAGGATATTCTTTAAAGGAGGAAACTAAGGACAGGCCTGTGGCAGAAATGCATTCTAGATGTCTGGTCTACCTAAATAGTTAGCCTCGTTTCCTGACATGGGTAACAAGAGAGAGAAATAGTTGGGCAAAGGCCACATGTGTCAAGTTGGGCAAACCTGAGAGGTGCATACAGATGACAATAACTTTGAGAGGCAAAAGTAGAGACTGGCCTGGTGATATGACACTGGAAATTGTCAGTATTTGAAACTGGGTAGACCAGTTGTCTAGAGAAAGAAGCCAGCAGAGGGAAAATGGCTGCTTTTGTTATTCCCTTTGTTTTCCTGTGTCCAATTGGTGATGGGAAAGAGTGGAACAGTGGTGGAGAACTGAGGACACTATTGCTGGAGTGAAGGTTTAGAGAAGGAAAAAGAACTAGGCTGTGAGTTATGTAAGGAAAGATTGGCCTTTTGTTGGCCAAGGGACATCTTTTTTTTTTTTTTTTTGACAACAGGAAGAGGCCAGCAAAGGTAAGCCACGGGCACAGATAGGCTTGTGGCTTTGTCATAGAAATCTGATGGAATTCCAATCTGATAGCTGAAGTGTAGTAAGAAACCAGGAGCTGAATGTCAGCCTGGCTCCTAAGAATGATCACTACCCATTTTTCTGATACTATGAAGCACTCCTGGTTTGAATTAACATGATATTTACCATAAATTTTATCAAGGGTTATTTTTAAATTATCTCTTAGAAGTCTATATTTGGGTGGAGAGATTACCATAAACCCTTACATATGTTAGAACTTACTGAATATCAAGGGGGAAAAAGGCCTAGAGCTTGAAATCTTCCTTAATACATAGCACTTTGCAGCTTTCTGCTGGGGCCACACACAAACAAGACCTAGACAGAGGGAGGAAGGGAGCAATAGGCCTGAGGACCACACACTGCTGTGCACGTGAACACGGCTCCTCCTGAAGTCATGATGCATAATTTTGCTTTACCGATGTTAGGTCCGTTCATTCTCTTTATTCACAAAGATGACAAGTGCCTGTGTTTTATGGTTGGCTGTTGCTCAGAGGCTCTCTAAAATAAAATGACTCAGGGAACGAAGAGAGGAATGATGTGAAGCCATAAACCAAAGGCCACAGTGAGTAGCCTCCTGCGGCTTGGAGAGGCTGGACGGGAGCCTGGGGGTCAGGTCAGGCAGACGTTATTCTCAGACAGCTTCTTAGTTCGTAGACCAAACAAGAGAATTACGTGTCGAGGCCTGGGGAAGTCACGCTCCCTTGGAGTCCTGTGGGTCTGAGTATTTCATCAGTTGGTAGGGATGCAGAAAGTACTTTTAGGTACCACAGACTGTGCCAAAGTTGACTAATTTCTCAGGGATACTCTTTGGCAATGGGCTGATCACTCCGAATTGACTGGCTCCATCTGTAGGCATGGTTTCCTCTCCCAGCTAAGCAAACGCATACTGAGTTTCTTGCATTTCTAAAGTCATTCCATGAAACACTCTCACCACATTTTCTTTCTACTACTATTTTGTAATACTAACAGGGGTCCTTGTAAGCCTGGTAAAGACTGTTCTCTGTGTTCCCTGTGTTCTCTGCTCCCCGCATTCCTAAACAGCCCATTCATGGACATTCCTCCAACGGCAGTGTCATGATTACTCTTGTCAACTTGACTGGATTACATTTCTAGAAGACACATCTCTGGGTGTGTCTGTGACATCCTTTCTAGATGGGATTAACTAAGTGGGGGCACACTCACCCTGAAAGTAGGCAGCACCTGCTTTGGCTTCAACTTCTTCCCAAACAGATGAATCTATGACAGTTGTTAAGATCCTCCACTGACACCAGACTCCATCCGCTGTGGCTCCCCACTACCAGGTCCCCATGGAGCCTCCAGGACTTTAGTGCTGCCTTGGGGCTGCTGAGATGAGTGACGGATTGGCTACTGGTTCTCCCACGTGTAGCAGTCATTGCCGGACGACCCGCCCTTCATCTTGTAAATTAGCCTAGTAAATCCTCCTTTTGTAAAACACAGATACCTTCTCTTGATTATGTTCTTGTATGGCCCAGCTTCTAAAACTGTGTCAGAGACCACATGGGGTTATGTAACTTAATACTGGGGTTGCAAAATTTTTGAAAGAGTAAAAGGTTTTTGAGTAATCAGTGTGACTACGGGACAAGGCAAGTTCAGGCACCCTCTCCTCCACTGCCCAGGCTTCTAGCTGGGGACATCCCCATGGACACCTGGGAACCCCTCTAGAGCCAAGCCTCTTGCCAGCCCCAAAATGGTTCCCTTAATTTAGAATCTTCTTCCTGCTCCCATATCTGCCCTTTTTCCATCTCAACATCCCACTCCCCCAAGCTCTCCCAACCCTGCCCTTCTCCCTTCTCTCTAAAACTTAATTCAAACTTAAACATGGGATGGATTCGAGATGTTTCTGGAAGCATCCACCCTGCACCTTTCATTTAATTTCCCTTGCAGCCTTTGCTCTGACCATGCAGCATTCTCCCTTTCCGTTGTGCAGCCATCCCAACGTGCGGAATGCGTGCTGTCATGGCTGAGAGTTGAACATGTATGCTGTAAATTACAGTGGCTTTACTGTGGTGCCTTCCACAGTCTGCTCTTATTGAAACACAGCTGTTGGTTCAACATCCAACGCCCTTTCAGTCTTTTTTGCTGTAGTCCCACAGTGGATAGGTAGCAAGTTTGCATATTTTTCTGCTGTAATCCCACAGTGTATAGGTAGCACGTTTGCATATTTTTCTGTTGTAATCCCACAGTGTATAGGTAGCACGTTTGCATACTTCTCTACTGTAATCCCACAGTGCATAGGTATCACATTTGCATATTTTTGTTTTGTGCTGGGTCACATATTTCATTTAGAAATTGCAGTTTGGGTTGCTGACAGGTTTCCTAAAAATGGTTCAGTGAATTTTGGTTTGAGATTAAGATAAAACTTGCAACAATTTATGAAGTGACTCTAAACGTTTCTGCCTGCTTTGGTGTGTTTTTGCAAAGTGTTATTCTCAGCATTGGCGATTATAAAATAAAAATACCAGCCAGCTCCGAAACATGTTGAAGATGTTTTACATCCTGAAGTAACAAATGTTCATCCAAAATTTACTTCTTTGCAAAAAATAGATATGCACGTTAATCTTTCACCTAAAACTGTATGTGTGTGTATATATATACATATATATGTATATATATGTATGTATTGTTTTAAAACACATTTTTATGGCTTATTATCAGTGGCTGTTTGACCAGCATGCACATCTTGTGTGTCTATATTCTTGGTGTTATATACAGGTTTTTTTAAAGAGGAAATTGAGTCTCAAGTAGAAAAAGTTTAAGGGGTGCTGACTTACAACATGCTGTTCTCCTGCTTCCTCCAGAAATCTAGTAGTGAAGTAGTGAGCGTTGGCAGGAAAACGACAGGGTCCTTGAAGTTTTGCTTTGATTTTTATAGAAAGAAGTCTTGGGCCAAGGGTATAGATTGGTGGTAGACTGCTTTACTAACATTCTTGAGGTCCTGGGGTCCACCCCAGCACCATGAATAGATAGATAGATAGATAGATAGATAGATAGATAGATAGATAGATAGATAGAGAGATAGAGAGGTAGAGAGATAGAGAGATAGGCAGACACACTAGATAGATAGATAGATACACAAGATAGATAGATACACAAGATAGATAGATAGATAGATAGATAGAGATAGAGAGATAGAGAGATAGGCAGACACACTAGATAGATAGATACACAAGATAGATAGATAGATAGATAGATAGATAGATAGATAGATAGATAGATAAATGAGATAGAGAGACAGACACATGAGATTGATAGATAGACAAGACAGACACACCAGATAGATAGACACATCAGATAGATAGATAGATAGATAGATAGATAGATAGATAGATAGATAGCAAAATAATTCGGGTGGCTGGTTCTCAAAGCGGTTTCCCTGTTACATTAGGAAGTTGTTAATTCTAGCTCTCCGCAGAATTCTGGCATCTCCTCCCTCTCATGCTCCTTTTACTTCCTCCATATAAGGTAATTCCGGTATCTTAGGAATCCTACCTTGTCAAGTGCCAATGGTCAGAAATCTATTTGAGTCATTCAACTGAAAAGCAAAAAGAAACCCAGGGTTCCCTGTATAAAGGATGGTGGTTTCTATTTAGCCTTTTTATTAATTAGGCCCTTTCAATTCTGGAGCTAAGAATATTCAAAATGTTTATCGGGACTAAAACTGTGGAAAATGATTTCAAAGTGTTTCCCCCCCCCCCAAGCCTCCTTTAAAATGGAAACCAAGCTGAGTGGCTATAACAGGACCCAATTTCCAATCACGTTCCAAATTGATATTTTACTTTATTGATTAACAATAAGCAGGTCATTTATTTAACTCTGAATGCTAGAACATCGACCATTCTTCAAAATGAAAAGCACTTATAATTTCACTGTATGTCTTGTCTAATTTTTACACTCATAGAAGATTATTCACAGCAGAGAAGACTACAGAAAGAAATAGGAGAAAACTCAAGGTGCAGAAATTGACGGAAGAATAATATATGACTAGGAACCTAAAGCTGTCCCCATTACCTGCCCACTACTGTGGTCTTTCCAGGAGGAAGATGTCAGACACGTTCCCTGGCAGAAAAGGTGAATGCATGCTAGATCTGAGAAAAGCAGCTGAGACCAGCTGTGTTTCAGGGTCAGCAGCTTAAATGCAAGGGTTATAATTTGCCCAGGTATAAAATTGCCTTGTTATGCTTCAAAGTTTCAACTCGCAGCAACTACTTTATAAGTTGGGAGGGTTAAATGTGAGAGATGCATTTGAAAAGTATTACTTATTAAAGCTTTTATTTTTAATACTGCAAATTCCATTTCCATGTAAATGGAAGCAGAAGCAGACAAATTGCTTTCACCATGCCCTTCCTATTTGTGTTTCTATGGAAATGGATTCTTGATTAGGAAGGGAAAGTGAACATCAAAGCATTATAGCTGGCAGGGAGCAACTGAAGGTGTTTCAAGCATTACTGGGAAATAAGATGCAAAGTTCCCCAAATCACAGAAATATACACCTTCCCACGCTTGACCCCTCCAGGGCCTTTTGACCCTGAAAGGTATTGGCCTGTCAAACAGCACAGCAAGCCGGAGCAGCTGTGTGTGACACTTGCCATGCACCAGAGCATCTTTCTTCATCCGGCTTGGAAAACTCACTTTTTGTCTTAGCTCCCAAAGTGTTGATACCTGTCCCAATATACGCACCTGAGATCAATGGAGGCTTTCTGAGATTTCCATAAAAGGCTACAGTTAGAAAGGAAAGTCAATAAGAAACTAAGCAAATAGAGCTGAATTTCAATGTAATAACTGAGAATGATTTCCATCACCACCTCCCAGCTGCTTCTCAAAGAGCCCCATTGATGTGGGAGTGTCATATCAATCTGTTGATTTCATTGGCTGAGCAATAAAGAAACTGCTTGGCTGGCCCTCATAGCTTAGAACATAGATGGGAGGAGTAAACAGAATAGTATTCTGGGCGGAAGAGGAAGTGATGTCAGACTCTGCTCTGCTCCCGGAGAGACCGGACAGCTCTGCTATCTGGAGCAGAGACACCATGGACGTAGGCTAGAATCTTCCCGGTAAGCGCACCTTGGGGTGCTTACACACATCATTAGAAATGGGCTAGTCCAAGTGCGAGAATTAGCCTGTAAGGGCTAGAGTTCATGGGCCAAGCAGTTCTTAAATGAACACAGTTTGTGTGTTGTTATTTCGGGCATGAGCTAGCCAAGTGACCGGGGTGTTGGGGACGCAGCCCCGCCGCTCCTAACACAACACCCCATCTGCATTAAAAATAAGTTGACTTATACAGTTCCATTTTGTGAAGAACTGCCACGGAAAACGCACCTAAGATTTTCTATTACACTAACTAGAGGTGTCAGCTGCTATCAATTTCCCTACCCTTTTGCTTTATGAAAGGCTATCTCTGAAAAAAATGCTAACATGGTCTTTCTTATGGCAGGAATTTCACATCAGGAGCCACAGAGGAGCCCCTTACACTCCTAGTTTGGGGGGAATATCTGGTGTTATAGTACTGCACCTGATCTGTATTCCCGAAAGCAAGCTTGAAAATTCTTGCTCTAAAGTAGGTCCATGTAGTTATATAGAATATTAATTTGAACCAGCACGGGCTATTTAAAAAGCCACCATAGCGTTTACATGGCATGCTGCCGTTAATCTCTTAGATAGGATGTACGCACATGCATTATGTATGAAGAATGTGTTTTTCTGCTATAACACACCTGAGACTCCTCACATCCCCAATTCCAACATACTTCTGCTAGTTCCACTCTGGAAAGTTATGGGCTATCACTTAGGAGGAGTTAAATAATTAATTAAACCACATGGGACTTAAAATTTCATCTAAATATCTCGTGAGTACAGGGCAATGATAGCACAATATTGTTCAGTGTGATAAATGCCAATCAAGAAATACAGATAGGGGTGTGTGTGTGTGTGTGTGTGTGAGAGAGAGAGAGAGAGAGAGAGAGAGAGAGAGAGAGAGAAAGAGCAATGAAAGGAGAAACAAAGGAAGAGAAGGGGGGTGAATGAAAGAAAGGGACCAAAGGTGACAGAAGAAAAGAAACAGGAAGGAACTGAACAATGAGAAGAAGGAAGGTGAGGGTAAAGAAGAGAAAAAAAGGTGTGGCATAAGCTATAAGAGAGATAAAGAAAGACAAATAAAATCTGGAGGAGAGGAGAAGTGGTGGGGAAGGAAGTTTCTTAGTTGGTTATCTACTGCTGCGAAGAGACACCATGGCCAAGGCAACTTACAAAAGAATAATTTATTGGATCTTTCAGCTCTACAGGGCTAGAGTCTGTGATCACCATTTAGGGAAGCATAGCAGGAGGCCGGCAGTCATGGCATTGGAGCAGTAGCTAAGAGCTCACATCCTTATGATAAAGTGGATGCATTGACCGAGAGTGGAGAAACAGTATTTGATATCAGAGAGGTGGCAGAAGCAAAAGTTCTGAAGCAACAATACATATGGTATTCGAAGAATTATGCTTAACTTAAAAAAAAAGACATATTGCATGTCACTATGTGCCAGGAGTCATCAAGGGATGGATATGTTAAAAATAACAGGGCTAGTATGGTAATGTGTGTATGTGTGTGAATTTGTGAACAATTGCACAACCAAAAAGAGGGTGACAGCCAGGAAAGACTTATGAGCATATTGTGCCTCAAAGAAAATCCTTTTTTTTAAAAAAAATTATTGATTTTATTGAACTATATATTTTTCTCCATTCTCCTCCCTTCCTCCCCTCTCCCCTTCTACCCTCTCCCATAAGAGCATCAGCTGTAAGCCAGGAGGAGAGTCTCAGAACTATGGAATGACTTAAGTATATATCCAGAGAGCCATTCCACCCCCACAGGAAAGACATTCTGAGCGTCGGCTGTGTACTGGGAACATTCTGAGTGCAGAGAATACAGAAAGGATTAGGACAAAATTGCTGGTCCCTTGTGTTTACCGCTCTACTTGGAGGCATGGACCTGGGAGAGCAGGGCTTAAAAATGAGGTGAACTAAGTCTCATACAATAGCCAATTTTATTCAGAACATCAGACAATTTATACTCTGAGAGATAAAAAGAGTCACCCGCATAAAGTGTACCATCACAAGGACAAGCTGCAAGTGGAAAAACAAGCTTTTCCACAGAGACATTGGAATAACAGCAGCTGAGGTGAACTCAGTCCTCTCTGCTGGACCCAGGAGAGGCATGAAAACACTTTCCCAGAGCAGTTCTGTGGTTTTGAAAAACTGAGGTCACAATGTCTTGTTTTCTTGAAGTTTTCTCAAAAGCACTCAGAATTTGAACAGGACTCTATTCTTGGACTGTTTCAACACCTCCTCCCTTTTCTGTTTTCTCAATAGCAGGCTATCCAGTGTGGATTAATTTGAGAAGTTGTAGATAAATCTAATGATCATTTGATGCACGAGTATCCTATAAGCAACCACATTATAATATCAGAACAGTGAGGGAATTGTAGGTAAACACTCTGCCACCAAGAGGAACCCAAACTCTGCCCAGAATGATTAGTTACCTAATGCTATTGATCAGAAAAAATCTAGAGACTAGCTTGAAAAGAGACCTATATTATTATAGACCATAACCCCATATTTACCTTTCACAGGAATATAGATGATATAATGTCCTATGCAAATGGAAGGGTTTCAAATTCCAAGGCAAAATTCAACTCAGCTCATTCTTCAGATGAATAAACAAGTCTATTACAGTCCCAAGGTCCAGTCAGAAACCCAGAGTCATTAGTGGAGTAGCAGCTCGCTTGTGCATATGGCCTTAACTTGGTCCCAGGTGGGCAGACTTGACTTCTGATGATATGGTCAACATCCTTTGCCCTTCAGCTGGAGGTCTGCTCTCTTCCTGGTGACCTCCACAGTCTCCTCACCATCCACCAGTGGCCTCAGTGGGTCAGGGCTGGAAGATGATGTTTCAGTGGATCTGTTTGCAATGACAAATGCATGCCCCTTTCCAAATTTTTTCTGGAGGAGGGAAAATATGGCAAGTTAATGCATCAGCTGGCTTCTTTCCTTCTGCAGTAAAACCAGAGGGGTTAGGCTGTGCGTGAATGTGCATCTGTTGATGGGAAGAACAAGAAGAATGTGAAACAATATCTAAGGGTTTATAAATTAATGGTATTAGATTAGCTAAAACCACCAGTTCCACCTTGTGAGCCAAGGAAAGAGAAGTGTTACTAAATCGATATCTGGACCATGAATCCCTCCTATGTCATAAGATGAGCCCTCAATGAAATAAGTATCTGCCTTTGGAATGGGAGAAGGTGGGACTTATTTGTAATCACAAATTCAGTTCATATGAGGAAATCTCATAGTTTGACAGCTAGATAATGATTTCTTACCCTTGCGTAGTAATCTGCAAATGATTTTTTGAAAATCCACGGAGTTCTGTGAGCCTTTTGAAAACTGATTGTTTGTTAAGGGTAAGATAATACAACAAGGACCAAATCCATGGAATTGTTGACATTGGGTGCTCCCCTGATTTACTAACTGAGCAAGAAGAGTAAACAGTTGGTATTATGGCATTGATGGTGTAAATGAACCCACTCCAGAGCTGTATCCTCCTGTGCCGTAGTACATGTAGGAGATGGTTTAGTGGGGAAAGAAGAAAATTGAAAGGCTGTGAAGGAGCCACATGATACCCAAAGGTCTCTTTTAGTCTGGATTCAAATAGCTGTAGTTCTCTGCCTCTCAAGATAATACATGAGGCCTATTCAATGTTGTCTTTCCTTCTAGAGTTTGAAATAGATTGCTTAGTGCATTAGAAATACCAAGTGCAGCTCATGAGGCCCCTGAGGAACTGGAAAATGAATTGTTTCCCCGCTGTACCCTAGCTTGCTGAGGTTGTAAAGTGAGCTGTTTCATGGGCTCTCCTAAATCCCCACCAGTAAGTGGAAGCAATTCGAGATTAGGCTGACTATCAAATTCTCCACCCCTCAGCCTCAGTGCCTCAGGGTTGGTTTCAGGCAATGGAGGATCCCTGTGGAAGGAGGCTCCAGGAAAGGAGCTGAGGGGACAGTCACTGTCACCACCACAGTCATCTATAGTGCTGAAATCTTACGTTTGCCTCTTTAACCAATTTTAACATTTGACCATTTAGTTCATATTCATTCAAGAAATTAGCCATCCCTTCGCCATGATTAATATCCTCCTTGTCCTCCTCAAGCATTTTGATAATGGTCTGAATTAATGCCCAAGTGTCTCAAAATTGAGTGGGGGATCTTCCCCCCACTTTTTGTATTTGTTTTTTCAATGTTCTTGTGAACTAAGTCCCATCCTTCTTCATTTAAAGTTCTTTCTTCTGGAAATCAGGGATCATAATCATAAACAACTCGCAAGCAATCTGATAGTTGTGCCCCTCCTCTCCCTAAAATAATGACGCACGAGCTCAACATAATGAAAAGGCTTCCCTGGTTTCTGCCCCCTTCTTCTCACCTCCTGTGAAGGATCCCACTCTTCCATAGCCGCCCCAGGTCCCTGATTTGTGGTACCCCTGGTCTACTGCTCTAATGGCAACATGAACCTTGGAGAGCACAGCCTGAGATGAGGTATGGACTAAAGTCTCATGCAATAGCCAGCGTCAGACATTAGAGCAATTCAGAACGTCAGACCTTGTATGCTCCGAGAGGTAAAAAGAGGCACCTGGATAATGTGCATAATCACAAGGACAAGCTGGTCCCACGTGGCAAATACATGCTTTTCCAAGGAGACCTATGGATGACAACACTCCTGTCTGCCACACCTGGGAGAAGCAGGAAAACATATTCCAGCAACAGTTCTGTGTTTTTGAAGAAGTCGAGGTCACAAGACTCTTGTCTCACTTTCTTGGCACTTTCTTACAGGCACTCAGAATTCCCACAGGACTCCGTTCTTGAACTGTGTTCTGACACTCTAGACCTGCCTTATACATATGGGAACTAGGCAGGTTTACACGGAGTATACCAGAGCTGATGAAGTCTATAAAGAAAATTGGACTAACACATTAAAGATTATCAAGAATAGAAATAAACACCACAAATATTCATTTAACAACAACAATCTAGGACCCCACTATTTTGCACAATTGATTGCAAACAGAGATACAATCGTTTTTTTTTTTTAATCTTGTTCTCAAGAGCTGGGGTGTAGACCCTAAGTGACAAAGGTCCGAAAAAGATGCTGAATAACTATAGAATCTTTAAGCCTGTGCACAAACCATCACTAGGAATTGTTTTTTTTTCTACTTGCTCCACACTAGTCTAGACATCAGCATCAGCTTATTTCCTTTACAGTCCCCATCCAAGTCAGCTAGATGGTGGCTGTGTACCGAGCTTCACTGATTTCAGGAAGATGGTAACCTATAGTATAAAAATAATGTAAATATGATAGTGTCATCTCAGGAAGAATGGAATTTGTAAGAGGGAAAAGAAGATTCTGAGGGTTTTTTTTTTTCCATCAGACACTGGGCACTTAGCAGTCTCCATGAATTATCAGATTCTTTAGAGTTGAGTTTGCTTTTCTGTTAACTAGGTCGTCTGAGTCTGCAAGAAGAAGTAGAAATAAAGATGTGTAAAACTGAAAGCAAAGTTAAGAAATTATTATTATGGAGGGGGAGGCTTGTAAATTTGATAAGTTTCAGGAAGTTCTTAAAACTTATGAGTTGTTTGCTTCCATAGTTTTAGCAGCCTGGTTTTAGGGTGGGATGTTTCAACCTGAAGGAAATTAATTCGATATTTGCACAGATGTCTATAGGAGAGAACTTTTGATCAAATTTCTATCTATTATTGCAGAGGCTCCTGCTCATCTCTATGGGTTGTTATGTAATCTGATAAAACCCACTCTGGTGGGAGCCATGTGACCTCTTTGGGGAACAATGGCCGAGAATATCACGAGTGGTACTTGGCTCTCTTCTTGCTCTCGCTACGCTAGCCATACCGCTGGCCTGGTCTGGAAGTTTAATGCTTGCATAAATGTTCTGGAAAGGTTGATTCTGACCATAAGAGCTTTAAAGACATGCTATTAAATAGATGGTATCAAGAGTTAATGGGAACATCCAAGACACAGGGAAGGAAGTAGCATCACAGAAACCAACTGTTCTTACGTTCCTCCTAACTGTGCCAATCCTCCAAGGATGAGGGAGAGAGACATAAGGACAAGGGACACGTGTTGTTTTGATCTGAGACCAAGGCCCTAGGGAGCTTTCTTGTCCCACCATTGCCACCTCAGGCACTTCCACACTGGGAGCCAAATGGTTTTTGTTTTTTAAATCTAAGTCTCTATCTCTCGTTTTACCATTAAAGACTCGGGGAAACAGATGCTGGGGTGAAAACCTGCTCAGAGAGGCAGAGAAAGCAGCTGGCCGACTTTCCTTCATTGCCCCATCCCCCTCCCTTCTACTTTCCGTGTGTCCCTCTCTCCAGCCTCTTGACTTGCCCTCACTCTCTATGGTTACTAACAGCCAACTGGTAGCTTAATTCACCCCTGACCTATGGATGTTGTTTTTATTTTATCCTTTTTAAAACAGGCAAAAAGTCCTTAGATTAAAGGTGTACGCTAGGGCTGAGCCACACCACAACTAGAGACAGGGTTTTCCAGGAAATAACACAATCTTGGGGTTCACAGTGTGATCAAATATCTTACAACAGATGAGCAATGCCAACTATTATGAATAAGTTTCCAGGTTAGGTAGCTTAGAAGACAGATGAGAAAACCCTGGTATGACCTAGAGGGGATAGAGCAATGCAAAATGTAGAATGGATTGATTCTGCTCTAGATGGTGAGTTGACTGTGAGAACCCAAACTGTACCAGATGATACAGATATAAATATCAATCACAAGAGCCCAGAACTCTCTCTAACCCTGCATGACGCCGGAACTGTGTGTGTTGACAGCTGGGCACACTGTTCTATCTGTTAGAGAAGTCTCTTTGTGGCTTGCAAAACTGTTCATCCTTCATATAATAGATATATAGATAAGAAGGGTAATGGCCCTGGTGGTGGTGGCGCACACCTTTGATCCCAGCACTCGGGAGGCAGAGGCAGGCGGATCTCTGTGAGTTCGAAGCCAGTCTGGTCTACAAGACCTAGTTCTAGGGCAGGCTCCTTTGGCAGAGTTGGGAGGTAGAAGGCGAAAGAGCCAGGGAACAAACTGGTAACTCTGGTAACTGTTTTTAGAAACTTAGGAAGTAAAAACTGGTTGTAAAACTGTTCATGCACACCATTGAAACTGTCTAAATAAAGAATAAAAAAAAAGAATAGCTCAGGCTACTTGGGAGTACTTGCTAGGGTGACAGCAGTCTCTCTTGGATGACAATGATGGCAATCTCTTCTTGGAGCCAACTCAACACATCAGTCCCAGGTTCTCGAACCTGACAGGAGCAAGGCCTCCAGCAGGCTTGGTCAAAGAAGGAGATTAAACAAGGCAGAGGATTTAGGGAAACAGAACACAGCTCGTAGCTGAAATGGTGATTGAAGTAAGATTTTTTTTTTCTGACTCATTTCTTACCAACTGTCCCTATTCTCTGTTCTCAATTTGGGTGTTTCCGGTGATAATGCACACCTTAAGGAGAGAATAGAATGGTTGTTTCCTTCTGCATTTTCTGCTCGCTCATCTCCTTCCTGTAACAGGCTTTTAGATGACAGATGAGAACTGCCCTGGGTTCTCAGCTCGGTCCGCACGGGGCCAGGATGCAAAAGGCATCAAGGAGAACATTCTGTGTACAATCACATGGTCTGTGTGCAATCACATCATCTGTGTGCAATCACATCGTCGCTGCAAGGGTCTTTGTTGCTTCCATTTTTCTCAGCTATGACATGTTCGTCCTCTTCTAAAAACAAATTTTTCCCATTTTATTCTTTGATAACATCATGTACTTTCATGATTTTTTTTCTTTTTTTCCTTTTTTTTTTTTTTTTTTTTTTTTTTTTTNTGGTTTTTCGAGACAGGGTTTCTCTGTGGTTTTGGAGCCTGTCCTGGAACTAGCTCTTGTAGACCAGGCTGGTCTCGAACTCACAGAGATCCGCCTGCCTCTGCCTCCCAAGTGCTGGGATTAAAGGCGTGCGCCACCACCGCCCGGCTCATGATTTTTTTCAATGCTTGTTATTTCAGGATAGTAAAGCAACTGGGCTTCCCTTTTCTGCCCAACACTCATCTCTATGTTAGTCTGACCTCTGAGTTCAGGATCTGTACCCCTGTAAGGCTCTTTTCAGAGATTGCACCCATGGGAGCCTCTCCATTATTCTGCTCTGCCCATCAGCTGACAATCCCAACTGGCATTCGGCCATAGGGAGAAGAATAACATCTTCTGCAACCACTTCAACCAGAGAGTCCCCATCACCTTGGAGAAGAGCTGGAGAGATTGTGATATCAACAGCTGTCAACATCTGTGCTCTGCCTGCTCATGTGTTCCTGTGGAGTGGTCAGCCCTGCTTTTGACGAACCATCAACTCTCCTCTTGCTCTGCACTGCACTGTGATTAATCATAGTCCTGGTCATATCAAATGGCAGTCTTACATCTGCCTCCATTTGACCTATGAAGGATTGATTAGGTTTGGGATGAATTGGGAGGGACAGAGAAACGAACAACCTCCTTTTTCCTCCTTAAATTTGCTACTATTGTGTGGGGAAAAGGGGCGTTTCCTCTTACATCAGTTCCTGTTTTGGATTGACTTTCCTAGTCTTTGCTGATCTTATATTAGACCTGCTTGGTTGCTGTTCCCATCCTGTTGACAATCGCTACTGATCAGAGTTGTGGTGTCCAGATGAACTGAATCTGGAAGCAGGCTCAGTAGACCTTTCTGATAGGGGTTTCTGTACCACACTCTTCCCACAGACTCACTCAGTGGGCCCTGAAAGATCTACGTTCTCTTCCACATTTAGTAGCCTCATACCTTAGCCTTTCAGTATCTGAAGCATCTTGAGCCACAGTTCGGTAGTTTGGCAAACTTTTATCTCAGTCCTGGCCTATGAAGGGTGGTGATCTCTGAGGAGCAGAATCAACAGAATACACCAGTCTGGTGCTGAAAACTGGCAGGGAGGGGGCAGGTAGGATCTGAAGAGTTGCCAGTCCTCATTGTCAGGCTGAAGAAAACGGAGTCCGTTGTCAAAGTAGAATGTTCATAGCAGTTGGCAGACACACCGACTCAGGAAGGAGACAAGCGTGTGGTGCTTCCCTTTCCTCAAACCTCTTTTCTCTGAGCCACGGATTGAAAGATGGTGCCAAGTTTGTTTCTCTCTGTTGTAGCTGGAGTGTAAAGTGTTCATCATAGGTTCATGAGTTTGGACATTTGGTCACCAGGGTGACACTATTTGGATGGGTCTGACATCCTTAGGAGGTAGAGAGTCTTCCTGGAGGAAAGGAGTCCGGGTGGGTAGGCACTGAGGGTTTCTAGACCAGCTCCACTTCCTTTCCATCCTCTGCTTCCTGACTGCTGTGATGTTATGGTGGCCACCTAATACTTCCCCACCGTTACCGGCGGTAGTCCTTCTTAACCCTAAGCCCAAACAAAGCCTCCTCCATTAAGCTGCTTCCTGTCAGGGCAATGAGAAAAGGGACAAAT
This sequence comes from Alexandromys fortis, assembly GCF_014885135.2. NCBI lineage: Eukaryota > Metazoa > Chordata > Mammalia > Rodentia > Cricetidae > Alexandromys > Alexandromys fortis. Next base: position 3,225,904 of record NW_026067984.1, on the reverse strand, counting down.
ACTTTTATTAGCGAATCCTCTCTGAAATCGCCTTCACAGACACCCAGATGTGTGTTTCTCAGGTGATTAAATATCCAGCCTATTTGATAAGACCAGCTGTCACAAGTTCATTCCTTGTCACCTCAAAATCTGTCTATTAACCAATAGACAGATGACCCTCCTCCATCACTGCACGCTTGTTTCATGCTTAATTTTCTATGGAAGAATTGTCAGTATCCCTTGGTGGTCTAGAAAAATCATTTCTGCTAACCCTGTGATTCCTTTCTCAGCCTGTTAACTCAGTGACAGTTCAGGAAGCGTGGTAACCTGGTAACACGTTGTCAACTGTTGAGCTTCTACAGATCCGCTATCAGACCAAAACTTGTCTTCAAAGGGAGAGTAGTTGTCTAAAGACAACGGTAGGCTTTACTCTAAAATTCCAAGGGAGTCCACTCTTAATACTTTAGATATATTTTTTTAATTTAATACAAGGCCATACCATTCATGGCTGTGCTTTATTTATTATTTTTGCATTTTCCTTTTGGGAGACATGACACAATTTAAAGGATAACAGTTCAAATCCTATTACATACTGTGTCAGCGAGTCCTTTCTAATTGTTTCCCAGGCACCCATCTCTTCCCAGCAGGGGAAAGCGCACAGTGAGGGCAGGCTCTGCATGGCTCACAATTCTGCTCCAGGGCCTGCAGCAATGCCTGTCGCACAGCAAGTACACCCAGCTGTGCAATGGATGGATGGAGTCAGAGGATGCTTCTAGATCTTTTTAGGGCGAGTCTCAAACTAGGTGCCGCCTTCAGTTTTACACATGGGGATTCACCTGTGTCCTTCATGTGCACAGAGGATGACAACCAAGCCCTTCCTGTTATGTGGGCAGGTTCATTCAGGCTGATGTTGTTGAGTCTAGAGGCTCTACAGGAGTCTGTGACTGGGGGGGTACACTGGCCGCTAATTATATAATTTTGTTAACACAACTTAAGATTGCTGGGATATATATTTTAAATTTGAAAACCAAAAAAAAAGAAAAAAGAAAAAGAAAAGAAAAAGAAATCGACTTCAGTGTCTGGCTGTAAAGATTCATGACAGGAATAGTGATTGGCTGAAGCTAGCAGCTGATACCCATCACAGAGGAGCCAGACCAAAAAATAGCTAAGCCCTCCTCATCTTGTTATCAATGAGTAAATTTCAAGGCCTACAAGGCCCTGGAGTGATTATAAGATTTTTTGGGGAAAAAATTCTTCTTAGAAGGAAAATATTTGAAGTTGCGGTGTGTTCTAGATTTATAGTGTCAAAGTGAATGAGAGAGACAGAGAAATGGAGAGAATAGAGAGAGAAGGGTTGGAGCCTGAATCGGCTTGTGGATACGAAGAACTCCAGGAATGCCTTGCTGCTCCCTCAGGCTGCCTCAGTCTCAGAGGACCCAACAGCCCAGGTCCCTTTCTCCTGTCTGTGCTGACTTCCTGCACTCCTTGCAGAAGCTTTGTTTGTCAGGCTTGCTTCCTCTCCACACCTGTGACCTGTATCCGTGTCAGTGGTTTGCTGGAGCCTGCAGATCAGAAGGGCGCTCCACAGATGTGCCCTCGTCACGAGACCTGTTAGATGCCTTGTTGCCTCCAGCTACTCCATCCCAGCCCATTCTTCCTTGCTCCAGGTTCCTGTGGTATTTTCTTAGCTCTCCCTCAATCCCTCCGTTCTTGTGTGTTTCCTGTTACCGTGATACAGCATTCTGAACAAAAACAACCTGGGGAAGAAAAGGTTTATCAGCTTATACTTCCAAGTAAGCGTCCATGGCTGAGAGAAGTCAGAACAGGAACTCAAATCAGGAGCCTGGAGCAGAAGCCTGGAAGAAGGCTGCTTACTGACTTGCTCTCTAGCTGACTTACAAGCTCAATTTCTCATACATCCCAGGTCCACCTGCCAGGGATAGCGCTGCCCACAGTGGGCTCACCATCCCATAACAATCATCAGTGACCACCCAGGCATGGCCACAGGCCTGTTTGATCTGGCGCATCCCTCAATAAAGACTCACTCAGGGGACTCGAGGCTGGGTCAAGCTGATACCTGAAGCTCACTAGCACAACACCCCCCTACACACACACCGAGTAATGAACCTAGGGGCTTCTACACATTAAACAGGCACTGAACTACAATGTCGACCTTAAACAAAAAATTTTTGTTTTAAGACAGCATCTTACTAAGTGACCAGGCTGGTCTTGAACTTGCTCTGCAGCTCAGGTACCCTGATTCTCACATCAACTATTTGTCCTGAGTTGTTCTCCACTTATCAGAAACAGATATCCCTGTTCTGAGAGGAGAAAATTTGGGCGGGGGCAAAGACCACGCTAAGCATTCAGCATAAAGCCTGGCACACAGTGGGAGCTTAATAGCTGCATATTTGAACTGGTCACTTAGTGTGTGCTGGGGAGACTACTCTCAGGGTGTCCTGAACCTTTAGGGGTGCTCAGCAGGTGGTGTTCAGCTCTCTCACCAGCACAGCAGAACCCGCTGTGGTTGGATGGTTTGCACCAGTTGGCTGGAACAAAGCCACTTTTTGTGAGCTCTCAGACAAATAATACTCCATTTTCCTAACAATGAGAACTGAACAGCTCTGTGATTCTTCCATTAGAATTAGAAATGCCTTATTTGGGCAAGTAGATGAATTATACTCTTACCAAAGAGAGACAGAGCCTTCAGAGCAGCCATCCTCCCTATCCCCACCCAAAGCATTTCTCTCCCTTTGGTCAGCAGGGGATGGAAACAAACACTTTGTTTCTACTAGGACCCCCATGGCGCTGCCTCCGCCTCTACCACCACCACCCGTAGTTTGAGAGATGATAATGGAAAGCAGGAGAGCCCCTGGGGAGGAATCTGTTTACACAGAAAAGGCAGCGGCAAGACTTGATGGTGTGAGACCCAGATAGGAGAGCAGCCAGGCCATCCACATAGGCTGCAGCCTCCTCTCACAGGGAAACATTCCCTTGCTTGAGTCTGCCCTTTTGCGTTGTGCCCTGCACTGTTAGCTTCTCCTCTCTGCCCCAGCGGGGACCTGTTTTTCTAGTTTCTGGTTTAGATCTATTGGTTTGATTGATTAATTGGGGGTTGAATTCCAATAGAAGGTCTGGATATTTAGCAGTTTCAGGGTGGAGTCTTCCTTGTTCAGCTCTATATCTGTTCATTTATTATGGACATCCAGGACGCTGGGTTGAGAATGAGAAATAGATGGTCTCTGGGCCCTGTGAGAGAGGAAGTTACAACTGTTGGAAGAGAGGGGCTGATGTCCCGTTTAAAAAAGCATTTGTCCTTTATGCCGTAGTTTTCAGCACTAATTTTTCTTACTGAGGTCTTCAGAACCCATTATTAACTTCCTTGTACCTCACAGACTAGGTGTCCTGGCATAATACAGCATCTCAAATGAATGCAGAGTAACTGAGCATCTCACTTTAGAACATCAGTATACCCATGTGGCCAAGGTAGGTGTGTAGCAAATCATACAGATTTCCCAGCGTCCCCCAGCACACTGACTTACAGAGCTGGATGAAGTGAGTGGTACCCAACCTCTGGGCATCTTCCCTGGAAAATGATAGAAAAATACAGAGTTAGTCAAACTGCTGTTCTCTAAAGCTCTTCAAGTTGTCAGGGGCCATGGAAATGAACAATGCAGATCCTGTCCCCAGGAGGTACACAGTCTGGCTGAGGGAGCAGAGGGCAGCAGAGAACATCAAGGAGGAATCGGAACTCAGCTGAGTCACAAAGCACCCTTGGGACTGGGGCGCTATGGCAATGCTCTTTCTGCCTTGGTTCTTTACAGCACAAAGCTAAGCCCATTCGCTCTCCTCTTCTGTCACATGGGAGCAGGGCCCGTGGATGCCGGAGAACACCGCCCAGGATGGTGAGAGTAAGGGAAAGATGGGAGGGCACATTGCTGTTTCCTAGGTTAGAGGAGAAACATTCGCTGATTCCCCAGAAGTGGCTGATCAGCCTCTTTTTGAAGTTTTGCTAAAGATATGAGGCCTTCAAATTTGAAATATAGTTATGGTTTTCTGGGATCTTCTGGAAACCACCCACTCTTCCTTTGGCAACAGTGGTCTTTCCGTCATGTTGATATAGATTGACAATCTATCAACATAGATTGATATCTTTTCTTCCAAAGCCCAGCTAACAGATATTTCTCTTGTTCCCAGTGCTGGGGGCTGAATTTTGACAATGGATCATTCTCAAAGTCTTTGTTCTTAGCGAGTCTTTAGCACCGTTTTCCCCATCTTACAGGTCAAAAAAGTTCACAGTCTTCCCTCTGAGGAGCTAGGAAAAGCCTTAGAGAGCAAGAGACAGTTGTCTAACCCATGCCAGTCTCCTCCTGGGCTTGTAGGTTTGAGAGGGATCAACCTTCGCACAATGAAAGCAGCACCCTCACTCATGGCTTCTCCTCCATCTTCTTTCTTCCTTTGTCTACTCGGGGGGCAGGGCTGACATCCTCTGTGTATGGAAGAGGAATACTTATGGTGGCTTATGTTCTCAGGTACAGAGAAAAAGAAAGTCAGTGACTTTTGCCAATCCGTAGATTGCCAAGGCGTCTTTCTAAAGCCTTATTTCTGGGCTGCTTTAGCATTGCTCAAGAGGGTCCTGTCCTCTCATTTTTCATGGAGTGAAGAGGATGCTGTGTGTGTGCCTCTCTAGAAGGGAGCTGGGAGCTGCAGAGGTGAAGTGGGATAGCTGCTTGATCATAGAGAAATGTAGAGGAACTCCCCTGTGCTCCAAGGCAATGGAAGGGATAGACTTCTATAAACGGGAGGGATAGAAGTCTATAAATGGAAGGAATAGACGTCTATAAAGTAGAGGGATAGACGTCTATAAAGCAGAGGGATAGAAGTCTATAAAGCAGAAAGGATAGAAGTCTATAAATGGAAGGGATAGACATCCGTACAGGCGTTTCATCTTTCTTAGCAGCTCTCAGCAGATTTACAACCATCAAAGAACAAAATTGTGTTATTGATGCAAGCATGACCTTCCAAAAGAGTTTAATATGGGGTTAAGGGATGATTAACAAGTATTAGGTTGCCCGTGAGCCTTGAGAGTCATATCCATTTCAAATACTCAATATAGAACTTGGGATCTTTCTTTGGTCTTCACATACCCCAATGTCTCCTTATTTTATGGTAGTTTTGTATACCATATTTCATCTCTTTACCTAGTTAACCTACTCTGCTGTTTAGATCTTAAATCAAAGTTGTTTTAGGGGCTTTCTCTTAATGACTGATGAAGATCAGTTTAGTGGAGTCTCCACAGTTCATTGTAAATTTCCTGTTTGCACATTTTAGTTACATATTATATGATTTTTAAAAAATGTGTGTTGTTCTCAGTAGGCAGTAAATACTTTGAAGGACTAGCAATGTCTGCCTTAGTTCAACAAATTCATGTCAGTCGTCAGTCTGTAAGTCTTTCAAATCTGTTTTATCTAGAGTTGACTCCAGCTTTGACTTTCCTGCTGTCCCGTAAGGAAAAATTCACGCACATCATGATGCATAAAGCTGAGTTAAATAATTTGCTGTTCAACAAAATGGATCTCTGAAAATTTCTAAAGCAAATTGTGCTCACACAAACTATGTTCCCGTGGATCGGAATACTTCGCTGGTCTGATTTGGTCTGATTATTTCCTGCAATCTAGTCAGTGAGTTCCACATGCTCGTAGTGATCTCATTTAACGCAGGCATGTGCGCGGAGCTCATCCCACGGTGAATGAAATAGTTCTCCATTCCAGTCTGTATCTTCTGCCTCATTTACCCATCCTGAAAGCACCAGAGACTGTTCAGAGCACAGCAGGGTGTAAACATACTTGTGAATCAACAAACCTCACAGCCGCGATAGAACGTTATTCCAACCATATACGTCACTGTCAACATTCTGGCCAACAGCCCGTCTGTGACATGTAATCTTTTCCAGCATTAAAGATCCAATTAGAGAACGGACTGGTTAGCTTCCCCTGAAGGCTGCAGGCAAGAGAAAGTAATCAAGAACCTTCAGGCTGCAGAAGTACAGTTCCATTTTGGTCCAGTAGAAAGCCTACCAGTTCTTATATGCGTCTTCGTGATTAATTACGTTGCGGCATGGTTTACCTAGTCGTGCCATTTTCAAGAGGTAACACTTCAGCTAATGGGGTAAGGACAGAGAAAAATACTTTGTGTTCTCATGCTTGGCCGACTGCTGTTCATGGAATATAAATACATGCCTGTCGACTTCCTTGGAGTTAAACGGCCTCCAGTCTCGGAGAATTATTGACCTCATTCATGGCACTGATGCTAATGGTGGGTTGATTATCAAGTCATGGAATCATTTTTGGGTCAGCAGAACAATCTGTATCCGATGGATCTTGGCAGGCCTGAGTCTTAGACGTGGGCAGGCTTGCACAGCCCCAGTGATTACTCAAACGTCTTCTGTGAAACATTTGTTAAATTTCCTTTTATGTAGTTCAAGTCAGCTTGCCATTTTGACCTCTCATTGCCATCCTGGTTTCATTCCCAGAGTCCCTCTCTATGTAAGAAATTCTCAATGCAGAGATAGTGTCTTAGACTAATGATATACAGCATACGGAAGGCACTTAACCCACAGGACTCTTGGGAGTGTTCTTTAGCTTCCCTGACCCTCCCCAGAATCATGCGATTCTGTTTTCTATTTTTCCTTTGAATTAACACAGTAATTGTACATATTCACAGCAAATACTCTGAGAACCGGGTAGAGAAATACAGTGTTTAATGATTGAATGCAGATAATTTACATTTTCATCTCTTTAAAAATTTATCATTTCTTTGGGCTAGACATGAACTTTTCCCTTTTATTTCTAAAAAATAGACATAATAAGTTGATATGAAGTATAGTCACCATGCAATGTTGAGGAATAATGGAACTTATTTGTGTCACCTAGTGATTCTGTGCCTAGGCCAGGAGTGAAATATCTATAGTAGTAGTTTCAGTTTTGATTTTTGAGAAATCTCCACCCAGATTTTCCTACTCTGCTATCCCCTTGTCCAGCTTCCTTCTATACCCCTGCCTACCGGTGCTCCCAGCCTCCGGTGACCACCATTCTCTCTACTTGAAAGCTGAAAACAACGTTTTAACTCTCAAGAGAAGGGAGGCTGTTGACGTTTGCCATTCTGTTCCTTGCTCAAGTGTTTCACATAATGTTCCCAGCTGCCTTTGTGCAATGCTTTTGAAGACTTATGCAAGGTGTCTAGTCTTTCCCATGAACATGGCTTCACAGTATGAAGCTGATAAGAAATGTTGAAGGTCCGACATAAGGAAGACATAATAGACAGGCATCTCTTGTTCTGTCCTCCCAGGCTTGATGTTAGCCTTAACTGGAAAGAAAACCCATGTAGGCAAGCGTTAGGTCATGGGACTCCTGATGTCAGTCCTGGGTTTGTGATGTTATGCTCAGGTCCTTAAAAAGCCTCATGGGAGCCACATCCTTTTTTTTTTTTCTTTTAGGGTAGATAAGCTAATTGCATTATCAGGGTTATATCTGCATGATTAGCTTTAGTGGGGTTAATTATTTTCATGCCACTTACAGAATTCAGTTTTATCTTTTGGTCAATAAAAATTGTAAACCCACATGGAGAAGATTATTTTAAAAGGTCATTGGTAGGGGAATAATTGTTCAGTTTTTGACCTTGAGAATCGACCTTGGTAATGCCTGTGCCTATGACACATTGTGCCTAAGACGTGCAGAGTTCTTAGCAGATGGCTTTCCTGGGTCCACGGCTAACAGCTAATTGAAAATGACACTGGACTTGCATTCAGTATCTTCTCCATAGGAATACATATATAAACACTCCAAACCACCCACATACCCACCCTGTAGCCCCCAAACTACCCTCTGGAGCCTGACGCCTGACACCCCCTTTTTACCTGGGATCAGTCTAGAAAACTTGCCCATAATTGAGGAATTGAGTTTTTTTTTTTTTTTTTTTTTTTTTTTTTTTTTTTTTTTTTTTTTTTTTTTTTTTTNTTTTTTTTTTTTTTTTTTTTTTTTTTTTTTTTTTTTTTTTTTTTTTTTTTTTTTTTTTTTTTTTTTCTCAGCTCTTAAACATACTGTAGCTAAAACAAAACAGATCAAGCTCATCTCTGGCAAAGAACGAAAGCTCATTTCCAGGGAGCCATTCCACTCTCTATTTATTTAAATTGATTGCAAAGACTCAATTTAAGATCAGAAGTTTTAAATTTAGCGCATAGATTAAGTCAAGAGTTTCAGGAACCTGGGCGGTGAGGCTGAAGGAATGACACCTAAAAGTTGCCTCTTGTGGAAAGTTCTTGGGATTGTTCTGATCACCTTCGCCCTCTGAAACACTGGATAGAAGCCCAATCCTGAGCACAGCCTATAATGTTGATTGCCTTGGGTGGGTTACTCAGTCTAGGGGTTGTAACCCACCCTGCAGTCAGTTACTCCAGGGTCACGGAGAGGCACTATCTGGAAGATATGAGTTAGGAAAGAGGAAGGAGGCCATGCTAAGTTAGTCAGAGCCTCCGTTTATTAGGGTCCTGGTTGCTGCTTATATAGCCCCTGGATGAGGGGCTTGGGGGGCAGGGGCACTGGATCTCGCTGTGTGGTCCAGGTCACGTGGTTCACGTTCCTCACGTAGGCCAGGAGGTTACATTCGGTCAGGTCACGTAGGCCAAGAAGTCACGAGTTGACACACCTAGTTCTCTAGATAGTTTGGAATGTGGGGCGGGTTCGCTAACAGCTCTCCATTAACAGCTAATTTGGGTGTGGGGTAGGTTCTGTCAATAGAATGATTCTTAACACAACTATGGGTGTGGGGTTCTCTGAAGACTCCCCAGGGTGATGGTTCCTGTAATGATTTTTAGGAGGAAAACGACTTCTGACACCATAATAGAGTCACCATGTCCTTTATTTTAATTTAAATCTACAAGAAACAATGTATAGACTTTACAAATCACTATCACATACTTACATCTGAGTATTTACATGGAAGAAATCATATTGGAGATGAAGATGGAGTGGTATCCCCTAACCTGCTATGATCCGGAGTCAGTCACTGCTGGGAGTCAGGGTGGGCCGTTCCCAGTCCATTGAAGTGTTTTAACTGTGCTTGTATGTTTTTAAAACTATTATGTGAGCTCTACCACATCATACTCTGTTTCACAACTTGCTTTTTACATTCTCTGTTGTTAATTCATGCAGTAAACACATGCAGGTGGTTTTCCACATCCACAAATCCAACCGACCCCGGATCACAATGTAGATAGCATATGTCAGTCGCATCAGTGTTTAGCATGTGCAGGTCTTCCCCTTCTAGCTCATCCCACAAGCAGTAAACAGAGCAATCATCCCCAGGCCTTTGCACTATGTTAGATATCAGAAGTAGACTAGAGGTTATTTAAGGCAGACAGGAGCCATGCATAGGTGATGGACAAATACTGCTCCATCTTACACAACAGGCCAGTGCCACCTCATAGTTTGGTATCCTAAACCTCCTGAATACCAAATAACCACTGTATTTTGTGTCTCCAGCATTCCATTTAATTTTCATGTGTTAAATCTATCAATAAACAAAGGGATAAAAATTAGCCCAACCCACGTTCTTTATATATTAATTAGAGTGAGATTGATAAGCAAGAAAGTGCAATATACACGAGCTATATCAGAGACTATAATGTAGAGAGTAAAATAGGAAAGGAAGGATCACGTTGAACAGTTCTGGGTAGGAGAGGAGTCCTGGGCATGTCAAGGGCAGAGACAAAGATGAGAGTGAGTGGAGCTTAGGGTATAAATATCAGCGGAAGTAGTGTGTGTGTTGTGTGTGTGTGAGTGAGCGTGCGCACCTGGGGAGAAATAGGGTGTGGGAGTTCCTTCAAGCATAGACCAATGGAAACCTGGCTAACATGTCCTAATAACTCTAAAGTTAGTTTCAGTTTTATTTTTGTGTGGTGTGTTATAAGGATCTAAAATTCTTTTATTGATTTTGTTGAGCTATGCATTTTTTTTTGCTCCCCTCCATTCCTCCCCCTCCCCTTTAACCTCTCCCATGGTCCCTATGCTCCCAATTTATTCAGGAGATCTTGTCTTTTTCTACTTCCCATGTAGATTAGATCTATATATGTCTCTCTTAGGGTCCTCATTGTTGTCTAGGTTCTCTGGGATTGTGAATTGTAGGCTGGTTTTCTTTGCTTTATGTCTAAAAACCACTTATGAGTGAGTACATAATGATAATTGTCTTTCTGGGTCTGGGTTACCTCAGTCAATATGATGTTTTCTAGATCCGTCCATTTGCCTGCAAATTTCAAATGTCATCATTTTTTTCTGCTGTGTAGTACTCCATTGAGTAAATGTATCACATTTTCCTTATCCATTCTTCGGTTGAGGGGCAGTTAGGTTGTTTCTAGGTTCTGGCTATGACAAACAATGCTACTAAAAACATAGTTGAGCACATGTCCTTGTGGCACGATTGAGCACCCTTTGGATATATACCCAAAAGTAGTATTGCTGTGTCTTGAAGAAGGTTGTTTCCTAATTTTCTGAGAATTCACCACACTGACATCCAAAGGGGCTGTACCAGCTTGCATTCCCACCAGCAAGAAGTGTTCCCTTTACCCCACAACTTCTCCAGCATAAGTTGTCATCAGTGTTTTTGATCTTGGCCATTCTGTAAGATGGAATCTCAGTGTTGTTTTGATTTGCATTTCTCTGATGGCTAAGGATATTGAGCATTTCCTTAAGTGTCTTTCAGCCATTTTAGATTCCTCTGTTAAGTGTTCTCTGTGTAGGTCTGAATCCCATTTTTTAAATTGGATTATTTGCTCTTTTGATGATCAATTTCTTGAGTTCTTTGTATGTTTTGAAAATCAGCCTTCTATCTGATGTGGGGCTGGTGAAGATCTTTTCACATTCTGTAGGCTGCCGTTTGTCTTATTGACCATGTCCTTTGCTTTACAGAAACTTTTCAGTTTCAGGAGGTCCCATTTATTAATTGTTTCGCTCAGTGTCTGTGCTACTGGTGTTATATTTAGGAAGTGGTCCCTGTGCCAATGCATTCAAGTGTACTTCTTACTTTCTCTTCTGTGAGGTTCAGTGTGATTGACTTTATGCTGAGGTCTTTGAGGATCTAATATCACAATATATTTCATCTCAAATTATCTACTGAACCTCAATGACAAAGAGAGCAGGGACAATCACAAAAACAAACAAACAAAACAAACAAACAAACAAACAAAAACAAGCAGTGAAAGCAGATATATAGACTGATAGAACAGAAAAGAGGACCCAGAAATAAATCTACATAGATGTTGCCACTTAAATTTGGACAAACTTTTCAAAAGAAGAAGAAAAAAGAACAACTTCAGAAAAGATTGTCTCTCCAATAAATGTTACTGGCAAGCCGAATAGCCATATGTAGAAAAACAAAATTAGGTTCACACCTTCATCCTGTACAAAATCAATTCAAAATGGGTCAGAGACCTTAATCTAAAACCTAAAGTGCTAAAAATGTAAAGGGGTGGGGAGGGAAAACTCTCAAGACATAGACATGGCCAAGACCTTTCCATAATGGACACTAACAGTTCAGGTACTAACCTCAGGAATTAACAAATGGGATAGCATGAAATTAAAAAAAAAAATTGGTTCTTTAACTATCAACAGAGTGAGAAGATAGCCTTACAGATTGGATCAAATCTTTGCCAACTATACTTCTGACAGGGGGTTACTGTCTAGAATCCATAAAGAACTATAAGTTTAATATCATAAAACAAATCTTCTACCCAGTAACCAGACCAATTAACTAAGTACACAGCTTTCAAAAAAACAAAACACAAATGGCTAATACATATATTTTAAAAAATGTGTTCAAGATCTTTAGACCCTAGGCAAAAATTTAATGGTGCTTTGAAATGGCATCTCACTGCCATCATATCTAGTTGTAAGGGTTATCATGAAGAAGGCAAAGTACAAATTGACAAGTGTTGATGAGGATGTGGGAAAGAGGATCTTCCCTTCCCTGTAGGCAGGAGAGTAAACTGGCAGTCACTATGGAGATCCATACCGAAGTTTCTAAGAAAACCCAAAACAGAGTTACCACAGCACTCAGACATGCCAACCACAGTCACACACTGACAAGTCTCCAAACTCTACCAGAGACTAACATGTTTGTTGCCACAATAGTCAAAAGAACAAGGAAACACAACCACAGTATACACTCACCATATAACTATATATAACTATAAATGAAAATATGACGTATTAGCAAAATGAAATTTTATTCAGCTGTAAAAAGACTAAAATCATGAAATTTGCAAAAAAAAATGGATGGATATGGAAAGATCATTACATTAAATGAGATAAAAAAGACTTTGTAAAGACATATACTACATTTTCTCTCTCATATTTGGAATGCACATGTATGTATACATACACATATACACAAAAATTAAAATGGGGATCATGAGAGAAGAAAAAGTGTTAGCAGCTTAGACATATCCCGAAATAGAAACTCCCACTCAAGTCTGAATGATATCTGCTATGTTACCTTGTCCATTTTGATTTTCCTTTGTTGGTCAAGTTTATTTTCTTTCCATTTGGATTGTTTATCTTTTTGATTAGGAAAAGTTAATTCTTTAGGTCATGATTTCCGGAGGCTTAATGTTAACAGTAAGATGATTAAGTGGGGGAGGACTATGTATGAAAAGTTAAAGATGAAATGATTGAAGAAGACAAAACGATGCAGAGATTTGCATAACGCTTACTCACAGCAGGGGTGTGTTTTACGGTGGTTTGAGGTAGAGTTGTTACCAAAGGCATATTTTTTTTCTGAAAAAGAATTTCAAGGAGGCATTTATCTGATTCTTCATCCCTCAAATGCCTAACTTCTGGGGATTCTTAGAATTCTAACTTCAGCTTCCCTAAATGTGCAGTTTTCAGACTTCATAGAATTGGATAATAGACACTGCTATTTGGGCCTGGAAATATGTATTCAAGAATTAATGCCTTGCTGAGTCTGAATATTCTCAAAAAGGACAAGGTTTTTGTTTTGTTTCTTTAATCAAGAAAACAAATGGTGGGTGATGTCAGAGCAGCAGAAGGGGCCTGAAAGACCCCAGGATCCAGACTTGGGAGGCCACGGCAGCCTCTGAGCATCCCATAGAGGTCATGGTTGAGATTGTGGGTTTGTGGAGGTAAAGTCGGAGACAAGGAGTAAATCCTCTTCACCAAGCTGAGCTACCTGGTTAAAAGCACAAAGATCAATCCCTGGAAGAGATCTGCCTATTCTCTCTGCCCATCAAGGAATCCGACATTTTTTCTGGTGTGCACCTCATGGTTCTAAAGATCCTGCCAGTATAGAAGCAGACTCAGACTGGTCAGAGGACCAGGTTCAAGGCTTTTGTCGCTATTGGGGACTGCAATGGTCATGCTGGTCTGGGTATTAAGTGCTCCAAGGTGGTAGCCACTGCCATCTGAGGGTCTATCATCCTTGCCAGGCTTTCCATTGTCCCTGTGTGAGAGGTTGCTGGGGGATCAAGATTGGCAAGTCCCACACTGTTCCATCTCTGCCAGCTAATACATTGCTGGGGCTGTGTTGGTCTAATCCCTGACCCCAGAGACACTGACATCATTTCTGGTCCTGTGCCAAGAAGCTGCTCTGCTGACAGGGACTGCACTGTCACTCTGGGCAACTTTGTCAAGGCCTTTGATGCTGTCTCCAAGACCCACAGCTACTCTCCCCTCAACCTCTGAAAAGTGACTGTATCCATCAAGTCTCCTTATCTGGAGTTCACTGACCATCCGTGAAAACCAACACCAGAGTTTCTGTTCAGAGGATAAAGGCTCTCCTGTGGCTACCACATAAGGGATTTTATACATATATACATACATACAATGAATTGAATCTCTCAAAAAAAAAAAAAGAAGGGCAACATGCTGTCTCCATCCCTGTCCGATCTTGTAATGCTTTCATAACACCCAGATTTGTCGTGGAAACAAATGAGATTGTGTTGGGAGGCCATGTACACCTGGGGTTGACAAGGCCACACTGCCTGGCTGATTTATTGTTACAATCATAATCATGAGAGCACAGGAGAGGGAGAGCCTTTGTTGAGTTATAGCACCCAATTTGCATTTTCTATTAATTATTGTTGGGGGAGAAAGAAGGTATGATGAATACATGGATGATTAATAGTCTCATAGGTCCTTATTTCTTTTATAATTGGCACATTATGATTGTCCTTGACCAATAAGAATATTTAACCTAAAAACAAATCTTTTTATAGACAAAGATTTCACAAGAGTTTGAACATTAATATGCCCTTTATTCTGAATTGGAAAAGTACAGAGTTGTGGAAACATATTTAATTCGCACATTTTACTTATAATTAAACTAGAAAAATCTAAGTTTTTTTTCACTTTGTCAGATTATTTTCAGTTCTGAATTTGGTCTCAGTAGTGTTATAATAACTAAAATTTAGAAAGGCTGATCAAATTAATTATTCTTGTTATACTCTTTAAGAAGAATAAAAGAATTTATTTTACTAGGACACCAACCCAGCCACAAAACCCATGGCCTAAAATCCATCATGCTTGCATGATGTGCTAGGTCAACGGAGGCCCAAAACTTGTGGGAGTGGTTTCATTTGAGGCCCATGCCATGCCACAAGAGCCACTGCATGCCCAACACTGCCTGGTTGACCAGATAGCCCAGAGATCTATGGCAGGGGGGAAATCAATAAAATGATTCCTAATGCTATTCTGTCATACTCATAGACTGGTGCCTAAACCAATTATCACCAGAGAGGCTTCCTCTGGCTGCTGATGGAAGCAGAGGCAGAGACTCACAACCAAACATTAGGTGAACAGAGAGCCCAAATTGGAGATCTAAATTGGATCCTTCCACTTGGAGCTCAGGGAACCCCTCAGAAGAGGGTAAGCAAGAAATGTAGGAGCCAGAGGAGTTGAGGACACCAGGAGAATATGGCCCACAGAATCAACTCAGCAGGCTTCATAGGGCTTCAGAGAGACTGAAGCAGCAATCATGAAGCCTGCATGGATGGGTGCTAGGTCCTCTGCAATATATTATGGTTGTGAGCTTGGTATTTTCGTGGGACTCCTAACAGTGGGATTAGGGGTGTCTCTGACTCAGCTCAGTTGCTCACAGGTCCCTTTTCTTCCTACTGGTTGCCTTGACCAGCCTTGATATAAGACATTATGACAAGTCTTACTGTATCTTGTTACGTTGTGTTAGGTTAATATCCTTGAAAGGCCTTCTCTTTTCTCAAGGGAAATAGAGGAAGCGTGGCTTTGGGGAAGGAGGGAGGTGGAGGGTTGCATGACTGGGAGGAGTGGAGGGAGTAGAAACTGTGGTTAGTATATCTTGTATGTGGAAAGAATAAATTTAAAAAAAAGGTTTGGATAAGTTATTCATTTAATATGTCATATATGCATTAAATATAGTAGACTCAATGAGAAGACAAACCTCATGAAATGTTTATGAGCAATTTTCTAGATCCCTTTGACGGAGGTGAGATATACTTTAAATATGAAAAGCAACATTTCATTGGTTTAATTATTTCTTTGAGAGTTTTATCTAAGTTTGTTGTGATCATATTCGCCCGGCCCCTTTTCATCACACCCTCTTTCATAAGCACTCAACTTTGTGTCCTTTATGCTAACTTTTCATGGCCAATGAGTGCCATTCAAATATGCTGGGATGTGGGAAATCCTGTGGAGTGTGGTTGACTTACACATAAGAGGAAGTCTCTTCAGATTTCCTGTTTCCATTCTTCTTGAGTTAATTTTGGCTATTACTGTTATTATAGAAAAAAATTAATTTTTTTCTTGATTATCTAAATATTGGCCTGCAATTGTTTACTACCTCAGCACAACAACCCCTGCACCCCAGCCAGTTACCGAAGGACCTCCTGTGACAGCATACCTCTTAAAGTTTTTCACTTTTCACTCTTCTGTAGAAAACCTTGGAATACAAGCCTTGAAGAGCATTCTAAAGCCAAGCTTCATCCCTGAGGTTGTATGCTGAACGTGTATACCGTGTTCTGTAGCCAGTTCTAGGGATGGCCTGATCTCCTGGGACCACAGTGGTATTGGCCTTTGTGTGTCTTCCAGGTTGACTATGAGGAGACAATTTCTATGTGGCCTCTTTTGGACAGGGAATCTATTCAGTGGCATTTTAAGGTTAGATTCTGTCCTTTCAAGTAAATAAGGATTTTTTCTAAGATGAGCTTTCCATGCGTAGAGTTTTATTTTGGGGAGACTTTTTCTAATAACCCATTTCAGACCGTGGTATCTTATTTCTCTCTGAAATATTATAAACTAGGTCTCTACATACTTCATTTTCTTGGCATTCTGGTCTTCCCAATTCCTGCCAGAATGGTCCATTAAGTTCTGCTTACGATATTCTAAGTCATCTTTAGCTCCAAGTCACAAATTCTTAACACATTTCTCCCACAAACCATTTCCATAGTCCTATAAACACATGCTTTATTCCAGCAAAGGCTCTATGTTTCAATGACAATTTTTGAGTTTACTGTGTTTACTTACTGTTTTGGTGACAAAATATAAGACATAAAGACTCGAGAAAGGAAGGGATCATTTTGGTGCAGAGTTTGAAAGTACAGTCCATTACGGTGGGAGAGTCTTGATGGCAGGAAGTTGAGGTCGGTGGCCATATTACATAAACAATCAGGGAAGAGAGAGCAATCAGTGCTGATTTTTGGATTTTCTGCTTTTTGTTTTTTCCTTTGCATGCGGTTGTAGTTGGGTTTTTCATTGGGCAGCCAGCTCACAAATAACAGCACAGTGGCTGATAAACTAGGAAAGTCTGGTCCTATTTTATTAAGTAGGAAAGTCTGGCCCTATCTTGTTAACTAGGAAAGCCTGACCTTATCCTAGCCTTGTTGCACTAAGTCTTATAACAAATTAACCCATTTATATTCATCTATGTTTTGCCTCATGGCCTTTACCTTTTTTTCATTCTCGATGTCCAACTCCTTCCAAGTCTCATCGGTGTCTCTCTCGTCAGCCATGCACCTAGATCCCTCTCCTCTTCCTCTCTTTCCCTGGAAATCCCACCTATCCTTCCTGCCTAGATATTGGCCTCAACTCTTCATTATACTAATCACAGCAATACATCTTCACACTGTACAAATACCCCACAACGTGCAACCAGGGACTCCGCCCATGGGATGGTTCTGTCCACATTTAGAGTTGATCTTCCCTTCCCAGTAAATCCAGTATAAAATATTCCTAGGCTAGCTCAGAGACCTGTATCCTGAATAGGCTTAGAGTCTATACAGGAGGCAAGCACAATTAACTACCATAACCCCCCAATTCATATAGAAATCCAAGGAACCCAGAACAGCTCCCCCACTGTCTCAGAAGAGGAGGGCAGAATTTGCAGACTATGCTTCCCAATTTAAAAATTTCCCAGAAAGCTATAATAGCTGGGATTGCACATGCATGAGTCAATGGGATAGAATTTTTAATCTAGAGCTAGATTCTTGCATGTATGAGCAGTTGTTTGAGAATGTTCCCAGAACACTTGGATAGCACAGTCCAGAGAAAGATTTTGGACCTCCGCTCAATGCCACATGTAAAAATGAAATATGAAAAGACCTAAACACAAGAGGTAGAGCTACAAAATTCTTAGGAAGAAATCTTTAGTATGTACAGTTATTTCTTAGATATGATACTAAGGACAAGAAAACAGGAAAAAATGTAATCAAGATTAGGAACTTTTCTACTTTGAATAATATTAAAAGAAATCAAAAGATAAATTGAAGTGTGGAGGAATGTAGACTATGTAATGATTACAATTTTATACTAAACAGAAAAATAACCTTTACCTTTCTGCCCCTCTGAGGATTCTTTAGGATAAAGGGTATCTAGGAAGATATGATGCTGAGAGCCCACTGTTATCCTATGCCTGGCTCTGGCTGCTTCTCAACTGAGTATTATGGCAAAACATGACTGGTAATGGCTATCAAGCGCTTCATTTCTCTCTCTCTCTCTCTCTCTCTCTCTCTCTCTCTGTGTGTGTGTTTGCACATGTGTGAGTGCAGGGGTGAGCATATGTGTGGAGGCCAGATGACATCAGGAAGCTTTCTCAATCATCCTTTACTTTATTCTGTGGAGATAGGGTCTTCATTTGAATCTGGAGTTCACCAACTTATCTAGGTCAGTGTATAGTCACCCTTCTATATCCTAAACAAAGAGCAAGTTAGGAAAGAATGGGTTTACTTTGCCGTAGGATTCCCGGGAGGATATATATGGTGAAGAAAGTGTGGCAACAGGAAAAGAATGGCCAAATTTCAGAAAGAAATCAGAGCGGAAGTGAAACCGGGCTATAAACCACCAAAGCCTGCCTCCAGGGAAGCGCTTCTTCCTGCAAGGCTCCACTTCTTAACATTTCCGTAACTTTTCCAAGTAGCACTGGGGACCAAGTGACCGAACACATAATTCCTTCTGGGGCATTTCCCACTCAAACTACAACAAATGGCTAACAGCAGCTCCCCAGGATCCTTTGATTTCTGCCTACCCAGAGTTTAAGGTATCTATGGTATTTTTACATAAATACTGTGTAGTGATATTTCATTTGCATTTTAATAAATGAAGCTTGCCTGAAGATCAGAGAGTAATACAGCCCCACTGGTCAGCCTTACAGACCAGACAGTGGTAACACACACCTTTAATTCCAGTAGCCATACTAGTTGCTATAGAAACCGGGCGGTGCATGCCTTTAATCCCAGTGGTACAGGCCTTGAATCCCAGAATTAGAGAGGATTATGAAACAGGAGGAGACAGCTCTCAGTCTCATTCTGAGACTCCTGGAGGCAGGATCGCCATTTCGGACTGAGGTAGAGGCAAGAGCCAGTGGTTGGCTGTTCTGCTTTTCTGACCTCCTTGTCTGCTCCTGACAGAAATTCATGGAATGGATGAAGTTGTTTCAGTACTGGAAAAAAGAGAAGGAGCTCAGAGCATCATTTCCAATCACAACATTAATTCCCCGCAGCACCGGGATTCAGGATCCACAGGGCAGCCATCTTGACTCTCAGCTATCTGACTGTGATGTTGTTCTGGGATCCAATCCACTGCCTGGCTGTGTGGTGCTTCACGGGGGCTGAGCATTGTGACGTGGCCATGGAGACAGCGTTAGAGACCCCCTCCCTGAGCTTTCTGAACTGCTATTCATTTCTAAGGCGGTAGCATTGTAACTACAAGAAGTGGAGACCACAGCAGAAGTCCAGGCTTTGATAGTCTATGGCTTCTGGAAGCTCTTGGGCCCATCCTTGGAGAGGAGAAGTTTCCTGTGACAATTGCGGTCTCTAATCTCCCCTCATGGTGAATGATAAATAACAAGCCCCATTTAAAGAAGACATTTAAAGTAGATATTCTATCTAGAAATGATAGTTTTATTAAAAAGAAAAGATGGAGGAAGAAAATCTGGTGCGAGGTACAGTCAGCCACGGGGACCCTCCGGGCTAACTTGAGACCATGGCTGGGTGTGTCTCTCAGCATCCTGGGGATTGGCTACAGATACCGCCCTTCCTATTGAGTTGGTGCTTCGCAGGCAGGTGGGGTCCGTCCTTTAGGCCTCTCTTTACAGATGGAGAAGGAACAGGGTGATTTTGATTTAACATTTCTGATTGAGGGTTTTCTGAAGACTTTCTCTGAATATGCACTTAGAGAGCCAGCTGGTGTCTGGGGCTGGGATTTAGAGATTTCAGCAGTGTGCTTAGTAACTCCAGTATCTCTAGGTTTTCTTCACTCTGGAATGTGCTGATTTAACCTCTGTTTCCTCCGGGTGGCCTTGTTTGGGAAAGGTAGCAGGAAAAGGCCGCGAGCATCATCTTGAAGAAGAGATGTTTTGAAAGGTAGTGACAAACTCTTAAATAACGGTCATAACTGTGGACAGTTGGCCATTAATTTTTTTTCCTTCTGGACAAGCCAGATGCTGTTTGCAGCAGGCCTTAATGTGAGTGATTTGAACATCGAAGCACATGTATGTTTTAATTCCTGCGTTCAGAGACCATAGGGAAAAAATGTTGACCAGAGAGCTTAGAGTGTGGGCTTTTCCCACTTTGTTCTAAGAATGAACCCTTTTAAATCTGTGGGACCTGTTTATTTAACTGCTAGGGTAGAAGTTCAGGGGTTGTAGTCTGAGGTCTGTGGAAGAATTTGTTCTTCCAAGAGTGTTTTTAAAATTAAATTATGTATTTTCTGCTTGGGTTGACTCCACTAGTCAACAGGCTAATGCAATTTAATCCACCATTATGAATCATTGACAGTGACCTTCACCATTTGCTCAAATCATGAAATTTGTGATTGGCCTAGTCCCAGTGGACTCTTGTCAGAAATGCGGGCAGTCCGTGGTGTGTCTGTTTTACAGGAATGCGTACAGGGCTATCTCACCAAAGGGAGGAAGCAAGCCAGTGTC
This sequence comes from Alexandromys fortis, assembly GCF_014885135.2. Taxonomy (NCBI): domain Eukaryota; kingdom Metazoa; phylum Chordata; class Mammalia; order Rodentia; family Cricetidae; genus Alexandromys; species Alexandromys fortis. The sequence continues at coordinate 3,205,465 of NW_026067984.1, read as the reverse complement.
TCTTGTAACCAGACTTGGAACCTCTGTGTGATCTATCACTTAGCACCCTGCTGGAAGAAAGGGTTCTTTGTTCACCAACCCTCTCTTTTCTAGGTCCTGATCAGTAGATGGGGTCATCATCTGTTCCTCTGAGAAAACCTGGCAGGTAGACCAGGGATCTGGTCTTATTTCCTTAGCTGGGACGGGAGGGTCTGTGGCAGAACAATAGCTGGTATCTGCTTGTGGGTCTCTTTTCTACCCCAGTTCATACAATATTCCTTTTTTCCCCTGAGTGCATCATGAAGCAGCTGAGATTTTTGTTCCTTTGTTTTTCATGGTGGGTTGGGCCAACACAATCAGCATCCCTATCTGCTTTCTGAGGAATGTTGGAATCAACTCAGAGGCTCCTATTCCTCCGTCTTGGCCATATGAAGTGCCTGCCTACTTTCTAACAAATATGTTCCCCCTCATGACTCTCCTTCCTTTCTTAGAGTCCTCTCATCTGTCCCTGGGGAAGCAGGTGACTACCTTAGGACCTGGTAACTCTGAAATCTCATTCTCATTTCTTTAGAATAAAATAAAACCTTTGTGGAACTCAGAGCAACAGGGTCCACCCCTTGCTGGACCACATTAAAATGGAAATCTCCAGGCCTGGCAGTATCCTGATTCTGTTTTGTCCCAATCTTTGCCTCTTGTTCCTTTTGTGACCTTTCAGATTTTGAGTTCCTCACTTGCAAAATGAAGCAAATTTTGAGTGACTTCCAGGGTCACCTCCAATCTCTAACAGAAAATTGCCTTGGTGAATTCAGAGTCCACTTTGATAAGACATGGTTTTAATTTTAATCTTTCCTATGAATTTCGTTTTGTTTCCGTCTTTCTCTTTCTCCCGTCTCTTCTTCCATCCCTATCCCCGCTCCTTCCCTGGCCCCCTCTGTTCCTCTCTTCCTTCTTCTCCATCTCCCTTCCCCTTCCCTTTTCCCCACGCACTCCTCCTCCTTGCCCGTTATCTCCCTCTTTCTCTCTCTCTTTCCTTCTCTTTATTCTGCCTTCCCCCTCTCTCATATTAATCAACACTGAGATGCAAGTGAAGTAATACACTTTCTATAAATGGAGAAGAGGAAGAAAAGCCCAGAGCAAAGCCATCTTTCTTATTCAGGAGGCCTTTTAACAAGCAGTTCCCAGCCTTGGCTCTTGGCAGTGAGGAGAAGGAAGCAGATCACGCAGCCTCATTTATAGCCTTTTCACATAACCCAGGCTATCGCCGCTTTTTTAAAAGAACGAGCCGTTGCGCTCTGAAAAGAGCCTAATGTTTCTGTGAATAACATAATTAAAAAGAAGACGCACACCAATGACTTAATATGGGGCACTGCTGGTGAAGTTCAGGAAGCAGGGTTTGTTCCAGAGGCCCATGGAGAGGATGGAGAGAGAGAGAGAGAGCGCGCGCGCGCGCCGAAAGGATCCAGCTGTGCACTGGCGCAGCACAGGCAGCTTCCACCAGTTTCTGGGTCCCACTGGCTGAGTCAAGCTCAGGCATGCAGGCCTAAGGGAGCAAAAGAAGAAACACTGTGCAGAGAAAGAAAAGGAGAAAACAGCCAGAGATGCAAGGGCTGGTGTCCCTGAGGCACATTCCATCCGAGCTCAGCTCCCCGATTGGTCAAGGGTGGCATTGTTACGGCCCTCAGCATCTAAGGGAGAATAGAGACCCCAAAACATGAAGATTTCACGCCTGTCCCAGTCAGTCCTCTGGTGTTGACATTCATGTCCTTTAGGTTTGCAAGCTTCAGTGAGCCCGAAGATGTTTTCACATCCTGGGAAGCGGATGGTTGAAGAGATTATTTCATCAAACCGTCATTACAAAGTGTTTTTAACGGGTCTAGGGTTTAATGATAGATATCTTACTAGGTAGAGTTTGAACGCTTGATTCTGTGAGGCCTACTTTTATAACACATGATCTTTACAGAACTAATAGGAATGTTTGCTGAGTGCAGGCAAGCAGAGGCTAAGGAAATATGCAGATTTGGAAACAGTACAAAACACCTGCTTGGAAGAGCCGTGACCCCTGACTGTGTGTTCACAAAACCTTGTTCAATGAACACCTAAGGTATAAACATAGGCCTCGGTAACTTGGTGAGTTCTAGCTCATAAACATGAGGACTCTGTCCGGCAGAAGGGTCTTCCTCTGCTAAACCTAGAAGGCCTGAGGGATTTTAGCTGATTATTGTAGGGGTTGCATAGCTGGACGTATCCTCCCTCAGCCCTTAAGCAAGCACTCTGAGTCCCAACAAATCTTTGGTTTTATTCTACACTCTCTACCTAGAACATAGTATGTTTGTGCTGACTATGGAAGGTTAAGGGGAAAGACACTGAGAAGTGGGAGGAATCAAGCCAAGCCTGTCACACATATCCTCACCCCGGAGGGAGTTCTGCTTTATACCTGAGTTTGCTCTTCCCCCAGCTCCTGGACTCACCCCTTAGAAACAAAGAACTGTCAAACACAAAATAATCACTCTAGCCAAGCAAGTTTTCTTTCACTTTTTACTTATTATTATTATTTGGAGAATTTGAGGAAACTTAAACCTAGGTCAGCTAGATGGTTTCTCTCTTCTAAATATTCTTTGCAATGTTGGGAGACTGTGTTCTCAGGTCTCTTATGGTTTCTATCTCATGAAGAGGCCATAATGTCCCTACTGTTCTGAACACCTTTTAATGTCTGTAGAGCAACCCTGCCCCTGCAAAAGCGCTATCTCTCTTCAAAGCGTAGTACAGGTTTGCTTACTACCCAGTCTGTGTCTCTAGAGCAAAAGACCATCACACACTGGCAAATAGAGAAGAATTCATCCCCATTCATGGGGAACACTCTGTGTCGGTATCAGTGCTGATCTATTTCTGCTACCCCCGTGGGTGCTGGGATGAGAGGAAAAGAAAGCACAGTAAAGCTCAGGCTGCTTGCTGTGAGCTGTAGGCATGTCGAGTCCTGTGTCTCTGATCCAGGAGGCTTTCTCCTGCCAGGCTCCAAACCGCTCATGAATTGTGTCAGAGTAACTTGCTAACTTACAAAAAGGCAAACTTTTTGTTGTTGTTATTTGTTTGTTTGTTTGTTTACTTATTGTGTGTGCTCATGTGCATGTGATTATCTCTCTGTGTATGTACGTATATGTATGCATGGATTTATCCCACCTTGTTTAGTCCAGGGTGTCATGGCAGATGGAAGCGGTGCATGCCAGGGTAGCTGGTTTGAACCATCTCCTAATAGGAGCAACTGGAATTCCAGATATGGCTATAGCACCTAGTTTTGTGTGGGAACCCAAGTCTAGTCCTCACACCTATGCATTGCTTGACTGATTCACCCATTGAGCCATCTCTCCAGCCCATGGTGAGGGCTTTCTCAGGATGAGGAGTTGAATAATTGAGAAAAAAATAACACTCTTACCCCTTCACTTCAAAAGGGCAAGAAAGTGGCCAATGAAAGAGGGAAGCCTGGCACTTTATAGTCTTTGAAGAGAGATGAATTCTGAAACAGAAGTTGTGAGGTTTAATTTTCCTTCTCTTGAGACTGTCACATTGGAAATGGCTGTGTTGGACCCGAAACATCAGGTTATTGGAACTAGAAACACTGAAAAATATTTCAATGAAGAAAATTTAGCCTCCCAGGAAACAGTTGAATAACACCATAGATAAATTAATGAAATCCATTTTCTTTCTGTTAATGTAGATTTCAGACTTGGTTTTCCGTCATCATTACAAGGATGCCTTCTGCCAATATGAACTCCTTTGATGTATAACTTTTTTTTTTTGTATTTGAAGAACTTGTGCAGGAAGGTATTCAAACTTGAATGCAAAGAACAGCAAACATGAAACATGGGGACAAATCTGCGACTAATGTCCCTTGTTTGTTTGTGTTTTCTTCAATTCTTTTCTATTTCCTGTTGAGTAGAACATTTTAAAGTGAGTTGCTTTCAAACAGTATAATTTCAGGTTATCGAGGATAAGAAAAATAACTCTTTAAACAGGAGAGTGTCTCAACAAAATGCTACTTAGTAAAAAAAAATGCCATTTTAAAAATAGATTAAAAATCCAAATCAGGAGCAGAAGGAGAGAGAGCACAAGCAAGGAACTCAGGACCGCGAGGGGTGCACCCATACACTGAGATGACAATGGGGATGTTCTATCAGGAACTCACCAAGGCCAGCTGGTCTGGGTCTGAAAAAGCCTGGGTCAAAACCGGTCTCGCTGAACATAGCGGACAAGGAGGACTACTGAGACCTCAAGAATAATGGCAACGGGTTTTTGATTCTACTGGACCTATTGGTTTCGTGGGAGCCTAGGCAGTTTCGTGGATGCTCACCTTACTAGACCTGGATGGAGGTGGGTGGTCCTTGGACTTCCCACAGGGCAGAGAACCCTGATTGCTTTTTGGGCTGACGAGGGAGGGGGGACTTGATTGGGGGAGAGGGAGGGAAAGGGGAGGCGGCGGTGGGGAAGAGACAGAAATCTTTAATAAATAAATTAATTAATTAAAAAAATAAATAAATAACAAAACTTAAAAAAAATAGATTAAAATAAAAACCCAGACACAAGGTCAAACAGATAGAAATGCATTTCCATGGGCAAGTTTTGTGGGCACGTTATTTATTTCACTTTGTATTTTAGTTAGAAAGAGAATTGGGCAAAGAAGAGGCCAGTTTTTACCTTACCCTTAAAGAATACCCATGAATTTCAGATGGACACATCACCGTCTCCTTTGAGGAATTCTGTGTGACTATCATGTGTAAATATTTGATTTAATAAAGAAATGCCAGTGATGAACTACAGCCCCCGAGTAGCCAGCCTCTCTATTTTGTTTTCTTCACTGCCCCCTCTTATTTACATATAAAGTACAGTAGACATGCTGTTTTTCACATGTGGAATCCTCACATCACTACACAGGAGTAAAGAATATTCATTCAAAGGTGCTTTAGAGGGAGCTTGAATGGCAGTATATTAAAAGCTTGGGTCCCTAGCACCTATAACACTGACGACCTCATCTATACTCCACTTCTGCCAGCTTGGTCTTATGACTGAAAGATGACAAAACCTCCCCACAGAAGCTGCCAGATGGCTGGGACCATATGTTCACATACATGAGCCTGTGTGGGGCACTTAACATTCAAATAACAGTGGTTAGCATGTTTTTGAGTTTCCAAAATTACTTCTGAATTCAGATAACTAGTGAAAAGACAATGTTATAAATGTCTTTATTACTTAAAAATATGTGGGGTCATGTGCTTTTCTATCATTTATTATGATTGACAGCATTTAAAAGAGTGTTTATGTGTGAAAAGTGGGGCTTTGGTTTTTAAGAAAATACAGGTTTTTTTTACTCAAGATTAGACAGACTTATAATTGTTTGTGTTTGTGACACAAGCATGTAAACTGATTTTAAAAATAAATTTTCTTAAAGATTTTTGATACGATTTGATATTTTCTTGGATATTCCTTATAGTCCTTTTCCTTCATTTTAAAGTTCTATGCTTTCTGCTTCAAGGTCTCTGAGCAAAAAGAAAATACGTATTTCCTTAGCAAATATCTCTAGTCCAAGCTAAAACATAAAGGTTAATAAGAAAAAAGGCTAGAAAGAAGGCAGAACATAGGTAATTATATGTCATTCCTGTTTACGAAAAATCTATGTCCTCCCAAATTCGTATTTGCTAGCATCTAAGGTGATGGTATTGACACTAGGAGCCATTGGTCGGTGATGAGGTTGTGGATGTGATTTGTGCTCCTGTACAAGAGACCTGAGCTCCCTGCTCACTGTGGTGTTGGTAACTGAGTAGCAAGATACCCCTCAGTTGGGTTCAGTGGGGCACACCTCTGACCTCAGTACTCAGGATGCTGAGGCAGGAGGATCATAAATACTAGGCTAACCTTGGATATATAGTAAGAAAATGAGGAACAGATTCTACAAAGCAACTACATTCCCTTTAGATTCTGAATTTGGTAGACCTTAGAGTTGCCAGCCTCTCCTACGGTGGGAAGTATATCGTTGGAGGAAAGCCAAATCATTTTGTCCCTAGATCTCTGGACCTTCTTATTCCTCATTGCTGTGTTTACTTCACTAGATATCTGATGTGGCAAAGTTCACAGCCATCTTTGACTATGTAGAAACATTGGTCCAACCCCACTCCTAACAGGTCTTTGGTTGCTTTTTGTAGAAGAGTGATTGGCTTTCGCTGTGTGTGCTACCATCAGGGAACCCACCCTGGGAACTGACGTTCATGTCATTAATGAATTTTCCATCAGAAGGAGTTTCACTGTGCAATCAGCTTCTCCCAGGAGGGCCAACCCGTCAGTGAGGTGGGAAAGGAACCTCTCAGATCCATTTTATTCCTCACCTCACTGTAAGTGGGAATATGTGTTTGTGTGTTTAATGTATGCCTCCTATTTCTTCTTACTCAATTACCTTTCCAAGATTATTATTATTTTGATATATTTTTATCAATGAGTTTTGATACAAGTGTAACATCACTTTAATTTCCTATATATTATATTAATTTCTTAAACTAAACTAATCCTAATTTATATAAATACACATCTATCTATCTATCTATCTATCTATCTATCTATCTATCTATCTATCTATCTAATCTCCCTATTATCTATATATGGTAATTCTCTAAATGAACACATCTTACATAGGAATGCAAGTTTCAGATTAGAAGAATATGAGTGTTGCTATTACCAGCTTCTTTTTTCCTTTCTGATCCACTTGGAAGAGGGAACTAACAGTGCAGCCATCCATCCCCTCATTGGTAACTCATGCTGCGAGTGTGAGCTGTAAGTGTGATGGGTGTGAAAGAAAACACCGTGAGAACAGAGTGTCAAAGCGTAGCAATAAACCACAAGAGAAAAGCAATTTGCATAGCTTGCCGCTGTAAATTATTTTATAAAAATATGTAGTTCCCATTGTTATGAACAGGAAATTAAAGATTCATAGTACAATGCTCATTTATCAGCTGTAATCAGCAATCTGTAAAAATGTTGCAAAATGATCAGACATGTTAATTACCTAATTAAATACAAAACTGACTAGAATGAAGCATAGCACATTAAACCAAGTTTGATTTAGACAAATTTATATGTAATTATTTCAACTTTGAGGGATCTTTTGTCAAATGCAGATCTCACAACCCTTAACACACTCATCTTTCACACAAAGACATTTTGACATGAGATTAATATTTTAACTTTTCTTCAAACTTCTTTGTGAGCCATGCGTGAGACAATGTGAGGGCTGACATTTCAGAGAGCTCAGGAAAGTGGTAGAAATGATGAGCTGACTCTAGACTTTCAGGTCTCTGGCTCAACATGGCTCCTCAGCTCACTCCTCGCTGTGCTAGCCAGCTGTGAAGGGGGTCTAGATTAAAGCTAACCTCTAGAACATCTGTAAGAGATTGTTTTGATTACGTGGGAATGCCTGAAAGGATGGGCGGGACCAGCCCCTGACTAGGGATCCAGGGCTGTTTAAACTGGAGCAGGTAAGTTGAGCCCGAGCCTGAATGCCTGCTTTTCTCTCTGCTTCCCTTCCACGGATGGGCTGTAACCGAAGCTATGGGCTAAGTAGAGCCTGTCTCCCTTAGTTGCTTTGGTCGGTGTAATTTGCCACAGCCAGAGGAAGAAGCCACGGACCTCCCATGGTAATTGCCATGCTGGTCTTTCTATGCTTTCATTGCAGAGCTTTCTCACCACTTGTTCTTTTGTCCATCTTCTGCATCACAAACTCGGAGACATGAGGCCAGTTACTTGTCTTTCTCATGTTAGTATCTTCTGTGTCTTAAACAAAGCTAATCCTGATTAAAATGTGAGTGGTAGATACTGCAATTGATTTTAGCCAAAAGTCCAATAAGAGAAATTAATGATAAATATATAAGAAAGCATGTGCTTCTATAAAAGATAAATAATGAAATCTCCGATGCTTAGGCGAAATCGTGTTCTAGAGAGCATGCGGTAACATCTGCTAGACGCTCACATACTAAGAACTGAAAGGAACTGGAAGGATGATTCTTGACCAGCTATTAAATGACAATTTGCAGTAATCTAGAAAAAGAATATTCAACATAAAGCACCAAGCTAAAAATAACCTAAAAGGATAAAAATGCAATGATGCCATGGAATATAAGACTTAAACCCAGCCCTCCCATGTGCTGTAATCTTGAGTTCAGAGCTAGCCTGGTTTACATAGGGAGTCAAAGACAATCTCAGCTATATGAGACTCTATCTCAAAATTCAATAATAAAAAGCAACTTACAAACATTACATCCTTATTAATTATAGCCATAGAATCCCATTTAATCCTCAGAATATGAGCAATCATCACTTGTCAAGTAGAATTTTGAAAAAGAACAAGCTTATAAAGCTCTTTGAAATTCAGTGGTAAACGTCACACTGTCGAAGAATAGCTAGCCTTGTCACTGCTGGCATACCGGTTATGAGTGGATAAGCTGAACCCATCAGGCCAGAATCAGAGCTTTGCAGAACTTTTAGCATCACCATGCGATTTGCAGATTAAAGATGTGCACCTTCCTGTTTAGCTATCCTCCGTCTGCACGAGGCTTTTGGAGTGACTGAGTGAGACACCTTAGTCTTATCAACCAGAGTTGATGTTTTCCACGCCTCAAGTTAAAACACAGCCACAGTGAACTTCAATCCTTGCAATAGGAGACATTCATCATGAGGGCTCCATGCATTTCAGACACCACTCTAACGCCTTGAATACCTTCAGAGCATAGACATTAGCCACTCCCCATATATTTTAATGTATGCATTCACTAAATAGTTCTTCATTTTTCCCAGCTAATTACTTTTTTCAGGCTACAGGTTTATTTCCTTTTTAAAAATATTGCCAAGTTTAAAATAGATAGAAATTGGTCCTTGAAGATTCAGTCTAGTGCTTCTGAGGTATTTGCCTGCCGTTACAAAGCTGGTGATTTAAAGTCCTCCTGGGGGAGTCTCTTTGTGAAGGGCATGGGTATCCATCATACACGGTATTATGTGTGTGTTATTTTGGCACCACCAGTTCCTGTGAGGAGGATGGCTGAGCGGCTGAGTGCCTCGTGCGCGTGGTCTGCCCAATTCTGGATGTGGCTAGTGACTTATTTTTTTGAGAAACTCAGCTTTCTATTGAGAATTTACTAAACAGTGTAAAGTCAAGTAGCATGCAGTTAGAGAGAGAACCAGGAATGGTGGTGCTGTCAATGCACTAGCCGAGCTATTAGGACGAGGGCTCGCAATGATCTTCCTGAGATATGAATGAGTGTGGCGAAGCTGACTCAGCAAATATGCCGGTTTCTCCAATGACCAACTTCCTCTTGCGAAAACCAATGGGCTTCTCCCATACTCCTTGCCATCTTTCCATGACATTGAGGATATTATCTTCCACATGGACAGTGAAAATTGTAACGGCTATTTGCTCATCCTGGTAGTTTCTTATTGCCGTCAAAAAAATTGCTTAAAGCATATGTCAAGTTTGCTGGGTGGTGATGAGTTGGCCTAAAACCTGATCTGAGGATCATGGATAACTGAGCAATGTTTTCATGCTATCTTGGTCTTTCTGGGGAGCTCCTGTGAATTTCTGTGGGTGTGTGGGTGTAGAGGGGCAGGAACTGTGTGTGTGTGTGGGGGGGTAGGGGATGCATGTGTGTGTGGGTATGTGGATGTGTGGGTGTGGAAGGGCAAAAGCATACCAGATGTACAGACACAGGTATCATTGATCCTCTTTCCTCTCTACAGCACCATAAGTCTCCTTGGCAACACACTTTCTTCTTTGCTTTTGGAAATTATTATAAAATCGAAACAGCTTGCATGCTTTCAACAAGGGAGATGAGCAAATCCAAGGCTGATATGGTTGTTCTTCTAGGGGAGAGGGCTAGCTTGGGAGTCGCAGCTGGATGCATCCTGCGGCTGCATGGGACTGCCCTGTAGGAATTTTCCCATTTAGATTTCAAAATACCTGGAAACCCAAGTGACGGTTGCCAGGAAACCCAAGTGACTGGTGCCTGGAAAAAGAACAATTTGAGGTTCATTGCAAGAGCCGGTTCCAGGGGGAAATAATCAAGCAGGTATGGTCCATTTTCTGCTTTGTTTCCCGGTAAATGGAAAGGACTATAATCTTCATAGTTACCAACGAGAAAAGGAAGAGCTCAGCCTTGTAATTATCGAACGCAGACTTGCTGACATGGTGGAAATGTTAATTTTGAAATAATAAACATTTGGTATAGCAACCAAATTCTCTGAAGTCTTTACATTATAAAAGGGGAAATACGTGTAAGTAGACAGTGCAGAGGAATAATTCTTCCCAGTTTTGAATAACAAGGAGATGGACTCAGGAGCTATCCCATCTACCCCCAGCTGTAGAGCCCACTTCAGCATACAGGGTCTTTTCCATCATTTCAGATTCCATGACGCTGCTACTGAGATTCTTTAGGAGCCTCCCACATGAAGCCATGACTGTAAAGATATCATCCTCTCTGTGGATGCATTCCAGATGTCCAGGAGATTGACCGTGGTACCTGAACACTGCAACCATTCCAACAATGGCTGTGAAAGTTCATGAGTCTAATCGTTGTTGAATCCGTGAGGGTGGACATCTCAGCTGGTTTTCAGTATATGCTGCAATCCTGAAGGAGAAACCTCTAATTCTAGCAAAAGAAGAAAATTTGCCACTGAGAGTGAAGGCAAGCAGGCAAAGATCAAGCACTTCCTTCTCTCATGTACTTTATATAGGCTGCCAGCAGACGGCATGGCTCAGATTTAAGATGGATTGTCCCGCCAAAAAAGATGCAGATTTAGGGTGAGTCTTTCCATTTTCAATGATTCAGTTAAAATCTTTGAGAGGTGTGCCAAGCTGCTTGGGTTTTAGTTAATTCCAGATTAGCCAAGTTGACAACCAAGAAGAGCCATCAGAGACAGCAAGTTTTCCCTATCCTGCAACAAACATCCTTATGGAAATGGTATTAACTCAGTTGGCCATCTCCTCTTGCATGACGACCCATAAGATTCCAGTACAGAGAGCAACTGTGTAAAGGAATTCAGCGAAACAGAGACAGAGACGAGTTATCCTCTGGCCCCAAAGAGTTCCTGGACGCCTTGCCTGTTGACTGATGTCACAGGTATTGTTTCAAATCCTGATAGATTGCTTCCAGGGCTGGAGGTGTGATCCAGTGTGGAAGTGTTTGCTTAGAAAAACTGGCTCCATTCCATGTTCTTCCCTTCTATAGAACACCATTTTCTCCAAAATGAATTTTCATTTTTAATTTAGAATAAATTGAATAAGCAATGTTTCTTAAACATCAAACAAATCCCCTAGCTATGGTTTTTGACAATTTTTACTGTAGTAGGCATGAAACCTTTTATATGGAGAGCACCTCAAATTCAATCAGTTGGTTATCTCTATAAAGTCTTGTGAATATTGTTCCAGTAGACAAATCTTATCTGGTAGCCTGGTTACAGCATCCAGGGTCCAATGCTGGATATGACCTACCTTTTGATGTTGTTTTTCTAAATAGTCATGTTGTCAAACTCTCCTTTAAATATTAATCCTTGTAGACATAAATCTATGCAAATTAATTTTTATGTTCATAACTCTGGACAGAGAAACGTCTAGGTTCTGTGGGCAGTGGTTGATGTAGAGACACGTTGTTGTTGGAAATGTTGGAGTAAGTACCTGTGAGTTCTCAGACAATGCAGCTCACCTAGACCAATGCCTCCCCCAAGGCTCAGGAAACATCACAGAAGGGGGCTGAAATAGTACAAGAGCTGGAGAATGGGAAAGACTGTTGTGAAATGCTATCCTTTGGCCATGGCATGGTTCTGGAACGTATGAATTCATAACAGTGAGCAAAACTCAAAAGGACCCAAACAAGATCTGGCTAGGTATGAATTCTAATGTGAACTGAAGAGTTTTCTGAGGTCTCACCCATAGCTGAGGAGGTATTGGCAGTTAGTGACTGCTGGGAGAAAGGGGCTTACTTTTCTGTAGAAGTGTGGCCAGTGGTCCCCCATGCACCAGTAGATGGCACATATCCACGCACCTAGGCATTGCTCCAATGGGACTGAGTGGGTGGGAAACAAATACATTGACAATATCATAAAAGAAGGACATGTATTAGAAGAGAGATGTGATAGGTAACCTCGGGCCAGTTGGGGGATCAGGGATGGATATGATCAAGATGTATCATGATCAATATGTATGCATGAATATTTCAAAAAATAATTTAAAATTCTTACAAAACAAGCAATTTCTAATGACTATAGAAATTGTTCTGGAGACAACTTCTTCTACCCTATATTACACCTTTGAGAGATGTTAGTAAGAAGTATTGTTCATTTTTTTTTAAATTTGTATTTATTTATTATGTATACAACATTCTGCCTCCATGTATGCCCGCGTGCCAGAAGAGGGTGTCAGATTCTCATTATAGATGGTTGTGAGCCACCATGTGGTTGCTTGGAATTGAACTCAGGACCTCTGGAAGAGCAGCCAGTGCTCTTAACCACTGAGCCATATCTCTAGCCCCAAGAAGTATTGTTCTTAAAATAAATATATTTTAAATTGATATTTCATTAGATACCAGTTACACAAATTATATGTAATTGTAGCAATTATGTAATTATTGTACAATATTTATGAGGAAGAAGTAATTCTTGGAGTTATAAATGCTTTTAATATAAAATTGCAGTAATCAAAAAGTCAAAGTTTTTAGCATATCACTAGAATATAATAATAATCCTAAAATAATCATTTCACTTCATGGATAGAGTTCTCTATGATAGCTACAATGTTTATCTTGTTGGAGTTGTGTTTTAGAAACGCAGGCAAGATTTAAGACCTTTAAATTAATATATATTTATTGTACCTAATGTTGGGTTTTATAACTAATTTCTTTCAAGTGTACCATGTATTGTTCCACATTTATCCTATTTCCTCCCCTTCACGCTTTTCCTCCTTCTCTTTATCCTCCCTGTTCCCTGTGTCTCCTTTCTCTCCTCCCACGTCCCCTCCTGCTTCCTTCCGTGTCACGTCGCAGGATGAGCAGTCCTGCGCGAGCTGGCTGTCACACACCTCCTAGGGGTTGACCTAGAGTCCCAGAGGGCATAGCTGCATGGTGTGGAAGCTCAGTCATTGTTATTTTTTGACACACCTCCCTATTGAGTGTGACTTTTGTTAGACTAATTTACTTCCCACTTCCAGTGTGCATACGGGTTCCCTTCTCCCCACAGTATTGCCAGGTTTGTTGTATTTGTCTTCTTTATGATAGTCACTTTGTCTGGGGTGAAATCAAGTTCTAGTATAGCTACAATTTTCATTTGCCCGATGACCAGGGATGTTGAACACTGTGTGTGTGTGTGTGTGTGTGTGTGTGTGTTTCTATTTATATCCCATCTTTGAGAACTGTATGTTCATTATCTCATTAATTGAAATTCTCTCTGAGCTTCTGTTAGATGCTAAGAATAGATAGGCCATGTCCCAAAACACAGCAAATGCAGTTTTAACTCAAAGCCTGAAGAACTCAGACACAGGAATTCTGTCGGGAGTGAACATTGGAATTTCTCTCTGGAAGAACATATTGGATTAATTTTTTCACAAGAGGACAGAAAAGAATTCATCTCACGAGAGGCTGAACATAGCAAAGCCAAGACAGAAACCTAGCAGACCCTGATACTAACGCAGGGGATGAAGAAACACTGATCAGTTTGACTAACCAGAAGACAATTATGGGGACTATCAAACCGGATTAATTATAACCCAAAACACGAATGGCATCAACTAATCAATTAAACGATCCAGGGTAACTAACTTGATTAAAAGACAATATCTAATTACCTGTTGTCTTAAAGAAACACATTGAACTATCAAAGATATACAAAGATAGGGCCAATGGTTACAAATCAACTGATCAAGGAAATGGTAGCTATAATCAAGCTAGCACGGATAGTCTCATATCTGAAATAGCAAACTTCAAAACCTAAATATCCAGAAGAGGTAAAGATGGTCTGAGATATCAATAAAGAGAACAGTTTATCAGAATGATGTGCCATGTACACCGGAAACATGTGTTATGTGTAGTGTATCATAGCAACACTGACACATACTCCTCGTAACTTTTAAGTAATATTTGGAAAGATGAAAAGTGAGATTGTGCTTATCCAAATCATGAATCCCATCTCTTAAAATAATAGAATTTGTAAAATAATATAATGTGAAAAACAAATTCACTTTAAAATTAAGTTTTGTATCAAAGATGAACTGATATTGCAAATATGTTTAAGGGGCTGGAGGGGTGGTTCAATGGTCAAGAGCTCATACAGCTTTTGCCGAGGACCTGAGATCAGTCCCAAGCATGCAAGCTGAGCTGCTTATGATTCCCCGTAATTCCAGATTCAGGGGATCTCATGCCCTGGACAAGGTGGGTGCCTGCACTCCTATGTGCACATTCTCATACACATGCCCACACAAACGCCTGCACACATGTACATGCACAACAAACATGACTAAAAATAAAAGAGATAATTAAAAACTATGTGTCTAAAATGTCTTCCCTCTCTGAGAGCTCTGCTGAGGAACTCACCACTCATGATTTTAGCTCCAATAATGTGCTTTCATACATAGTATCTTTTTTTCAAATAGTTCTATTCCTTTAAATGTTCCTAAGAACAGTAAATGCAAATTTTTGTTCAAATTAGCTTGAACATTACTTTAAAAATCATGGCGGTGGGGAAGAGACAGAAATCTTTAATAAATAAATAAATTAATTAATTAAAAAAATCATGCTCAGTTTGCACCAAGTCATGAAATGTACCTGTACACCTCTCTGAAGGACAGCTGGTTTGCATTATAGGATTGGCTTGTTCTGTCTATGTCCTGATTTTTCTATTTATATCCCACTGTTGTTCAATTTTCTTTGCCAACGCCTTTCAAATTCTAGTCTTTCCTGGGCTAGTAGGAGAGTGTAGAAATGAAGTTATTTTTGCCGATGTGTTTATAAAGCTGTTTAAAGGATACACATAAGAAATATAACGTGCCCCATATCATGTTGCAATAAATATAGCTTAATTGATTTTTATATCTTTTTTAAGCCATTGACATATTGTTTTCTACTTATTTTTCTGTTTTTTTTTTTAATCTCCAAGAGTTTTGTAACTACCTAACACCAATGTGTGCAATTGTGCTGCTGTATTAACTAGCTGACCAAGTTCACCAGCTTATCTTGATAGAGTCTAACGTGGCTCTCAGAATTTAGGAATCTAACCTTAGTTGCTACCTCAGTCTCTTTTATTTGAGTGATATTTTCAAAATGAATTAATCCTTCACACTTGCTAATTGAACTGTTTATTTTTATAAAGCCTCCTCTGTGTGATTTGGACTCTTTAGACTTGACGTTTATATTCTGCAGGGATTTTTTTTTTTCTTACCCAATTTCAAGTTTTATCAGGCTTTCTCATCTGCAATGTTTAAACAAGGCTGTGCAGCAGACAACCATAAAATCCTGGTATTATGCAAAGGAAGCATTTGCTTTACTGAGAGCAGTCTCCTTGACAGGGGATTCTCCATTCACCTGGATGAGGCCCAGATTTAGCTCCATGGTCCATGGGACTCCCTTACACAGCTGCAGCCGTCTGTGGTGGGTGATGGAGATGGGTCTTCTTTGGACAAACTGGATGGGGTGGCTTCACATCCATCACCTCATCATGTTCAAAGCCAGGAGCTCAGACAGGCCATTCTTCCCAGGCGGTAGCAGAAATGGAAGAGGGAAAACCAAACATTTTTTTAAGCCTTCGGTCACCTAGTGCTCAGTACTTTCTCACTGGCTTCAATAAATCCATGTTCTGGCCTAAATTCTAGAACAATGGCAGTGGAATAAAAGGTTTTAAGACAGTCATTGACTTTTTACAGGATTGGGGAGATCATTCAGCCAACAAAATATCAGCTGAAGATCTGAGTTCAACCCTCAGAATTCACATTAAAATCTCATCGCAGGGATCGTAGAGACAGAATGTTCTCCGGAGCTCATTGGCTGCCAGCATAGCTTGCTCCGAGAGTTTCAAGGTAACGAGAGACACCGCCTCAGAAAACACAGTAGATGGTTCCTGTGGAAGGACACCGAAAATTGACCTTTGACCTCCAAATGTAGGCATGCACATTCACACATAACCACATATGCATACACATGAGCCCACATGCATCTCACACAAAAATAATTGAACTTACTGTGTGTCATAGTAAGAAAATTCTTAGAACAGAAGTTTTATTAATAGTTTTCTGAATAATTGACATTATCTCACAAAACCAAACCATGAATGTGTATTAATATCACATGTTGCATTTTCATATAGTCTGCTTGATAGAATTCGGGGTTGAGCTGTTCAAGAGGTTTTTCTTCAGATACTTAAAATGATGCATTTCATTTTCTTTACATCTATTAAGGCATAGGAATACTGCAGTGGACTTTTGTACCCATTCTCATGTTCATATTCCACATTGCCAAAGGGTTTTCAATATACACAAAAACACAGAATCCCTTAAGTGCTTATAAGAAGGAGCATGGATCAAGTAATATCTGTTAACACTTTAAATACCTTATGTTTAGTATGTGAAAGGTCAGAATGAGGTACATCTGTTAGTGTAGGCTCAAGGTTTTCTAGGTCAAATTAGATATGGGATCATAGCCAAAAACTTCCCCCCCTCATGGAACTGATTACAAAGATAATAGAATTGTTCTTTTACAATTATACCAAGTCCGGAAACCAGTACTCATTTTTCCTGTGCTCCCCGTCTCCCGGCTCTGTTCCTGCTCCGCTCTGTTGTCCTCTGTATTATTGGAGCCAGAGTCTACAAATGTTACCCCATTTCCCTTGTCTAGCTGCCTTTCACAAGCATTAGGAAGAGAGGTAGTGTCCACATTTTTCTACACATGTGTGGAAATGTCACAGTGAAACCTGTTATTCTGTATAGTTAGCAGAGAGCACGGAGCCTGGCTGCCTTTACCTTCCTCTCCAAGTTTGTGATTACTTAAGGGTGATTACTTAAGAGTCTGCTTAGGAAACCTTTCTGCTGGGAAACCAGGGAGCAGGGGCTGATTTTCCTCACCTTTGCCTTTCTCTCTAGCAACGCTTCTTGGAAGGGGTTTTATTGCCTCAGAAGATTCAGCTTGGGCCACAAAGTCCCCGCTCCATGTTTGCCGTCCCTCATCCCATGATGCTCTCCTATCTCTATTGCTCTTGACTCAGAATACATTGTGTCTTCCATTTTGTTTCATCAGCTCTAAAGACCATGAGCTATTTTCTATATTACAAATGCCTGGACCACCTCTCTGTTCCCTTTGGCTCTCTCAGTTTTCAGCACCTATGTAGGACATTTCCTGTATCCCACCCCTCTGGTGAATTGCTGAATTGGCTTCTGTTTTCTTTACTGGACCTTATTAGACTGGAAAACAGATGCTTCTAGAGAATTCTAGGCTCTGAGTGAAGTAAAGCAGGCTAACGGCTTCATCTTGACTCCACCTACTCTCTCCTCGATCTGCTTGGAACCCCCACCTTGCCCTATTCTGTGCTGCAATAGGCCGAGAGCAGCTTCTTTACTAACCAATGGTATTCACAGCATACAGAAGGAATACATCAGTGAGGAATTACTTAAAACGTACAAGATTGTTTATTTAGAAAGTTGGGTGATGCTAACTGTTGGTAAGACATGTGGGCACAGTGATTGCTATGTATGGATAGTAAGGGAGTGTCAAGTACCTAGTCACTTCTCACAGACACAAACTCTGTAACCCACCTCATTTTGGGTTGCCATCTTCACTCAGGTCCTCCAGAGGACACATAAATGCATGTGTAGTCCAAATAACATGTGAAGAATCTGGAACTCCAACAGAAGCACAGTGAGGCTTGTTCTGGAGTTGTTAAACACAACAGTGTAAACATACTTGTGCCAATGGACAAGAACCTTAAAGACACCGAGTTCCTAGAAAATATGAACTGTATTAACAAAGCTTAGACATGTCTATTTAAATGAAAATAACAACAAACAACAAATAAAGATTTTTATGGGATCATATGCAAGGAGAATATGCACAAATAAACACACTTGAATGCTTCTTAAAGTGGAAAAGATAGGTAGTTAGATAACAAGACTGAAGAAAACACAGAGACAAAACAGAGAGCTCTTATTTAGACGTAAAATGATGCTGTACTGTTGGGGGAAAGTGCATGATTAGCTCAATTCTCTGCAATTACATTTCAAAACAGCCATAAATGTGGAATTGTTAAGTAAAATTATGCTGCTTCACCTTAAACCCTAGGTTGCATAAGTACTCTTCTAGGAAGAATTACAGATACAAAAATATACAATCAGAGTTGTCATTACCCCTTAAAGAAAGTAACATGCCCACTAAACACTATCTCCTTCCTAAACTGTAGGTTATGATAGTCTTGGGGGAGATGTATAATCTTCCATGGGGTAGTTGCTCTGAGTCTAGTTCAATATTTTCTGAAAAGCAGTGGTTTCTAGCCAACTCTATGAGGCTTGTATAAAAGTAATTCCTAAAGTAGATATAAATGATAAGTGGAAAGAGAGCAGAAGAATTGGGGTTTAAAATCTAATTTTCTGCGTTAGGATCTGTGTATCTCCACCCCAGTGTGTCAGATATTGAGCTGGAGACCACCCGGAGCTTCTCAATGGACTTGCGCACTTCATAAAGCAATCTGTGTGCCTGAGAAGGGTCAACATTATCCGCTAGGCATAATGTTTAACCAGGGTTCACAATACTCCACGGTTCAGGGTTATTGATCGTGTCTCTGTTTGCTTTGTGTCTGCTTCATGCTCGGTTTAAAGTGGAATAGGCTAAAATCTTCAGGCATAATTACTGTGTTCTCGATTTTTCTGCAGCTTTGTGATTGTTGAAAGCAGATGAATAAAGTGCACATTTATAAACACACACCTTCCATTTTCTTTGACCAGAACACAAAATTCTTTGTATTAAGCTGATATCACGGCTCCTGGACTGTCCTAGAATTTATGCCAGCAGAGTAGAAAACACGTGGTGCCTCACACACACACACACACAAAACAAAAATACAAAAAACAAAAATGCTTGCCTCTAGAGAGGACAGCACGTCAACGCTACCTCCAACTCCCAGTCTCCAAATTTGTCCCAAATGTCAATGTTGACATGAAAGTCACATCTGACATTGATGGGCTTGTTTGGGCCATGGTATATGCTGTTTCCTGGGACAGTGTAATCACAGGGCCGTAGCTTACCTCAAAGGAAGTAAAGACATTGAAAGGAAATACCGTGTAATATTAAAATTCAAAATTTATTTCTTCAAATACACCAAAAATATTACTTCATTGCTTTCCTTATGCAAAGTTATTATTCAAACATTGATGGGTTTGACACTGAGGTTTTAGAATTTTCTGATTTGCATTTTAAACAGGGACTCTCACTAGCCCAAACTGTCTTTGCATTCACTATGTGGCCTGGGCTGGCCTCAAATTCATGATCTTCCATAACCGGGCGGTGGTGGTGCATGCCTTAGATTCCAGGCAGAGGTAGGCGGATCTCGGTGAGTTCGAGGTCAGCCTTGTCTACGAGAGCTAGTTCCAGGACAGGCTCCAAAGCTACAGAGAAACCCTGTCTCGAAACCAAACAAAACAGAAACAAACTCATGATATTCCTATGTCTCATTCTCGCAAGTGCTGGGAATGCAGGCTGAGCCAGCACGCCCGAGTCTCCTGCTTTGTGATGTCTTCACTTCTATATTACAGCGTCTTTTGCCAGCATATGAGCATGTCACGTGCTGGGAGCTCTCCTCATCTGCCTGTAAGGTAGCTTTACTGTTTTACCGCTCGCCTCCCTTTCAGGCTTCCTCAGGAAGAGCTGAGCGTGGGACGGAGCAGAGCACTCGCTCGTTTCCCCGCTGTTGGCACCCTCTGTCTACCTGTGCAGCTGCCCTCTTTTCTGGAGCTAACATGTGCGTTTCCCCTAAAAGGTTTCTTCCAGTTTCGCATTACTTGTTTAACACTCGTCTTCTGGCCTTTGAGAGCACTTACCACGCTTGCTTTAGCAACTACGCCACCTAGTAGACAGCCCATGTTTTATACCTTGTGAGGAGGTTTGTTCTTCCAACCGTTTGGTTATAATTGACACGGGTTGCAATGTGTAGTTGGGGAAATTAAAGGCTGAGTGAGAGCGATAACTTAGGGAGTCTGAGGAACGGGGACTCGCGACATGAACGCCCAGGCGACATGAACGCCCAGCCCAGGTAACACAGAATGGTAGGTGCTCCGCGAACCCCTTTCACACTGCCTTAGACCAATGCAGCCTTGGTTAATGTAAATTCTGCTCTCTGGAGCGGAGAAGGATATGCAGCGCTTTTAGAGGGAATTACAGATCGTTTCTCTGCTGCATTTGCCTCTTTTCCCAAGCCCAGACAGCCTGTCTCTGAGAGAATTTCTGTCGTGTTGATGACGTTTCAAAACCGTGGTAGGGAAAAATCTGACTTCACCCATTGTTTCCAGCACCTCAGAAAGGTGACCCAGGTTCACTCTGTCTAGCAACCTTGAGTCTTAAAGCTTTTCAAAGTCTTTATTCTGATATTCTGCCATTTATCTGGGATTGATTCAAAGGTCTGGTTGCTTGCTGTGCGTCTGAGTAGATTATTTTAGACAAAAGTTTCAAGTTGCAAAGTATTAAAATGTCTTCTTTTAATTTTAACATCATGTTTTTTCCCATCGTTTAATCAATTTGAGAGATAGGAAGAGGGCAGATCAGTAACCTCTGCAAACACTGGCGCTCAGCCTGTGAAAACGGCAGTGAGGATGCTGGGGAAGGCCTCCTTCCCACGCCCTTTCTGAAGGTCATGCACAATTTGTAAAATGTCAAAGATTAAATTAAATTTAAAGTAGTTGAATAACACAGAATATGCAGACATTTCTTGAGTAAAAGCAATAAAGATAATTTTTAAAAAGTCAAAAGAAATACTTGAGAAGAAAAAAATTGAGGAACATTCAATAAAATGACAAGAGAATGTTAACGTTCAAGTGATGGTTGAGAAAGGACTACCGTATCGATAGCTTGTTTTAGTCACCGCACGTGAGTGTGTGTGTTTGTGTGTGTGTGTGGGGGGGGAGCTTTGCCATGGGAACACATCTGGCGTGGAGGAGACCGGCGTGTGTGGAGGAGTGAGAACAGATGAACGACACATGATTATCTGGCAAAGTGGCAGATAGAGCACAGGACTGGAGAAAAGATTGGGACTGGAGAAGTTGCCCTAGTGCTGAGCAGTCAGGGAAGACCTGAGATTGTGTGTGTGTGTGTGTGTGTGTGTGTGTGTGTGTGTGTGCATGTGATCTAAAGAGTGGAGCATTTAAGCCACAGACTTTAGAGGTCAGGCAGGGCACTGGGAATGTGTTGCTAAGAATGTTTCCTTTACCCCATTTTAGCTTGACTTGGCTGCACTGAATCCACATACAGTTAACAGCAACAGGATAAATAGAAAGGCAGTGGAGGACAGGAAGGCAGTGGAGGACAGGAAGGTGGTGAATCCTGTTTGCTGATGCTGGTCCTCCGGGGAGGAGCTCATTGTCTGAGTAGAAGACCCACGTGCAGGAGAGAAGACAGGGCAGAAAAAACGCTGGGATAAGATGACCAGGTGGCTACACAGGAAGAGAAGTAAGATAATTACTCCCCAAAGGGTGTTGAATACAGAGAAAATGGTGCTAGATATGGAATGACGAACAAGGAATAGAGCTAGAAGGGCCCTTAGCAGTTGTGTAAATCACCGTGGCTCCTTATGAGCCTTTCAGCATGTCTGAACTTCACTGAGTAGCACAAAAACAAAGTTTAATATAAAGCAACACAGTTGATGCATAATATATGAATTTTAACTCTCTGGTGGTTACAAAGGGCCTTAACCTGAGTCTCCCTGTGCAAACATGAGAACAAACTGTTTACCCTCTGTGTATGCAAATTGAGAATTCTTAGTAAAGTAATTATGCACCATTGCAGACCTTCAAAGTTCTTTGTGAGAAGTCAGGCCTGCCCAGATGAGCAGCTTGTGACTCTGTTTCCTGCATTTAAAGCAAGTTCCACAAGAGAAGTTGGCTGTCACCCACATGGGAATGTGATAGCAGTATAACTAAGTATAAACTATTTAGTCTTAGTTTGATGAAATGTTGAGCTTTCATGCAGAACATAATCAATACATTGGAATCTATGTTTAGGACGATTTAAAAGCTACTGGTATTGACATCAGCACACTCATGAAAATGACAGGCCCCTGTGGAGGTGGGTTTTAAAATTCTGTTTGAAGATATCTGTCAACACTGAGGCTACCAGAGCAGAAGAGGTCTCCTAGGGTCAACATTGGGCTACCAGAGCAGAAGAGGTCTCCTGGTGTCAAGAATCTGCCCAGGCACCCATTGTTATGGGGAATAAGGAAGAGGCCAGAGACAAGGAATCAGAGGCTGGAGTTGTATGAATTCTTAAATACATTTGGATATGGATTCTCCCTCAAAAACCACCAAAGAAATCTCTTTTCAGTATCTCACGTGACTGTAGGAAAATGTCTAGACAGTTGGAATTAAGCTCCAGTCACGGGCTGTTGGAGAGGACGACTGTCTGCTCAGGGGAGACACGAGTTCATACGACATCGCTGAGACAAAATGACGGTCCAAGAGAATGTAGTTTATTAAATACACGATGCTCATACGTGAAGGTGTGTGGGTGTGAGGAGCAGGAGACAGTAAAGAATGCAAAGAAGCAAAGAGGGAAGACAGGCGAGAGGGAGCAAGAGAATGTGGTTGATACAGGAAGTGGAAACAGACCCTCGCAACATGTGCCAGGGCTGTAGGTGGGTGGGAAAAGATAGGTAAGATGGTTAAGTGAAAAAAAAAAATAAAAGTAGGTCTCATAAGTTATTAAGATTCAAGAGAGCCTGGGGAGGGATGAGTCCATGATTCAACATTAGTCATCTCAGCGTGTTGGTTTGGGAGTTGTGATATAGACCTAGAAAAAAGAAAAGATAGATTTTAAAGGTAGGAAGAAGAACAAAGGATGAGGAAAGAATGAAATATCAAATTCAAAAGTAGGATTCATAACCTGTGCGACCGTATGGTCCCAAATATCTCATTCTTTTGATATTTTTTTTCACTGAATAATCAAAGAAAAGACCTTTGCCTCCTACATTGTCTAAGCACAGACAACCCAATGTCTTCTTGCTCTTTGAATCTCATTAAGACTCTTGCTTGCAGTGTTTCTGTTTGTTGAGTGCTGGGAGCCGTCTTGCAATGTGATTAAGCACACAGACCTAGGAGTCAGGGCAAGTACTGAATCGGACACTTCCTCCCAGAATGCTATAGTGAAAACTCCGTCCCCTCACTATGCTTCAGTTGTGGGGATTAATTAATAGCATATGCCCTTCCAGAGGACTCACTCATTCCTTCAAAAATGCTCATTAAATCTCTTACAAGACCTTCATCTATCAAATTTTTGAATACTCTATTTTCTGAAGAGGTGGTGGTAGCCATAGTAATAGTTCTAGAGAGAAGAAATTGACAATTATATGTAGATAGAACCACAGGAAACAGGAGAGAAAACAGGGGTTCGCTGAGCACAAACTGGGGTTCATCCTCATTGTCACAGAGCACGCTGGGCATGGTTAAACCGAAAAGAGGCAAGAGTGGGTGCCCAGTTGTCCACGAAACACACAGAAAAGAAAGGGAGAAATCTCAGGAACAGTCTGTTTCCATTTTTCATGTTCTGAAAACTTCTTTTCTTTCTCTCAGGGAATGAAAATTCTTAAGGAGTCCAGGCAGTACTTGTCAGAGCTAATAGTTTCCCCTTCTTAATTTTTCCTTTGGATGGGAGGAAGTGTTTTATCATCTGCTTCAATAAACTGTGTAAAAAAAATGTGATTGAGTTTTAGTTTCTTTCCTGTAAGAAGCTAAAAAGGAATTGCATTTGACTTTAGATAAAGTAAACACTCCCTTTCGCTGTTTATTTAACTTTGAAAGGTTGTGGTTTTCTCAGTTTTGCAGAAAAAGTAAGCTTGCACCACTTGAGTGTATAAATACAACATATGTATGCACACACACATGCATGGTTATGTTTTACAGATAAAACACCAACTTTTTAGGGAGAACCTGGATGTGGATTTAGGACTATTAAATGTCTGAGTGTTTGGACATGATGGGGGCAGCTTAAGAATCCCAAGATAAAGAAAACCTGGTAACAGGTTTTGTTCCTGAGCAGAGCTGCTGAAACCATTTCTTTTGGATGTGGCCCAGGCTCAGAGATTAAGAAGTGTGGCTGAGTGGTGAGAGAGAAATAGACATCTACATGGCTTGGGGTCTGGTTCTGCAGCTCCACACCCCCTCACCCTCACCCCCAGAGTTTTATCTCAGGTCTCTGCTTGCCATGGAAAGACAGATGCTCTTTTGCCAGCCAGCGAGATGTTACAAACAGAGATGGGGATGATGTCACCACACGGGAAGGAACCATTCCTAGGAATGTGGGCTTATTTTAAGCCATGCTAGAGAGGTAGGTGGAATAATTAAACAGCATGGCTTTCTTTCCATCTCTTCTGTATTCTCCTTCTCCAAACAGCTGCTGATATTTACAGCACTGCCTGACCTGGCAGTTTTTCTTTTAAATACCAATAAAATTGTCTTTGAGCTTACACTGGAATTTATTATCAAATTGCCTTATTAATGAGACTAAATGTAGATGGTGTTTTCCTGTCCCTCTCTCAAATAATCACCAAGAGGTTTAATATTAATTACAAATGCTCAGTCAATAGCTCAGGCTTATTAATAACCAGCTCTTGCATTTTAAGTTAGCCCCTTTCTGAGGAATATTCTTTTTACGCTGTGAATATATGTTGCTGTGGTTGGTTTAATAAAGAAGCTGACTGGCCAATAGCTGAATAGAATAAGGTTAGACAGGAGAGTCAGACTAGGACAATACTTAAAGGAAGAAGGGCAGAGTCTGGAGTCACCAGACAAATGCAGGAGATGGATGTACTATGCTAATAAAGATACCATCACGTGACAAAGCATAAATAAGGAAAATGCTGTTTAAGAGGGCAGGGAGGTCAGAAGCACAGCAGGGAGAGACCTTCAGAGAGAGAGAGAAAACCCAAGTCCCAGAAAAAGCACACTTAGATTCTGACCATTGGCTAGCATCTGAAAGGCATAGAGAAAAAGGAAAAGGAAAAAGTGGTGCTTTTGTGAGACTTAGGCCTCAGAAAGCCAGAAAGACTCAGCCAAACCTCATGTCAGCCAGAAGGGACTATGCTGGAGGGTAGACATTCTGGGGAAGAAGAATATATTTCATTAGAGGAAGATCCATTCCCCGACAAGAAAGGGAGAGGGCGAGGATTGTCTCTTAAAGGGACAGGACAGACCATTATACTTACAGTGAGACAGAAATCACATGTTTTATAAATATTTGTAACCATAACAAAAAGTTTGATGACAAACTTTTATTTTCTTTTGCTTCACTTCGATTATCTTTTCTAACATGGAATTCTTTTTAATGAATGCATAAAAACACAGAAAACATGTATATTGGTGAGGAAATGTGGTGTTTGGGTATGTATGTACATGTATGATGTACATTGGGTTAAACACAACCATAGCCCAAATGGCTCTTTGTGGCAGAGACTTCCCAGATGCCATCTTATAACATGTGGAATGTCATTGCTGTGGCCTCGAGTCTCCCTTATCTTCTGATAGTCGGAACTTCCTCCTCCTATCTGACTTAGCACCAGCTGCTCAGCTTTTCCCTATTCTTTTTAATTTTTAAAATTTGTTTTACATACCAACCACAGTTCCCCCTCCCTCCTCTCCTTCTGTTCTGCTTCCCTACCTCCTCCCTACCTTTCTAACCCCCCCCCCATTCACCATTTAGAGTTCACGAGAGTGAGACCAGGTGACAGGTGACTCTGTGATTGGCTTCTTTCACTTTCACTTGACAACTGTGATTTGTAGTTCAGTTCCTGTCATTGCAGATGATAGTGTGACACCCACATTTCAAACAGGCAGAGATGATTATTTTTTGAAATTAATTTAAAAGGTTTGACATTAAAATATTTGAACCCTCAGCATGGGCTCTTTTTTTAATAACATAATTTTTATTGATTCTTTGGGAATTTCACATCACTTAGGCCAACCCCTCTTACCCCAAAGTGTTTCCATATCCACCCCTCATTCCTCCAGCATCCCCCGAAAAGAAAGCTCCTAAATTAATTAAAACAAGCAAACCCGAAAAACCCCACCCCACTCCTCAGTTTTTCCAACACCTCTTCATTCATCTTAGTGACATCAAGAGCTGTGGTGCGTCACATAGTACACCCTTTTTTTCTAATCGGTCACACCCACAAAACGTTCATGGCAATGAGTCTTTGCTCTGGTTCAAGGCCCTGACTTCTGGCACACATCATCACTGGACCCTTACCGCAGTTCTTCTTGGGTAGCCTGCTGTTGTCCCAGACGTGGAGAGACATGAAGACCCTGCCATTATTGTTCCACAGGACCAGCCCCTTCCTGCAC
Source organism: Alexandromys fortis (assembly GCF_014885135.2). Classification (NCBI taxonomy): domain Eukaryota; kingdom Metazoa; phylum Chordata; class Mammalia; order Rodentia; family Cricetidae; genus Alexandromys; species Alexandromys fortis. The sequence continues at coordinate 3,178,902 of NW_026067984.1, read as the reverse complement.
ATTCATAGATGAGGGTAGATGTTAGGGTGGGCCAACTTGGCCCAGGATATGGGTCTGGGTGGTAGTTGAGCTGGCTGCTGGGACTGCCCCCCTCAGGTGAGGGGTGGAGTTAGCTCCCCTAGGCCCCAGCCACAGGGGGCCTGGCTCTCCCGTGCCTGTGGGGAGGGCTCCAAGTGCTATAGCCATCTCTCCATGATGGGTGGGGCCAACTCTCCCAGAACAGGTTCATCAGGACGACTCTGGATTGTTTGGAAACAGCGGGTATTCCGCTTTGATAATATTATAAGGCGGGGCTGGTATGGTCCTCCCAGGAGATTTGGATTTGGGACCCAGGTTCCAGGTGGCCTAGGTTCTGCTGGTAATGCTGCTGGAGGTGAGTATCCCGTGAGACCAGTGAGAGCCCATTCTACTTCAGCCCCGGGCACTTTCTCCAGGCTGGCACAGAAGTGTAATGACTCAAATGTGCTGAGGAAATGACATTAATGAGAAGAGATGCTAAAATTTTTGTGTGGTAGGATTTTTACTAAGTAAATGTGTTTTGTGAAAGAAATGGTTGAAAGAAAATGCATTGGAATGTTTATAATGATAAAATTACCTCTTGATATTGAAGATTACAGATAATTTTTTTCTTATTCATTTACTTTTCCATTTTCTATAATAAATATGTGACATATTTTTCTAGCCAGCAGAAAGAACAAGGTAGATACAGTTTCCAGTTTTTAGAGATCGGGCTCCTGCTCTTCAATATGATTATGTTTGCTTTGTGCCCCTGTGTTTTTCTATTAACAGTTTGTTTTCTTTTCATGGGGTCTAAAAGGCTCTTAAGAATTAGAAATGAGCTTGCTGTCCTTGCTGGTCACAGCAGCATTATGCTAGGGAGACCCACAGGTACAAATCTGAGATTTTAAAATGAGATTGCGTTTCCTGAAGGTGACCTCTCCACACTAATGGAAATGCTAGCAATGTAATAGAGTTTGTTTTATTAAACAGAATACAAATTACTGCCTTTGAAAATTAATATTTTCAAAAATAAATAAGAATACCTGGTTAGTAGATCAAGATGGCTATATTTCAAATATTACATAGCAGTGGTATATATGTATAACATAGGTGTCTAATACACACACACACACACACAGAGACCCTAGCACTCCTGTCACAGAGGTTGAGTGGCTAATAATTTCTTCTGACCATCATTTAAGAGCCTGGAAATCTCCTTGTGGGAAGTGTGACGAAGAAAACAGAACCCTTCTCTGCAAGGCCTTCATTATATAGTCCCCACGTTCCTGCTCCCTTACCACCCTGGATCTTAGCATGCTTCAATCTTTAGCTGCAGAGAGAGGGCTAAGCGATGGGGTCTTTGTGCACTTTAAAAACACATGAGCATGGGTTCAGAGGATATCATAGGCTCTTTGGTTCTTGTCCAAAGACATGTATGTTTTAAGGAGAAGGTTATTAGCAAAGCGAGCTAAACATGCCAGAGACAGGCAGTGGACTGCTCCAAGGCAGGGAACACTCAGTAGGAACAGGGCTGTCAATTTTAAAGCATGCTTTTGAGACAAGTGATGTAGTCATAGAGTAAGGAGAACCTTTTTCCTTCCAAATCGTGGCAAACTGCATCTCCCTTTCAGAGATTTCTCCCCGCGACCCCCACAAGAGGGGGGTATGATACAAAATGAAAGTGATAGCAGAGGGCGTGGTAAGAAGCCAGCAAACATCAGCTCTGCAGAGGAAGCCAGAGTCCCCTCATCTGTCCTTCTGGACATCAGAGAATAAGGCTCATTTGGTAGCTCTTGAATATCTCGGCCCTCCTAGGGATGCCGCAGCAAGCCGGGGCTGCTGGTGCTTCCCAGTGTGTTCTGAAGAGGGTTTCTGGAGTTTTGTGGGGGCGGGGAGCTTAGGTATCCTCTAGGACATCTCCCTCCTCTGCGATTGTCTCTTCTCTGATCTGCTGACTCATCTGCACGGGTTGTCTGAGTAGATGGCACCCCCCCTGTGGAGGCCCAGTAGTCCTGCTGCAGGCGACACCCGAGGGTGCACCGTAGGCGTGGTAGCCTTGATGGCCCCGTTTCCTTCCACCTTTGAGTGGATTTGTCTGTTCCCCAGCCCTGTTCATTTGAAAAGCAGAGACCCCATGAGGTCACCATATAAGAAGACATTACTGTCCCCACTGCCCTGGTGTGTTGCAGCAGGGGTGGAGGCAGAGGGGGTCACAGACTGCAAGGGTAGGTGACTCACTGGGCAAGCCAGTGTGTGAGTCTGGGATGGACAAGGGCAAAATAGTCTAACTGGATCCCTGCCAGCCTTATGACAGTGGCACCAAGAGCCTGGTGGGCTGTGACCGAGGAAGGAATGTGGCTCCTTTTTGAAAGGGCTTTAAAGTACTTCCCCTGTACACTGTTCCTTCTGGTTTTCTTAATGCTTGCATCATCCCCACCCTTCAATACTGAAGGAGCCCTCACATCTGCAATGAATTTCATGTCCATCAAAAGAAATTAACCATACAACCGAGCCAGCTCAATTAGCTATCAATTCATAGCTCTTTTCTAGTGCCTTTTGATGAGTAGACAGGCTCAGACTTCAAGTTCTTCACAGAATATTTGTCATAGCAGAAAATAGTTATGCACTAGTAGTAAAGTTTTTAATGGAGATGTGTGTGTGTGTGTGTGTGTGTGTGTGTGTGTGTGTGTGTAGGAGGGAGGGGGAGCAGTAACCCATTTTCCTTGGGTTGCAGTGAGGACCATGCAATGACAAAACATTTGGAAGCACCTAAAAGCATGCTGATTGTGCAATAATTAATAGTAGCAGTCACTACACTGAGTTAGCAGCTTAAGTCATTACAGTGTAACAAGAGACATGGCTTTGGGTTTTCTTTTATCCTTTGTGATTTGAGATGATCTATTTTATATTGTTGCAAAATAATCATAACTTTAGTTTGTGGACTAAATGTTCACTAATGCAATTTCTTATTCTATGTCACAGCACAGAATTCTGACATCGTTTTCCAACAGTGAAAACCCAGTCGCCAAAGCCAGTCCCTCTAAGGCTGTCAATGAAAAAGGCTCCCTGTTTAACCAAGGCTCAATAAGAAGGCATTTGGTTCCTTTTCCTTCTGCTATGTATCTAAAGACAACACTTTGGTAGAGGTTATGGATCACTCCTGTCTGTGCAGAAGGGATCAGGTTCAATGGGAAGGCACAGAATCAAGGTCCCTGCAAGCTGAGTCAGCACAGTAACACTATTACAAAAGGAACAAGGGATGAAGGAATGGTACAGCCGAGATTGACAGGTTCTGTAGAAGGTGATTTTGGTTGAATTTGAAACAGCTGATAGATAAATTCTAAGTTATTAGAAGAGTGGGGGACAGTAGAATATTTAGGAAAAGCTATGGGCAAAGTACAATGATTTATGTGTATGAGACATCATAGTGAAATCTATTATTTTATATGTTAACTAACATTAATTTGAAAATATACATATTTTAGCCTCAAAGTGGAAACACATCAGTGATGTGGGACTCCCCTCTGTATGCTGTGAATATGTTTTATTGCCATTGGTTAATAAAGAAGCTGTTTTGGCCAGTGGCCTAGCAGAGTAAGGCAAGGAAGGAGTTCCAATCAGACGGAGGAGTAGAGAGTAGACAGAGTCAAGAGAAGCCATGGAGCCACCACAGGAGACAGACACTGGTCAGAAACTGACCAGTGGGCCACAACCATGTGGCTATATACAGATTAATAAAAATGGGTTAATTTAAGCTATAAGAGTTAGCTATCAATACGCTTAGGCTATTGGCCAAACAGTATTGCAAATAATATAGTTTCTGTGTGATTATTTCGGGTCTGGGTGACGAAGAACAAAGGAGCAGCTTCCACCAACACATCAAGTCTTAGATGGAGGATGCAATGGCATTTCGGTTGTATTTTAATAAATAAAGCTTCCTGAGGATCAGGAAAGTAAAGAATCACACTGGCTAACCTTACACACCAGGCAGGAATGACACACACCTTATTGCCACACACCTTTAATCCCAGTAGCCACACTAGCTTGCCATAGAAACCAGGTGGTAGTGGTGCACGCCCTTAATCCTAGAACTAGAGAGGATTATAATATGGGAGGAGTCAGCTCTCAGTCTCATTCTGAGATTCCTGGAGGCAGGATCGCCATTTTGGACTGAGGTAGAGGAAAAAGCCTGTGGCTGGCTGGATTGTTTCTCTGACCTTCAGGCTGAACACCAATTTCTGTCTCTAAGTTTTTATTAGTTGTGCTTCATGAGGGAACACAAATGCAGGGCTTGGGATAGATCAGTGCTTAGGAAGACTTCCTGCTCTTCCAGAGGACCTGAGATCTGTTCCCAGCACCCACAAGGTGCAGCACACAGCTATCTGTAACTTAGCTTCTGTGGGTAGACTCATACAGACATACACCCATATACATAGATTTTTAACAATTGTCTTTTAAAATGTAATATATATGTAGTTATTTAGAATGAGTTGAGTATAAAGATTATACTTCTGCATATTTACTAATTCTCTGATGTAGTATACATGTTTTTCACATATATGTAACCCATTGCTTGCCTTGTTTTTAACAACAGTGAATCTGAGACCTTGCTCACATTTACATATAATGTGGAAACTATGGCTTGGTTTTGGCTGTCCTATTATAAATGGAGTTTTATATATTAAAATTAATCTATAGACTCTACAGAAATGTAATGATTTTCTTCTTATCAAATCCTATAACTGGTTGATCTCTGTTACTCTAACTATTTTTTATTTATTATATCCATTTGATCAGAAACCAGGACAATGACCATGACAAGGTTTGCAGGAAAGTTGTCTCCTATAGTAAATATGATTTACAAGACCAAAACTGTGTCCTACATAATAGGATTTTGGGAAATGTAGTACTGAAATAAGCATTTATAAATCTGGGGGTCACATTGATCATTTTATAGAGCTAATTCATAATATTCTTTAATTCTATAGGAAAATATCTGTCTTATTTTAGCAAAGAGACTGAGAATTCAATTTCACATTAATAAAATAGCAATTCATTTAATTAAAACATTGTGATCATTTTTATGCAAATATTTTCTAGTCTTGTGAATTCTAAACAAGTGTATAGTTAATCTAAGCCTTTATTGTCCCAGAATATTCAAATCAATGACATTTTACATGGCATATCCAGTTAGCTTTCAGTTTATAAACAAGAGTTATAATGGATGATCTTCATACCCTATATCCATACACATACATCCATGTATAGATTTGATATTAGAACTGAACCCAGGACCTTGTACATGTTAATTAAGTACTCTACCACTAAGTAGTCTCCAGCGCCAGGTCAAATACAGCTTTGGTTAAGAATAAAATGTGTTGGGGCTTTAAGTCTGCATGGAACAACATGCTACCTATGATCTGTTCATAAATGTATGATATGTAGTTATAACATATCACTTGCTCATTTGCCTGGATTTGCTCAGGACATCCTTTCTCTACATCTCCTTCCCCTCCTCTTCCGGTCTCTCCCTTCACTCCTTTCCCCTCCCTTCTCTCTCTTTCTACCTCTTTTCAACTATCCAGAGCCTCTTCCTGTCTGCCTTGTTATGGGAGGGGTAGAGTTTCTATTCATCCTTTCACATCCGTAGGAAAAATAACTTGAGAGCCTTTTGCTCAGAATGTAGCAGTGAAGGATTGCTTATCTGAATCATAACTGAAGCCTCATGTGAATTTTTGCTCTGTAAAAATCATTGAGCATTTTGAATAAAGAAAAAGAATTCTCATGCTACAATTTCCAAATAGAAGAACTCTTCTCAACATGGTTTTTTTTTTTTTTTTTTTTTTTTTTTTTTTTTTTTTTNTTTTTTTTTTTTTTTTTTTTAAAGGACAAGGAATTGCATGGTTTGGCAGACAGCAGGAGCCACATGGCTTGGAATGAACTGCCTCTGATTCCCAACTGGCTTGTTTCTGAGACCTGCTGTGGCTTCAAATTGGCTGATGTGCTCTGAGGACAACCTTGGGCCTCTATCCAGAACAAAGATGATCAGATGCCAAGTCCTCCTTGGAAGTCCTAGAGCAGCAAGAATCATCTTAATTCTGCATCGGTTAACATCAGTTGAAGAGGTATGCACATTTTTTTTCTGGATTACACTGTGAGACATGATGAATAGAATCACTGACGGTGACAGGAGCATGTGAGTTTCTACCTAAGGTCGCTATGTTCCAGTTCCTTAATATTTAAAGTGTTACACGATGAGTTTGTTGGACGACTGAGTTAAGTAGTGACTTTATGTGTCCCAGTTAATTGCCTGTCGCATCAGTAAATATTTTGATATTGATGACAGTGATTGTTATAATGATAAAACAAGAAAAGCAGCTGCCAGCCCAGAGAAGAAGCTGACATATTGAGGCATGCAAGTCTCTTCCGGAATGAAAGGGCTCCAAGGCTGTCACTGGGACCTTGTCCTGGAAAGGACTTTTAGGTCTTCACCCCTTTGTATTTGTCAGTTTGATTTTGTGCGCTCTCTCCACTATAGCTTGACTTTGGGAATTCAAAATTGGTGTGGCCATAAGGTGAGAATAAATGTCCACCATGACATGAATATATTTATGCTGACCAAATGAAACGATATTCATAACATCCATTTGCCATAATGCCAGTGACATTAGCCCCCCAGAAACTAGCCCCTTTCAACTTCAAAGGTCTGAAAAGGAGAAATGGGGCACAGGCCTTATAACCTCAAATAATCTGTTTTTATTTGTTGGTTGGTTTATTTTTGACGGTGAGTTAAAAACAGGAAAAAGGGCATTAAGGACTGTACAGACTGTTGTATAGACAATCGTGCATAGCTACCATGTCCTGGGATAGGGGGGTCACCAGAGATGGTGATGTCCCAGCAGCAAGAACATATCCTTTATTTAGCATCCCCATGTTGCGCCAAAATTATCTCAGAGCCTGTACCTCGAGGCCTGTATGACAGAGAAAAGCTCCTCTGCCCTAAGAATGGAAACATCTGCTCCTGTATCTACAATTTCTTTAAATCATTTTCCTTCCCAATATATAACCATCCAGGGCTTACTGACTCAATGGGTACAGTAAACGTTAGGTTGTTGTAGAATATTAGCTGAAGATGTGTTACATTGGTCTATACTGGAGAACATTTGTTTAATGATGCAAAGATGTGTTGCATTCTTTTATGTTGTATTTGTTTAACTCTATGAGGCTGTGTTACTTTACCTCTAAAACACCTGACTGGAGACAGGAGAGAGGTAGGCAGGGCTGCCAGGCAAAGAGAATAAATAGAAGGAGAAATGAGAGACCAGGGAGCAAGGAAGAAGAAGGAAAGAGGACACAGGGCCCAGCCACCCAGAGACACAGGAAGCCATGGAGTAAAAAGTAAAGAAAGGTATTTAGACTAGAGAAAGGTAAAAGCCCAGAGGCAAAAGATAGATGGGATAATTCAAGAAAAGCTGGCTAGAAACAAGTCAAGCTAAGGCTGGGCATTCATAAGAAAGAATTAGCCTCTGTATATTTATTTGTTAGCGGAAGTGGCAGTCTCCCCAAAGAGTAAAGAGCCAAAAGAGCAAAGCAAAAAACAAAACAAGGTAAAACAAAAAACAAAAACAACATTAAGTTTGACATATTTGTATCCATCTGATCTGAGATGAATCTCCTAGGGGCTGAGGGTTTTTCCTGGGGCATTTAAAGGAACTGGGGGGGGGGGGTGTGGCCATGTGCATCATACGTACATACGAAGTATTACCAAATGCTTGCCTTTGTGACATCTGGTACCTGTTTTGACATTGAGAATCTCTTTCAAAAAGCACAGTGTATTGACAGGAGCAGGACCAACATGGGACACTAGACTTAGGGCTGTTGCAAAAGCATCTTTAAAGACTGGCAGTATGTGTCTTAGTTCCTTTTTATTCCACGCTGAGATCCAGTCATCCAGAGGGGGGTTCTGTATTGGACCTAGTACCTTCTGTGTCTCTGCTGTGCCCCCATCATAAGCAAGTTCACGCAGTATGCCAGCTGCCACAGCTTGCTGTACTCTCCATTCCAGGGAAATTTGTGTTCAGCCAAAAATTTAGTAAAAGGCTCAGTAGGTCTCTGTCTTAATCTGAAGTTGGCTGTGTTCCCTGAAGAGGGCACAGCCTTCCAAGCACCTAGGCCACACTGACTGAGAGGAAAATTATCAGCCCCTGACTCCCAAGACCAAAATCTCAGCACAAAGGAGATTTATTTGCCACAAAGGGATAGAGGGCAGGGAATAAGAGACAAACATAGGAGATTGAGGTTGAGGGAGAAGGGGAAGGGATAAAGGGAAAGGGGGCAGGGATATTTGTCCTATCAGAACAAAGGCCTGCCTCTGGATAGAGAAGAGTGAAAGGCAATTTATTAAGATAGAAGGGGAAATCCCTTGTTAGGATGAGGCGTCTGACTTTAATAGGACATGTTAATTAGGTGATCCAAAGGAGGATTTTGGTCTCTGGGCTTTAATACTTTGGTTGTTGGACATTGGTAGTAGAGCTTAGGAGGAGGAAGTAGCCAAATAAGGGAATAGACCATGGTATATAGCTTTTGGAATGTAATCAACCTGTTTTTAGAAAGGGAGAACGGCAGGGCCTGCCAGAGCCATGTTTACCACGTTTGCTGTGCTTGTGCTGGCCAGAGTCCTTTCACTGATGAACTTGGTCAAAATCCTGAGGAGGAGCCTGCTCAGCAGGTGATGAGAATGCGCCTTACAATGACACCTCCGATTTCAATGTTGCCCCCAAGTTTCAGTTTCTTTCAGTCAGAAGTTCATATTGATCATAATAATGTACCTTACAAATCAAAAACTCCTGAGGGCTCCTCCCCACTCAGACCAGCTGGTGATAATCTTCCAGTGTGTGTGTTTAAATCCTGAGGGCTCCTCCACCCTCAGACTGGCTGGTGATAATCTTCCAGTGTGTTTAAACTCACCGTCGTGGATTGTAACAGTTGCTTCCTGTATGAGACTGCCGTCTCAACAAGCAGTCCGCAGCTGCTGGAGGCTTAAGGTCATGCGGACACTATGCTGAAGGTCTCTGCAGGGTAGGATTTTTTTTCTTTTGATTTATCAAAGCAGGGTTTCTCCGTAGCTTTGGAGCTTGTCCTGGAACTAGCTCTTGTAGATCAGGCTGACCCCGAACTCACAGAGATCCGCTTACCTCTGCCTCCCTAGTGCTGGGATTATGCCACCACAGCCCGACTCAGGGGAGGATTTAAATTCACTGAAAAAGCAGAGAGTTTGGGTTGCACGTTTGGCCAGCAATCACCACGACTAACACAAAGCCATGAGGAAAGAATCTAATCATGGTGGTGACTAAGATTCTTCACTTTATAAGTAACAGTGTCCAAGCTATGCATGCAGGGAGGGATCTAAAGATGACAGCGAGAAGCCTCCACCTGGACCACACTTCTGGTGCCTTGCCCTTACTTCCTCCTCCTTGCCCGAGATGTCCTCTCTGTGACCCAGCCAGAATTTCTGTCAGCACCATCTTGATTTCCTCCCTCTTCTTCTTCTTCTTCTTCTTCTTCTTCTTCTTCTTCTTCTTCTTCTTCTTCTTCTTCTTCTTCTTCTTCTTCTTCTTCTTCTTCTTCTT
>NW_026067984.1:3122593-3167755 GCF_014885135.2 Alexandromys fortis | reverse complement strand
GTTCATACAGGGCAAACTAGTCAACATTCAAACAGTGAGGAGACCGTGGTTCATACAGGGCAAACTAGTCAACATTCAAACAGTGAGGAGACCGTAGTTCATACAGGCCAAACTAGTCAACATTCAAAAACAAGCAAAGTCTGCCATCAGGTGATAACACAAAAGGACTTGAAGAAATAAGCTTCTCACTGAGGAGAAATACCACGCAATTCCACTTTCATGAGGGATCTAAATAGCTAGACTCCTAGAGACCGAGGATCGATGGTGGTTGCACATGGTCCATGGTGGAAGAAAAATAGACTTGATGTCCAAAAAGTATGAAGTTTTGATTCTGTAAGATGAAAAATTGCTGAAGATTTGTTCTAAAGTAATATGCTTACAATTACCAACTTGGTTCATTTAAAATTAAGGAGGTTGATTTCCTCTTACATTTTTTTTTGTTGCAAAAATAAAACAACAGCCACTAGACTTCCCACTGAAGACTTTAAAGTGATGAACTCTACTCTCCACTTTCTAAGTGAACAACGAAGAGGGAAACAGAACTGCTCAGTGTTTACCATGCAGATTGCAGTCCCGTTCTCAAGCCTTGTTGCTAAAATCTGCATGCTAATTCATTTGATGGATGGCACAGAAGGGAAGATGCCAGTGTGCATGTGAGTGCACTTCTGTGTGCATGTGTGTGAGTATGCCTGTGTGTGCGTGTGCATGCGTGTGTGTGCATTTAATTTTGGAGAAACAAGTACTCCCAGTGTAGATGCTTTTCCTTTATCTATAATTCAGCAGTATTTCTGAGAAGAATTGTCCAATTTCATTTCTGGTAGCAGCTTCTCTTGTTGCAAAATGCAGTATCATAGCGATTGGAAGGAAGCATCAACCCATCATTATGAAAAGCCCTATAATTATAAATAATAGTTTACCAATAATTATAGCTTACAGAGAAAGCATAATGTAAAGCTCCTTTACAGACATGCCAAGATGCTTGCATAGTAAGATATTTGAGAACAAGTCAACAAAAATGTTGGCCTGACACTGAGACTGATTACTTAAGAATATGTATCACAATGAAGATGCCAGTGGAGGGTTATCGATAATGGCAGTGTTTGACTCTGTAATGTGGAAATATGATCAGAATAACAAAAATGAAAGCTAACTGGCCCTTATAATTTATATTGATTCCAGTCGTATTTTGTAGAATTTCTTCTTCTAATTCATCCCTTCCATTTCAGTTTACAATGCCATTTTTTGTACCCAAGTAAAAAAATAATGCGCTCAAATATTTTGTAATATGCTTTCCTGAACACATGCAGAATTATTGAATCTTGTTTTACCTATTTTCCTTAAGTTTTTCATTGTCTTGTGTCCTACGCTTTTGATCTCATATAGGAGAAATAATCAGACTTCTATTTAGGACATCAAAATAGGGGCACCAGTAGTACTGGCAGTGAGTCACCAGGTGTTCCAGACTTCACAGAAATGTTCCTGGCCGGCTGGCATGCTGCTGTGTTCCAGGGTTGATGTCACATCTCTAAGATGAAACCAGTCTCTTGACTTACCTGCCAAGTAGAACTCAATTACTGTAGGCTGTAGTTCCTTACACTGGCCAGAGAGTAGCCATGAATACCCCTTGGCTCTTCTCAGGTTTGATGGTTTTTCCTTGCAATGTGGCAGCTGAAAAGAGTGAAGGATTTTAAGCCCTAGTTTAGTGAATAAAAGGATTGTGGGTCAGGACCTAAATGAGCCTTAATTCCGCAATGGGACGGTCTAATGTGCTCTTTGAACTGAGCGATGCTAAGCTACGTAGCGGATGCTCCAAAATCGTGCAATTTTATCTTAATGGAGAGTTTACTTATCTTTCTTCTAAATTTTACCCTCTGTAGGACTTTATTGTACAGACCTCCTGGTTCTTGTGACAGCTCAGTCCCTGTGCTGAACTAGACATAAATAAATCCCAGCTCTTTAATTTATATTTCCTTCTATCAAAAAAAGATCACAACAGGATTTTGAGATTCTAGGAAGTTGATTTTGCTTTATTATGTTTTTGGGTCACTATAGACTTTTGAATCTAAAAATTTTACAATTATGTCACTTTTCTGTCTAAGATCTTTCCACAACAAAGACTCAACCACCCAGGTTTCCCCTACTAATTCACGTTCTTTCTCCATTTTGTCGTGAGGGTCCTTGCTGAGAACTGCATTTGACCTCACGTGTCCATACTTGAATGGATAACTTGGAACCTGAGTCTTGTTATCTGAATGTGGGTGCGGGCAATAAAGTGCCAGCTTGTTTGGCAGAAATTCCTACAAGGGCAAGGAGACAGCCTTATCAAACCCTCGGACAAAGGTGTTGAGTCCTTGATGTCAAAGCTTTGTCTTAAGACAATCTTGATAGCTCAGGGGTTCAAGTGATGAAGAATCCTAACCCCTACTGACTTTTTTTGGGTGGAGTAAGCCTCAAAGACCTTGCTGAGGGGCTGGCTGTAAAATCCCAAAGGAAAAGGGATGAGTACTCTTACATCTTATCTGTGTGGGTGCTAGATCTGGAGCTAGGTGTGACCAAAGAGGGCCGGTCACATCTCATTTGCAATGAGGAAGCAGACAGCAAACAGGGACCACAAAGTTTCAAGGCCTTTTCCCAGAGAGGCTCTTGCTCCTAAACATCTCATAATAATCCCAAACAACTTCACCAACTGGATCCTAAGGTTCAAACATGTGAGCCTAAAGGTTTATTTTACATTAAAATTACAGCAATGACTCAGATCGGTTAAGTCAAAACATTATCCATGAACAAACACTTACGAGAGGAAAAATTACCTTGTAATGATGAGAATTGAGAGACTAATTGTATTGTTATATAAACACTTACATTTCCTGAAGCTGAATTGCTCACGAGATAAATGCTAAAAGCTTAATTTTTTAACCCGGTTTATAAACTCCTTACATTTCTGAAGCAGGGAGAAGTTTTATTTTTAACATACTTCTCCAATTAAGTATATACAATGCTTACATTTTTGAAGGGTGTGGGAGGATAAATTTTTACCATTATTTATCTCTAAAAATAACATAAGAGAAATATTTAGAAATTAGATGCTCGAAGTCTTCAATTTTTCCCTTGAAATCTTGCACCATTTATATGCATCATCTCTTTATGTCCTGCATTCATGCATAACTGCTTTAAAAGTTATTCCTGGGCTGGCAAGATAGCTCAGCAGGTAAAGACACTTGCCACCAAGCCTGTGGACCCGGGTTTCAAAGGGATTTATGTATCCCCTGGAGTTATGAAAGTACCATTTAATCCTTGCCTTTCAGAAGTACATGTGCAATATTCTGCACAAAATGCGGTGGCATTTTCATTCTTTCTTTGACTTAGTAACATTTTACATTATTTTGATCGCAATTTGAGTTGAATTTGCTTGCTGTGCACTTAACTTGTTAGAAGTGGAGAATTCAATGGTTTTTCAGGAAATTTTTACAGTATTGCAACGATCTCTATATTCTAGGAAACTTTAATTTTCCTCTCAAGCACGCATATAACTATACATAATCAGTTATTTCTCTCATTCCATACTCAGGAAAGCATGGGAATATCTACATTTGTGGATTATTCTCAAAATTTCTCATAAGTAGACACATGCTATGCACCTGTTGGTGTCTTTTCCTCGGCATAATACTTTGAGATAAATCAATATTGTTTATTCATTGTAAATCTTTTTGTTTTATTTATGAATATGCATAGGTTTTATTGATCAGTTCACCGGTTGATAAGCATCTGAATTTCCCCCAACATTTGTTAATTAAAGGCAATAATGCTGTAAGCATTGCACACAAATCTTAGAGTGTAGGCAGGCATTGGATTCTCTTGGGTAGACTCTAGGAGTGGAATTGATTGGTTGTATGGTATATTCATTTCTCCTTGCTGGATAACAAGTCACTGTGAGTTTTGTTTCTTAAAACAGTGCCCTTTGGTACTTGATAACCCATTCACGTGTTCTCCTCCAGGAAGATTATTTCTCACAACCTCAGCATCCCTTAGTTGCTATGGCTTTCTGCCTAGAGTCAAGGTCTTCCTTGTGAACGTTCCTCCTCCACATTAGCATACCTATTTCTGACGTCCTTGCCCAGGTCAAGTTGAGGTAGCCACGTTGGTGACGTAAACATACAAACAACGTTTTTTCTGAGGAGATATGACACACGTGTTGCATGTACACTCACCCCAGATAGGAAGCCCAAGACAGACCAAAGTGTGGATATCCCCAAAGGTATTGGTAGAAGGAGACATTGACAAAGGGTCATTTGCAGGATGATCTGGCTTGCAGCAGGGTCAGTCATGTTAGTCTTTGGCTAAAGTGCATTTTCTCGTTGGGAACTGCTCTCAGCTCCGTGGGCCCCCAGCAGTCTCTGTCAAGCTCTAGCTTCAAACCAGTAATGGAATAACAACACATTCTCTTGTTTAAGATCTGTTGTTTCTTTCTTGTTGCAATCTCCATGTCTACTGTTTAATAACCTTAGCTACATATTCAAATTTACTTAGGGTGCAACCCAACACAGTCACTAGGACAAAAACCGTGGTGGCCTGACACATTCGGGGAGGAACATTTTTAACTGTCTCCACATGTATTACTACGTCCTTTGAAAACCTTAGCACTGTTGCTCCATGCCTGCAGTATGTCACTGTAGTAAGTCAAGTCAGTACATGATGAAGAGTCTGTGCTTCCGTGTCTTCATACGTGGCCTTGTCAACCCTTTTAAACACATGTTTATGTTATGTGTGTAGTGATTTTCAGCTCTCTAGTGATTGATTAATGATGTTCAACTTCTTTCCACGGGTTATTTGGGTAATGTTTCTTCTTTAGGGAAATGTATATTTAAATATTTTGCTCATTTATTTTTCTTCTTATTGACTCATAAATGTCTGATATTTTCTGGATCCAAGAAGAGTGACATATAAACATATTCTGCAGCTCTGTAGCTTTTATTCCCTCTTCGTGATGACTCTGTAGGACAAATGTTTTCTTTTAGGAAATATTTATTTCGTTTGTAGTTAGGTGTGTATGTGTCTGTGGGGGAGAGGCATGTGCACGTGAGTGCGGAGGAGTCTGTAGGCTACGAGGGGCCATCAGAGCCTCCCAAGGTGGAGTCCCGGGTGCCCGAGATCTGCCTGAGTGAGTGTTGGCAAGTGAACTTCATCATTCACCAAAGCTTCCCTGAACCATCAACACCAACTCATCTCCAGATACAGAACAAAAACTCTTATTTTGATAAAACTAAAATTAACCTTTGTTTGTTTATAGACTTTCTGTGTCAGAACTCACTGCCTAACAAAGAGCATGAAGATTTTCATATTTCAGTATTATACTCTTGCCTTTAGGACTATGATCCACTTCCGGTTAGCTTTCATCTGTAGTGTGTGGTGATATTTTGCTTCGGTTGCCTATTGCTCCTTAAAGTTTAGTCACACACGACTAAACCTAGCCACACTGGGCCATGGAGACAGACCTGTCAGGTATCTACATCCGGGTCTAAACACCAGAGTCTTCAGAGACAAGTAGGCTGTAATGGCACACACACGACACGATTCCTGGGGCTCACATGGCAGGGAGCTCCAAGTCGATGAGAAACCTCGGAATTAGGAGAGCTGCCTCTAGTTCAACTGCCCAGCACGAATTTAATAAAGAAACGATTTGTATGAAGGCTAAACAGCTTAGCATTCTACACATGCTTGTAGTGTGGTATAGAAAGGCTTGATAAATGTGGCCTGATTCTAAATGGTGCAACTAGAAATCCAGATTTTTGTCTTTATTGTACTGATATACACTACCCATCAGTCAATAAGCTTCATCATTATAGACTTTAAAAAGAGGGGAATCATGTCGGAGTGATGGCTCAGCAGTTAAGATCACTTGCTGCTCTTGTAGAGGATGAGTTGGGTTCCTAGCTCCAATATCTGGCAGTCCCCAACTGTCTGTGATTCCCACTCTGGTGGATTCAACACATTCTTCTGGTCTCTGTGAGCACCAAGCATATACATGGTACACACACACACACACACACGGTACAGACACTCACATGTATGCATTTAAAAGAATTACAAAAATAAGCCATAATATATATCAACCATATTTTTAAGGGGGAATCTTTTAGGTATGATAGAAATAATGCCTTAAGAGATTATTAATATGTTTATTTCCTATCATTCATATCTATTTCAACATCAGTAAATGCCCTCTCAGATATTCAGAAATAATAGCTCCTACCCTTGCTTTTCTCAGACTGTGTTGATGGCAACCACATGCGTCTTGTGTCCACCCGTCACCACGGATGGCAGGACTGAATTCTCTAGTGCTGCACTTCCGTGTCTGAAAGACGAATCTGAGGCAGAGGTTGCCCTTAATTAAGTTTTCTGTTCGTCTGTCTCACCACGTGATTTTGAATTATTTTTAAAATTGCATTTCTAAGTAAAAAGGGAGACAGAGAGTAAGCCTTGTGATCTAAGTAACCAGCAGGCCAGCTGACCGTCAGTGCTGTGTGGTACTTCAGCCTGTGTGGTCATGAGGAATGGATTCTCATCACGTTCCACAAAGGAAAGAATAAACGCGATCAGGCCAGGGTTACAGACAGGCTGCCCTTGCCTCTTTGAAAGCGTGAAGCTCGGGTCTGCGTGGAAGCCGAGTGTTCTCTATTGCAAAAATGAACCCCGAGTGCAGGAGTTTCCAGGCATTTACCAGGCCACTCTTTACAGAAGAAAGCTGTCCCTGAATTTAACAGTTCTACAAAGTAAAGGATATGGTAGTCAACTATGCTTGGGAAATGGAAGCATAAACACAATGTGTAAGGCCTGGATGTGCTTCTCTAGAATTGATTAGAGTAATCTGGAACATCCAGAAAATATGTGAATACTTTGGCCACACATGAGACTAATGGAATGACAGACTCAGAGCTGGATGTCAGGCTTCTGTATATTTCCCCCCCTCCGGAGGAGGTGCAGTGAGGTTGATAATGGCACCAATATTACACAGGAGGGCAAAACTTCGTTTGGTGACCAGATTTTTCAGATTAAGCCACAGGCCCAAGTCTCAAAAAAGCCTATCAAAAGTAAACAGGTAACAGAATGCACTTAGATTTCTTTTTATATATATTAAGCTTGGATTAATACAGTTTTATATGTATTTCATATGTATTAAGCTTGGATTAATACAGTTTTCTCAGCTTTGTGTTACTTTAAGGAAATATTTCATTTCTCTTGGAATGTGAGGTCATGCCACCAAATGTGAACATTTTCCTAACATTTTGTTCTTTAATAACCACTTCGATAAACAGGCATTTAAACCGTGCAACTCATTTTCTCTCTAAGTCCATGTTAATTATTTCACTGAATGTCAGCACATGCTGTGATGTTTGGGTGTCTCACTTCTCCTGTTTCTGAGCACAAGATCAGAGGGGTTTTCTGGCCTTTTGATTCAAGTTTCAAATTGATCCCACCAAAGCCAGCTCTAGACTCACAGGATGGCAACTGTGAACTTCTGGGGGCAGGCATGGGAAACACTACTAACCAAGTTTATCTTAACTGGCACTAGATACAAATTAACTACAAAGCATGTCCCATACACTAGGCTGGGTCATTTACACCCACCTGTTACAGTTATCTCCCAGAGATAATTGTTTCCATTTACTGGGTGGGAAAATAAATTTCCCTTAGCAGGCAAAAGTTATATCCATAAACTGTGAAATTTGGAATATTACAGATTATACGTCCTTTTTTTCCATTCATTGTGTGCATGCATGTGCATGAACATTGGTCGTGTGTAAGTGGGAATGCCTGTGAACACCAGAGGACAGCTTACAGGAATGGCTTCTTTCCTTCCACAATGTGTGTTCTAGGGATAGAACTCGGGTTGCCAGGCTTGGTAACAAGTGCTATTTGCCGTGAAGCCATTGGGCTGGTTGGGTTTTGCCAGCTTGAAACAAGGTAGAGTCATTTTAGAAGAGGGATTTGCAGGTGAGAAAATGCCCACCACATTGGTCTGTGGGCTTGATTAATGACAGGTGAGGGAGGGTCCGTCCCATTGTGGGCAGTGCCACCCCTTGTCACGTGGTCCTGGAGGCTACAAGCCGTGGAGAATAAGCCAGGAAGCCATGCTCCTCTCTGGCCTCTGCTTCAATTCCTGCTTCTAAGTTCTGGCTCTAACTTCTGTCAGTGATGGTGCGTGACTTAAGATTTGTAGACAGATATAAACCCTTTCCTTCACAGTTGATTTTGGTCATAGTGTTTTATGTTTACAGCCATTGAAACTAAGATGGCCATCTTGCTGGCCCCTCGACTACATTTTAAAAACACCTATTTCATGTTTGAGAATTAAGCCTTGATTTCATTAATACATTTACTGATTGGGTTGTTTGATTTTCTATTAATTAGCTTTAGTACAGCTCAGATATTAATCTTCATTCAGATGGATAACTAGTAAAGATTTTCTCCCACTTTTTGGATCATTTCCATACCCTTTTTCTGTTTCCACTCCTGTGGAGATGCTATTTAATTCTATAAGCAATTGTTTAAGATGGTCATCTTTATCTCCTGTGCTACCAAAGTCCAGCCAGAAAGGCCTCATTCATTCCCATGTCTTGAAGTGTTTTGCTAACTTTTCCTCTGCCACTTCTAAAGTTACAGGTCTGATGTTAAGATTTTGATCTATTTGGACCTGAGTTTTGTTCAAAGGTAGGAGATGGGAATCTAGTTCCACTCTTCCACATGAGAATTCTCCCAATATCATTTGTTTAAAAGGTTGTGCTTTTGCTACTGTATATTTTCAGTATCTCCTATTCATGATTCCTCCGCTCCATTCCACTGAACTTCACGTATGGTTTTGAAAAATACGAAGTAGAAATGGCTAATGGGCCTAACGATGTTCACCATCACTAACTTTCAGAGAGACTCAAAGTAAAACTACACTAAAATTGCATTTCAACTCAGCCATGATAGCTATCATCAAGAAGACAAGTAACAACAAATTCTGGTAAGCAAAGAAGAAAGGACCCTGCTGGTGGGAATGTGAGCTAGTTTATCCTCTGTGGATCGGAGTATAGAAGTCCTTCAAAATGCTAACAATAGATTACTGAATGAAACAGCTGCATCACTCCTGGGTAGCTGATCACACACAGGATCTTCCAGATCAATAGGTCAGAGAGAGAGAGAGAGAGAGAGAGAGAGAGAGAAAGGAAGAGAGAGAGAGAAAGGAAGAGAGAGAGATTGAGAGAGAGGAACATTTTTAGCTATAAAGAAACTTAACTTATGTTTTCTCATCTGTGTTTCCTAGATTTTATATAGATATATAAAATGATATATTTATGATGGTATAAAAGTAGAAATGAAACTGTGTGCTGGAACAAATGAAGGTAACATGAGAGGGAAAGGAAGAGGCTGGGGAAGGTAGGACAGCACGGGGTGTGTGTGCTCGAATTCCCCTCAAAGTAAGGGGATCAGCTTTATACATTTGCTTGAAAATGTCCTCATGTGACCCATGTACCATGACAGTACATCACAAAAACAAATAAGTATTCATTTGTACCGCTGCTTTAAATCTGCTTTAGTCCTTGGGTATACCGCACCAAGTATAGTCTAAGAAGAGAGGTTTTACCTTATAAAGCACAGAAGAACTCTCTGGATTGAAAGCATGTTTGGGGTGCTGGAGCCATACTGACCTGTTCCTTCGTATACGTCCTACATCATGGTGAGCCTGGGCCATGGCCAAGATGGAGATGGGGGTTGAGAGTAAGTGCATGAGTCTGCATGAGTCTGTCTGTAGAAACACAATGTGCAAAGTTCAAGAGAAATAAGGATATGAATACGAACTTTCTGATATTCAGGCTTTGTGATAACTCAAATAATTACTTAAGATGAGATCAGAATTATCTCACAATACCGAACTTGGATGTGACTGATTTTATTCACAATGACTATTTTATTACAAGGATATGAAATTGCACTTAATAAAATGGAATTATTCTGAATCTGTTCTCTAATAGAAAAATGTACAAATCTTTAAAAAATGGGTTTGGATCTTAATCTTCCACATGAAAAGGAAAAGATAATTCACTTTTCAAGCTCAAGGGACCTGCCTTATCACCCATCATCATTTTCCATAGTTAACTGGAGAGCGTCCTGCACAGAATCTGACTACACCGGGAGCACAGCAATTTTAGGGCATCATTAAAGCAATTTGCTCAACCAAGGGAGTGCCATTTGAGAGAAACAGAGTTTTACTCCGTATAATCCCAAGGAGTTTTAAGGAAGAAAATGGTAAGACATAAAACCTGATACAGCCAATGTGAATATTTATTAATATAATAAGGGTACATTATAATAGGTAAAATTGGCACTGATACTATACAGGGCAGGTACAGTAAGCAAAAACTAAATGTATTTAATCTTTTTAAAAGCAGAAGAGAAAATAATAGTGGCTTATGTGAACACCAAAGGAAGAAAAAAAAATGGCTTTTTCTGAGTTAGCTGTCTTAAAATCTGATTCATTTCAGATGCCCGTTCATAAAGATGAATATTCACTTAAAATACATTTTTCAATGGATTGTAGAGGTTATACAGATTTATAGGAAGCAGGGGATAGTTATATGCAAGTATATATTGTGTCTGGTTCAAACTGCATTATGTAATACGTGGTAGCATCCTGCTTTATCCAAAAGGGGATGAAAATCTGCCATCTGCAACAATGTTGCAAGAGCGAGAGGTCATTCTGTTAAGTGAAACAAGCCAGCCCCAGAAAGACAAGTACCGCATCTCCTCGCTTAGAGGCAGAATTGAAACCAGCTGATTTCGTGGAATTAGAAAGCAGTGTGGCTATTAGGAACACCCCAGTCCCATCACCTGGTTTCCAACCTAACTTTTCTCAGAATTACTAACAGAAAATATCCTCCTGTCTCATGTGTAGCTGGTGTTCTGTACTGGGAATAAGGATGCTCGATTATGACATCTTCATTATCCTCAGTTCTTAAGCAGCTTTTGGCTAGAGGCCTGTTTCTCCAGCACAGTGTCAAATGAAAATGACAAGATATTAGACTACTCGCTGCTCTTGGGTGGCAGGTCTGAGAAAGGATGTATACTTGCTTCCTGTTTGTGCCAAATGACATCAATTATAACCGAACCAGCTTAAATAAGAAAAGGGTAGGTCTTACAGCATAATATGTGATGCAGGCACATCTCAGAGAGTGACTCCATCACAGCTGGTCTCTCCTCCTCGTTCACTCAGCGTGCCGCTACCTGCACGGACTCCACTCTCACACGTGGAGGTAAAAATGCTGCTGTCAGTAATTCGGAAAATTATTCTGTATCTTTCCTCACACTATTCAACAGCGTACATAGAACTATTTTATTTGGATTTTTCCCCTCATAAACACACTTCTTCAATAGTTGGCAAGGTGAAGTTTTGGGCAAATACTTTACTCAAAGTATTTCCTGTAAATTTGTGAAAAAAGAAAACAGAAAAACCCATCTGAGTAGATTTCTTTTTCTAACTCCAGGAGAAGACTGAAGATTCCTATTTCTTTCATTAGCAACTTTATTGTATAGGTTTGATTCTTTTATAAGTCTATTTTCTTTGAAAAAATCTTGTTTTATATTTCTACAATTCCTATATTAAAATAGATTTGTTGCTAGTCCATTTCTATGCAAACCCACGAAACCCATTTATCTCCATTCATCTGATTGCCGATGCCTTTTTTTTTTTTTATTAACATTTAACCTTTAAAATATTTTCACCAAGCTTTTGTTTAGTCCCAGATTCAGAGGAAGCTGGAAAGAGAACTTGACCCTGGAAGTTTGAATCAGATTGGGCAGCATAATGAGAACTTACTAGTTTTTTAACTGTTCAGAGTTTCAGCAAGTGTGATAGCCAACACAGAGATAAATGTTGATGGAGATAGATAGATAGATAGATAGATAGATAGATAGATAGATAGACTCTTTGTGATAGTAATACTCATATATCTGAGTTCTGGAAATTAAGTTTTAATGGTGATTCAAATAAAATAAACAGTCAAACAACCACTGGTGAATTTTTTCAGAATGGTGATGGACTCATTGTAAAGTTAAGGACTCAAGCAATTGGCAGAGCCCTCTAAACGAATAAATCTGTCATCTCTAGAAAGTCACAACATCTTAAAGGGGGGCAGAAATATACATTTTGCGTTACATTAAAGCGGTTGCCAGGCTCAATAACACAGAGTCATTGTGGGCAACCTCAAGAACAATTATCTAGGGTGCTTTGAAAATTTCCATAGTCCCTGGATAGATTCTGGTGCTGAGGATTTGTTCTAAGGTTCAAGAGATACAGGATATTTCCTTCCCATTAAAAGGCAATAGCATCCCTCATTCCACCCTCATACGTTTCTAAATTGTATTCATTTGGCTGTTATTGCTTGCAGCATGAAATATCATTCCAAGAAGCAGGAAGCAATAGATGTTGGCATTCTTTAGAGAAGGACAGCTGAGCACACAACTGCTGGTGAGATGAAAAGAATAGCTTCCTTGCTACAGCTTGGATATTTAGTTTCCCATAATATACACACACTTAAACCCACAAGGCAGTGGCATTAAGAAACAGTGCCCTTGGAGGTGATTGGCAGAGTGGGAACACATCCTGGTGAGAGCGATGGTGCTCATAGTTTTAAAACAAGGTGCCCAGGGAACACATTGGCTCCTCCTACCAGGTGAGAACCTAGCTTGAAGACATCATTTGTTAGCCAGGAAATGCACTTTCATCCAACGCAGGTTCTGCCAACAGCTTATCGTGGAATTTCTCAGCCTCCAGAGATGCGAGCGTCTAATATTGCTCACCCTATGCTGTTTTCTTACAGCAGCCTTTGCAGCCTAATACCCCCCTCTGCGAGACAAGGAAAAGCACACCAGCGAGAACAGGACAGGGGTCTTTATAAAGCACAGCGGGGCTATCGTTGCAGACCAGGATCCTTGACATGGGATCCTGGGTTTCGGTAGAGATGGGGTAGATTCCCAACGAAAGTAGAAGGGAAGAAAGAAAAAAAAAGTAGACTTGAATGTCAGAGGCATGGTGGCTGTGGCTTCTATAATCAATGGTAGAAGTAGAGGTAGAAGATTCTTACCACAGAGAAAACAGTAGGCAGAAAGCTGCTCGTGAGAAAAGACTCATCCCCGAGTTATCACCCAAAACAAATTGTATCTCCTAAATTGTCCAGCCGAAGCTCTCCACCTCAATCCCTCTTGCCTCCTGAAACACAAATAAAGAAAAAAAAAAACATTGAGATGATTGACTCAGTGTTTCTGGAATCCAGTGCTCTTAATTTAATAGGAATAATCCTTTTAAAATGTAAAATAAATTGCATCAAATGTTCCTCAAGTGGTATACATCAACCATTTGGTGGATGGTCTAGGATTTCAGAGCCAACAAAATCCTATTGTTTGATCATCTTTCTACCAATCAATTTACTGGTAATTCAGAAACTATTAATTTGAACAGAGTCTAAAAGACTTTTATTTTCATTCTTTCTTTCACAGTGAGTTTGCACAGGTGTCCTCAGGTTCTTCTGATCCAGTCAGTCTGACGTGTCTCATACGTCCGTCATGTGCCACACCTCCCCAGATCTTGTCTAGTGATCACTTTGTCGCGATACATAATTCTTGGTTTCCAGCAGGAACTTGGTGAGAGTGGTGACCTCACAATGAGATTCCAGAAGAAGGAGCGGCATCAGCTTTCCATCAAACATCATTCAATTGTTGCTATTCTTTTATGCCGTAAACTCTAGTGTTGTCAAACAAGTGTGTTAAAATAATTCTGTGACCTCGGCAAGTAACCAACGTACAAGTTGCATAAGCTGCTGGTTCACACCCTCTAAGTGTTATACTTGCTTGCCAAACGGATTCCTGTCTTTGGACGCACATTTACAGCCTGGGGAGAGGGCTTATGAGCACATGACTGATGAAGAAAAATATGAGTTTTGCTTCCATGTCATTCTGGATAATAAGCCAGCTTCATCCAGAAGTGAAATGATTTAGCTTCACTGGTTTAGGCAAGGCTTTGAGGTAGAGCCTGGAGGGAGTACTCCAAGTCTGGCAGAATTTCAAATGGCGCACTTGGCTGTCACTGGTGTTTTAGAAACAGAGATGGCCAGGGACATGGATCTGCATACGGTTATGTATAATGTCTAATGGCTTTGTCGAGGGGCTTGCAGGAAAGAAACTGACAGGAGCAAGGGGCAAGAGATGTCTCACAGAAGGATGGGGGCGTGAGGAAATGTGTCAGCCGTAAGAATGCTTGCTCCAAGGTAGAAGGCATTCATTTTTCAGGGAGACAGGAGGACATGTTTTGAAACACACGGCTTTTCTGGGCCCATGGGCTCTATGTCAGCAATGGGGAGTATTGTACACAGCTTCAGGAACCTAGAAAACACTGTGCGACAACGCCCCACTTCCAAGCATGGGGAACATTCCACGATTCCCAGCAGATGACAGAAACTGCAGGTAATACAAACACAGCAGTCAGCCTGGTAATGAAAATGGTCACTAAGAGATTAATGGGCGAATTGCTGGTACATCCCGTGGGTATTCCAGACAAAGGCTGACTTGTGTCTTGGCCTGGGCAGAGAGAGCAGGTATAAGACTAGACCATGTTGCTCAGAATGGTGTGCAGTTCAAGACTCAGTCATTGCTCATTTCAGGAATTTTCTGTCTTTGAACTGTCGCTAACAAAAGGAACTGGAAAGGGAGGAAGTGCTTCAATGCCCTGAGCCAAATCTTCACCCCATATTACAAAAAGGATCAAAGACCCTAAGGCTTAGGGGCTCACCCTAGTATTTGTGAGGCTGAGTCAGGAGAATTGCTGTGAGTCTCAAGAAAACAAAACCAAGAATTGACTTACAAGGAAAAGAAACGACAGCCCTTAAACAAATCCTAAAACTATGCTCTAAAGGAAAGAAATAAAACAGCCATCTATTGCTCAGTAAAAAATAAATTCTTAAGATAGACCATTTATCTAATGTGGTGGTTTGAATGAAATGGTCCCATAGGTTCATGAGGAGTGGCAGTATTAGGAGGTGTGGCCTTTTGGGAGTAGGTGTAGTTTGTTGGAGGAAGTGTGTTACTGGATGATAGGCTTGGAGCTTTCAGAAGCTCGAGTCAGACCTAGTGACTCAGTTTCCCTTTCTGCTGCCTGTGGATCCACATGTAGGACTCTCAGCTCCTTCTCCAGCCCCCTATCTATCTGCCTGCGTGCCACGGTGCTTCCCACCATGATGACAAGGGACTAAACCTCTTAACTGTAAGCCAGCCCCAATTAAAGTGTTTCCTTTATAAGAGTTGCCATGGTCATGGTGTCTGTTCACAGCAATAAATCCCTAGCTGAGACATCCTCTCTCCTACTTTGAAGCATGTCTATATCTGCCTTCTTCCTCCTGTGCTCCCCGCAGACTCGGGGTGAGACCTTCCCATCCAGGCTTTTTGACTCTGTCTCACTCTATCTTTTCAAGGTTGGGTACCTATTATTCCTTTTACCCTTTCTATAGATCCTCCCCATGTTCGATCATCTTTACAAAGAATCTTCTTCTGACACCAAAACCCACCTCTAACCAAAGATAAATATTGTTTTCAAACTCAAAAAGATTCCAGACAGCCTCCCTGTGATTCCCCCACCTCCATTCCCTCAAGTTTCCTTCACTCTGTACATCTGAAGGTCATGCTCCAAGCTTAGTGCTTTTGGACTAGAGCCGCACGGTGTTGAGAAATTGCTGATGCTCTGGAAATAATATCTACTCGGAAGGGTTTTCCTCGAGTATACAGCTCAATGACAGGGCATTTGCTGACCATATACATGGTCCTGAATTCATTCTTGTTGTTTATAAGAGTATTTACGGTCAGGCTTTGGAAACACGGTACTTCTGTATTCATCCTGGGGCTAATAAGCAAAGCCCAGGACATGAATGAAGCCTACAAATACATTTAGGTAGCTTCCCTGTGCTAGCAATTCTCTCTGCTTGTTTGCTTCATTCATTAGTTGCACACAACAGGATAATTGCAATTTAGTTTTTTCCCCACTGCGCCTTGGTCTCTTGGTGAGTATTCTGCTTGCAGGAAGATGCCTGCCTTGAGCTTCAGAAACCTCAGCTCGACTCCTGCAACAAACTCAAAAAACTATAAATCCAAGCAGCCCTGGAATCTCATGCAAGTCTGTATTTAAAATATTTCAGCCATCAGGTGTGTGTGTGTGTGTGTGTGTGTGTGTGTGTGTGTGTGTTATCATCCTCTCAGAAAGTGTTCTTAGCTATTAAAACTTTTGTTCTAAGTTTATAGCAGGCCTAGAAGCTTTAACATAAGCTCACAGTGGATGAAACACTCTGGTGCAGTTAATCTATTGTTATGACCAAAAATATTGAAGTGGAAAAGAGAACACTATTGGGCATGCTAAATTATTCCTTGTAGGATTTTCTTTACTGTTTCTCCTGGATCTAAAGATAGATAGTCACCAAGGGCACTGGAATCCTCCGAGGTCTTCCAGTTAATCCTGACTTGGAAAATCGAGAGTGGTAACATTTTACCTGCACGAAATTAACTTTTGATTTAACAGCTTCTCCCACAGAGTGCTTCTCTGCTATTGGATATAGCAACAATAAAACAAAGGAAAGAAAAACAAAGCCTGTGAAATTCTTTCTAGATAGCTTTTTCCACAGTGTGAGTAAATAAACACTTGACTTTGTGCTTCTGTGGAAAATCCTGAAGTTAGTTTTAAATGCTAAACAAATACAATGTTTTCTAATTGGAAAAACAGACATTGAATGAGTTTTCAGACCTTTTTGTTACACTGAGAGAATATGATTTGTTTTTTTATTTTATTATTACAAATTTTCACCTCCTCCCATCCTCCCAATCCCTCCCCCTCCAATATATAGGATTTGTAAATAATAACCTGGTATCTTTTTTTTTCAGTGTGATTTCTAATGTTTTAAATAAGCATTGACTACAGTCACAAGCATCTGTCATAGAGAATAAGAGTTTTGTTAAGTGGATGAAATATGATTTAAACCATTGAGAAGTCAGGGCAGCCAGTGGAAGGCAGAGCCAAGGAACCATCTGAATTTAGAAAAGTTATAAAGAAGATGAAACTAACAATGTAGTGCACCTTGTTAAGGGAGCAAGAGACTCTTTAAAGCAGCTCCTTCTCCACAGACAAAATATGTCTAAGACACATTAATAAAAAAACTTTGTAACAAGCCATTTTAGAATTCTGAAAAAATGCCCAGCAGGTTAATGTTTAACATAAACCTAGTGAACATCAAGAAAACACTCAAAACACTTGCTTTGTGCTTCAGCGAGCATAGATCATGGCAAAGGAATTTTATTTTTCCCAAATTTTCAGCTGACTGTACAAAGTCAAGTTTTAAAATCCAGGCATGGTGATATATGCCTTTAATCCTAACTACTAGGAAGCTGGGGCAGGAGGATGGCTGAAAAGGACTGAGCTGTATGGGGTATATAGCAAATCCTGGTCTTAAAAAACAAAACAAAATTTAGAAAACCAAGTTTTCTCATTATTTTCTTTTAAATCTTGTTATAAGTTCATATTTTATTTAAAAATACAACTTTCCTTTTTCCATTGAAAGCAGCAGATCCTATTGTTTTACAAAGATAATTTATTTCACACATACATGCTCCTACCAGGAGCTCAGTCACTAATAGCAACTCTAACACTGAACTGGGAAAGATGTAGTTAGTAGTTTTTATTATAATTCATTGGACAGAGAAGCGAGACACACACATACCCTTCACTTACTTAATACTAAGGAGAGGCAAGGACAACAGCTCCGTGAATCCATTAACAAGATCCCAAGGCAGATCACTTTTTAAGCATTAAGCCAACATTTAAAACAACATGGATTAACACTTATGCAGCCCACCAGGTCTCGTGGCGGACACCTGCGGTCCTAGCTACTCAGGAAGCTGAGACCTGAGGAGTGGATGAGCAGAGACCAAGGCCAGTTGAGCAGTGCAGTGAAATCCTGTCTCTTAACACTAAACATGGAAATAAATAAACAAAAGTGAAACCACAAAGCCTTCTGACCAAGGTAGCTGTTATTTTTTGCAAAAAATTATTTAGAGATCCAGAGATTGTTTATTGACAAGATTATCTTCCGGTATCAAGCTAAGGAAGGCTACAGCGTATCCAGGTTTAAGCTAATACATTTAAAACTATGACTTCTATTGATGTGAATCAGTTTGTCAGACTTCAGAGTTAATTTACATTAACCCAATTTACATAATCCATTACCACAAGTAATTGTGGGTGTTTTTATCAGTAACCAGTTATTAAAAGTTTTGGAATTTCAGAGGGGTTAGGTCAGCTGTTGTCAACACAAACTCAAATTTGGTAGTCACATTCAGGGAAACCTACAGGCTGTGAATTGCTTGCTTTGGATTCAGATTTTAATGAGCAAACTAGAACTGCACATTCATGATGTAGAACTTTATGTTTTGATCTACACACATTGTGGAAAATCAACATCCATCGTTTTAACTCATCACGGTATCACACAAGTTATTGTGAGGAGAATACTCAACCCTATAACTCTAACATTTTCAGTTATAAAATATACTGTCATCAATTACAGCCACGACAATGTAAGATTGATTTCTTGAGTCATACTTTGACTACCACCTCCCCATCCCTTCATCTCTGCCTCATTTCTTCGTCCAGTTTCTATGGGTTCTGATATACCTACACTCTGGCTTAGTTTTGTTCTTGCTCTATTTTGAATTCAAGTGTTTTCAATGAATCTGGCTTATCTAAGGAGTTCTGTAATCTTGCGTTCTTATATGAATGTATTTCTTAGCTATGAGTTAAGAGAAATTCTTTCAAAAGTAACATCTAGATATGAGAAGTTTAGCTTCTTTATCTTCTACAATGTGGAGAGATGAGATTTATATTAGTTTTCTTATTCTCTATAAACCAATTACAAGGGAGCTGCTTTAATTTGTGAGACTTTAAAATCTAATTAGTGCTAATGGAAGTAGGAAATATTTCATACTGATACAATAGATAAAGCGTTTTCTTAATTACGGATGCACAGGCAGATAACTTGCAGCTTTGTTTCTGGTGCCTCCGCTATGGCAAAGTAATATCAGAAGTGCACTGTCCTAGCCTTAAAGAGATGCGCCTCTGGAGTAGGCATACAGTGAATCCTTTGATTGATAGGTGAATCCTTTGATTGATAGGTGTGCACAGACAGGTAAAGAGATACAGAATAAGGAAAAAATTAACTTGCCATCATGTATTGGGCAGAGGACACTAGACCCACATCACTTTGTTAGGGATCAAAAAAAATTATTAGGGTCATGCCACAAAATTATCTTTCTAGTCCATCATTGTCACCATTATTGAAGAATGTGATAATTTCTATATTCTATATGAAGATAGGGACCAGGTACCTAGAAAGGCAATGACCAGAAACAGACAGCATAGGAGCAAAAGGAAGAGAGAGAATAAGAGGGAGGGAGGGGAGAGAGAGAGAGAGAGAGAGAGAGAGAGAGAGAGAGAGAGCAGGGAGAGAGGGAAAGAAGAGAGGAAGATTGATAAGAAAGCTTGCTCAGTTGCCTTGGGAATCTTGACCATACCCCCCAAACCTCTAGCATACAGTTTTCAAAACCTGAAAGTGAATTTACAAAATATGACTCATATAACTACATATGTCAAATATATCCCTGAAGATGCTAGACACCAAGACACTCAGACAGCAAGGGTGAGGAAAGTTCAGAAGTTCAGAGAGACGCTCTGAGGACCTGACCATTTGTAGTATAGCTGAAAAAGAAGACATTGCTCTCTGAGTTGTCTGTGCTTTTGGCTTTATGGGTCCACTGCTCAATCCCAGTCTGCTGTGGGAAGCAGCAGCAGTAACGAGTTTAAACCAGCAGAGGTGGGAGACATTCTGAGTACCTCGCCCACTGTCAGACTGCATTCCATAAAATCAGGAGCCAAAATGACCCCTCCCTTGTTTATGCCAGGCATTTGGTCAGAGTATGAGAAAAGTAATGAATGTTCATTTTTTAATCACTGGACAATTCATTAATGCTTCCAAACTTAGAGAAGTTGTATGTGCAAAAGCTGGAATCGAGCAGTGGACCCAAGACAGAGGCAGCACTGACCAAAGGCTGGTCCGTCTTCTCATCTTCTCGGCCCTGTATTCCAAGGGTTCCACAGCACTGCTATAGCAGCTTAGTTAGAGAACAAGTGTTCAAAACAAGAATCTGAGGGGCGCTCCAGACATCTGAGGGTGTTTGGCCATGCTTCCTACCTCCTGCACTGAGTAGAATGGGAAAAGAAAATACCATGGTAAAACTGTATCTCATGACAACAGCAAAAAATGACCTGTGCTATTAGATACGGGCCAATTTTGATAAGGAAAAGGTTGCTTGGTTATTTTTGGAGTAATATTATCTCCAGTAATGATTTACATTTTGGAGTCACAACTGTGCACATAGTAGTTTGCAAAGTATTCTATGAGTGAAAGTTGTAGTGACATTTATTGAATTTCATCCAGCATTTCTGTGAGTCAGGATGACAGTTCTCTCTCACTTCTAATCCTGGATTCTTGAAGCTTTGATCACAAGCCACGTTTTTCAGATAAAGGTTATTACAATAGTAAAGTTAGTTGCTGGAGAGGAATTCACTGCCTTTGCTTGGTGGTCCAGCCTATTGACGAGAGAATATGAGTGTTTGAGAGTCTGAGTTTTTGAGACTTTCCCAGGAGTCTCAGAGACTGGTAGTTCTATTGGAACGTCTATAAAGAAAGCAGTAGACAAGTCTATGCCTGATATATTTTGAGTCTAATGAAGACAGTCATGAAATTTTCTAACAACTTACTCGTGACAGTTCCAATCTTCAGAATTTTATCCATGGGAAGTGAGTGTATTAAAAAAATCAAAGATGTCTGAGTTGTTGGATGAACTTCCTTGTCATTTTCAGAGAACAAACATCTTTCACTCTTCTCTTCCCCCTCCCTCCCTCTCATTTTTTCATCTTTCCATTCATTGGCTTATCAGCAGAATACTTGTCTATGTTTGTGTTTATTAGATGTTGGTGTACATGCAACTGCAGGGGCTTTTATTACTGCAAATGCTATCAGTCTCCCCAAAAGGTTCTTTGCCTTTGGTGTCCAAGGTAAATCGTGGAATCTGCATTCTAATTAAGGGCCTGAAATGGTTCTGAGAGGAGGACACTAGCACCGCAGTTTACGAAAAAACACAACCTAGTTTATACAACTGGGCTCACATTTGTGCTTTCTCCACTGCTAGATTCTTAGTGACACAGCGTGTTATAGCATATTACTATACTCATTAATATTAATATGCTATCAAGGCAGGCAAGTGTAGGAGAGACTTTAGCACTCCTGGATTTGGATTATGTACACTTCCCTCTTGTGATAACATTTTGGTAGCCTTGTTCCTTCTCACGCATGTACTATGCACACATACTCCCCCCCCCCAAACAATGCACCCAGCAACTTTGGAACCTTGTATCTTATCACATATACTACAATCCCCGAAGGATAGGATAGGGTTCCCTGTCCTCGGCAGCAGCACAATTTAGACCGTATCTATTCAAGTGAGAAGGCTGGCTTGAATTGGTTTAGGGTGCCTGTGCAGTATGGTAAAAAATGTTTTTGCTAGTAAACTTGTAAAGAGAATCCCCCAGTTACTCCTTTATGTCCATGCATAATTGGGTGTGCATCTGATGATAATCTGATCATAATTGGGTGTGAATCTGATGATAATCTGATCAGAGAAAGGGACGTGTGTAATATGGAAAATGAATCGATGACCTAATGTAGCATGTGAAATAAATAAAGCTGTCCATTTCACACCCCTTAAAAATCAAACTCCTCAGGAATCCCAGTTTTAAAAAGTCCTAATCAGTTAATTGGGGCCAGTGAATATTCTTAGAATGTGGCCTGCTGTAAATCCTGATAGTATTCCCTCTCTAGTCTGCAGTGCAGTATCACTCTGAATGAAGTCATCTCGCTTCTTCTGCAAGTGTTTGTGAGCCCTTATTTTCTTTGGTTAAGAGGTCAAAAGCCTGGAAACACCTGGCTCCGGCATCCACCGTTGGTGGCTACTATGATACATGGGATAACATATAAGGCAACTTAGCAGAAAGACATGTTTACAGCTCTTGTAGCCGTTTTTTCTTTTAGGCTAACTTAATTAAGGCAGTGGCATCTGCCAACAGAGTGGTTTCTCTATCAGATTGAGATGTACTGGCAGGCCAGCAGCAAGATGAATGAACCAGTCAAAAGGCTTAATATAGCTATTTTTTATGCTGCCACATAAAAGAAAAAAAAACAACACAGGAAAAGATTCCAGATGACAGAGTTGACTGAAGATTGTGAGTTATTGCTCTTAGTTTTAGTACTGTTGAGAAACAACTGAATGATGAAAAAAATGTGTGGAATAAATTAATAAAAGATCTATGTATTTAAGTCTGATCTAGATGGTACATGAGTAAATTGAAATGTACTGGTAATTGTTTTTAAGAATTCGAGAAAATGTTAATGCATTTCTCATGCTCCATGAGATAGCTTTCAATATTGGGAAGTTCTGTTAGTAAAACCAATGTAGAAACAGGTACTACAGTTTGGATGTGAAATCTCCCTGATGGGAGATAGTGCTTTAAATATAAGGCTCTAACCACAGGAATTGTTTTAAAAGCTATGGACTCTTTAGGAGATGGTACTTGGCTAGTAGAAGTCGGTTACTCAGAATGAGCCTTCAAAGGATAGCAGCTTGGTTCCTAATTTCATCTGTCTCTTCGTTCTGGTCCCCATTATGTGAGGAGTCTGATTACATGTGTTCATGCTGCCACAGATGGAGCCATTGCAACATGCCTTAGTCTGAGTGAATAAGGAAAATGGAAAATCAATGGTCACCAAAGGTACCCTAAGCCTTTGGCTTTCAGGTTCTTCTCTTATGAATTTGAAGAATGAAATTCATGGATCACACAGGATGAGTTTTAGAAAGAAGTATCTTGTTATGGGTACAGAGAAAGGAAAGAGATGAGAGAGAGAGAGAGAGAGAGAGAGAGAGAGAGAGAGAGAGAGAGAGAGAGAGAGAGAGAGAGAGGGGGAGAGAGANGAGAGAGGGAGAGAGAGAGAGAGAGAGAGAGAGAGAGAGAGAGAGAGAGAGAGAGAGAGAGAGCTAGCTCCCGTGCAGCAGAAGAGCTAACATAAGATGGATTCCATCAAACCCACTGCCTTGGAGTTGCTATAATAGGTTTCTTGGATGGAGGATGGCAGTTAGGGATCAGTTGCTTGATCTATCCTCACCCCAGGTGTTAAGGCTTCTTGCGGTATCATCAACATGGTTTTGAGGGCAGGGGTCTTACTTTAGGGAAAAAGAAGTAAGGAGAAATCAAATCTCCATTTATGGCATCCCCAGATAGCCTCTGGCAGTGGCAGAACCAGAAATACTGTAGCTTAAACTCATTTGGCAACCCTGGCCTCTAGCAATAACTAGGGTTCATTTCCAAAGTCAAGGAAAGAAACTTTAGGGTATCTTTTTACCTTAGGACTTTCATTCTCGACTGTTCAGACAATTCTGTCTTCTATTATTGTGACTGCAGTGAATTGAAATCCCTCTAAAAACTATGAGCAGAATAAACTTTCTGTCTTGTAAGTTGTTTCTGTCAGGTATTTGGTCCCAATGAAGCAAAAGTAAGCAATACAATGATGTGGGATTCCCTCTGTATGCTATGACTATTTGTATTGCCATTGGTTAATAAAGAAGCTGCTTTGCTCTATGGCAGGGCAGATTATAACTAGGTGGAAAAAAAAACTAGCTATCTTAGTTAAATTCAAGGAGAAAGAAGGCAGAGACAGGCAGATGCCATGTAGCCACCCAAGAAGCAAGATGTGAGGAAACAAACCATGAGCCTTATGGCAAAATATAAAATGATGGAAATGGGTTAGTTTAAGGTGTAAGAGCTAGTTAGAAACTTGCCTCATTCACTGGCCAAACAGTGTTGTAATGGACGTAGTTTTGTGTCGTTCACTGGGGTCTGAGTGGCTGGGAAACGGAAGCACAATCTCCATTTGCAATGCAGCTCACTTCAAACAGATGCTCAGCGCAATGGCTTAGTCATTCTCTTCACTTACATTTTCAGCTGCACTGTGGCCCCCACTGTGGGCCGATGATGTTCTAGTGTAGATTATACCGAAGCTGCGCTGAGAGTACTCGTAACGAAGGAAGAGGAAGGGCAAAGAGAACACACAGAGAAAACTCACGCACCTCTCGAACACATAGGGTATCAAGGGTGGTGGAAAGGAAGAAGAGATATGTGCGTATTCTTAGTGTTGTTTCTTCTTTTTATTTGCCTTTGAACTCTGAAGTTTGGAGTTCAGGGGGACACAGAAGCAGATTTGGGGGGTAATAGATTTATTAAAAGAGAATTTCACGCCTGGAAAGATAGCATGATGGGGCTCTGAGGAGACCAGGGTCACGTGGCACAGTGGAGGTTGCTTCCGACAGGTTTCAGAGGAAGAGGGGTCTATGCCTCATGGTTTTCAGTTGCCCTCCTAAGGCTCCCGCATCCTGCTCCCTCCCTCTGCTCTGACATGTGCCCTATTATCCCCCTGCTCCCCTCCTTCTGCTCTTACATGTACCCCACTATCCCTCTGCCTGATTCCCTCCCCTCTGCTCTTATGTGTACCCCACTACCCCTCTGCCTGATTCCCTTCCCTCTACTCTTACGTGTACCCCGTTCCCTGGTTTTCTCCTCCTCTAAGAAATCCTCCTTTCCATCTTACGCCCTTTCAAGTTTTATAACATACATAACACACATGTAAATACACACATGTACACTACATTTACATATATGTGTATACGCATGCATATATAATTTTAAACCTTGTTTTCTTGTATAAAAGCAAGCATGCAGTATCACCTTCCTGTACCTAGTGTATCTCATCAGCGTAATGCTTCCTAGGTCCATCCGTTTTCCTGCAACATTCATTCTTTCATTGTCTGTGGTTGCATAGACTTCCACTGTGCGTATGCGCCATGGCTTCTTTCTTCACTTCCCTCTTGATGGACATGGAGACAGGCTCCATTCCCTGGGTTCCGTGTATACTGCAGCAATAAACATGGGTGTGCATGCATCTCTGGCATACGTTGACTTAAAGTCTTTCAGGTTTGTAACTGTGTTCTAGGTGTTGGGGAAACCTTCACACTGCTTTGCACATTGGCTGCAGAAGTGACATGCTCACCAGCAGCGAATACGGTCACTATTCAGTCCCTTGCTGGTGACCATTCTAATTGGGGTGAGATGGAATCTCTAAAAACCGTTCACTTATGTTCTTCCGTGATGGCTAATGATGTTGAGTACTTTGAAAAGGAAATTTTTAAAAGACATCTTATTACTTATTTGTGTGTGCGTGCGTGCATGCACGTGCATACATCTCAGTGCACATGTCCATAGGGGCCAGAGGGGTAGGACTGCCTGGGGCTGGAGACCCAGGCAGTTCTGCGTCACCTCATATGAGCACTGAGAACTCATATCAGGCACTCTGCCATGCGCTCTTAACTGCTGATCCACCCCATCCCCGAAACTGATGAGCACTTTCTAAAACTATGTGATGGTTATGTGTGTTTCTTCCTTGGAGAACTGCCTGCTTGGTTCATTAGACAATTTATGGGTTGGATGATTAGACAATTTATAGGTTGCTGTTTTAGCATTCAACAGTTCATTATTAATCCCGGACACGAATGTCCTGTCTGCCTTGTAGCTGAAGATACTTCCTTCCCACATTCTGCGGATGGCATCTTCCATTCTTCTGATTAATTTCCCTTTGCCGTGCGGAAGGCTATAAATTTATTTAATAAATACCATTTCTTCATTCCTGGGGTTATTTCCTGGGCTACTGAAGATCTTTTGAAGAGAATTCTTGCCTGTGCCTGCATCTTGACATGCTCTGTTTTTCCCATAGCAGTTTCAAACTTTTGGGTCTTAAATGAGACTCTGTGGTCCCCTTTGAACTGATTTGTGTTTATGCAGAATGGGAGAAATAAATCCAGTCCAGTTCTTCGTATATGCAAATCTCCCTTTGACCCCACCCTTTGTAGACAGTTTGTTTTTTCTTCAATGTATGTCTATGACCCTTTGTCAAAAAGTAGGTGGTTGCTGCCACTTGTGTGGGTTTGCTTCTGAGTCCTGTGTTACATACCACTGGTCTATGTGTCTGTCTTTGTCTTTTTGCTCTTACCATTCTGTTTATATTACTGTGGCATGTGGTATAGCTTTCAGATGAGGTATTGTATCTCCAATATTGTTCATTCTGTGTAGATGGCTTTGGCTATCTGGGCCAATTTTCTACGATCTCACATGAATTTTTCTAGTTCTGAGGAACATCGTTGAGAGTTTTGAGGGGAAATTGAATTGAGTCTATAGATTGCTTTGATAATGTAGTCATCTTACAGCATTAATTCTGCCAATCCACGAGCCTGAGAGGTCTTTACAACCTAGAATTTCCTGTTTGGTTTCTTTCTTCAGTGCCTTCGGATTGTGTTTGTGGAAGCCTTTCACCTCCTTGGCTAGGTTTATTACAAGGTATTTTATTCTATTTTTGGTGGGTAACCTTGAATGAATGGGATTTTTTTTCCCCTAAGCAATTTTGTTACTGACGTGGAGAAGCTAATGGGTTTTGTGTATTGATTTTGTATTCTGCCACTTTGCTGAAACTGTTTACCAGACCTAAGGGTTTTCTGCTGGAGTCCTTCTGCTTTTTTTATTGAAGACCATTTCGTGCAAATAGGCATAATTTGACTTCATTTCTTGTTTAAATTCCTTTTATTCCTTCTACCTTATTGCTCCAGCTAAGACTTTCGGCGCTGTATTTAATAAGAGTGGAGAGCACAGAAACCCATTGTCTTTCCATATTTTAGAGGAAATGCTCAGGTTTTCACCATCTAGCATAAGGCTATAGTTTTCCTCTTGGTTTTCACATATGGCCTTTGTTACGCGTGTTCCCTTTTCTTCTAGTGTCTATGGGACTGCAGTGGTGAAGGGATTGTTCAACCTTTTCTGCAGCTATTGAGATGAATATGTGATTTCTGTCTGTAAATTTATTTATAAACTCCATTAGATTTATTGGTTTATGTGTTTTGCACCATCCTTGCTCCGCTGGGATGAACTCTCTTGGTCACGGAGCTTGTTCATCTTAATATGTTAATGAATTCAACTTTCCAGGATTTTATTGAAAAGTTTTCAGTCTTTGTTCTTCATGGAAATTGACCTTTGGTTTTCTTTCTTTGTTGTTCCTAGTCACTTTGGGTATCAGAGTGATGCTGGCTTCAAAGAGGGAGTTTATTAATGTACCTCACTTTCTGTTTTATGCAGCATTTTGAGTAATATTAATCAGCTGTTCTTTAAAGGTTTGATGGGATTTGGCATGAATCTGTCTTTTTGTTCTGACAGACATTTTATTACTGCTTTAATTTCTATGAGTGATATAAATCTTTAAAATGTTTACATCTTCTTGATTTAATTTTGGTAGGTCAAATATATCTAAGAATTTATCTATATATTCTAGATTTTCCTCTTTGGCAGAGGATATAATTTTCCAAAGTAAGCATAGCTTACGATGCTGAGCTAAGTTTGTGCCCCCAGACTGTAATTCCTCACACCCCGAAACACGCATGAAGACCCACTCTCACTTCCTGTTCACGTGTTAACACCTTTCACCACTACAAACCGAGTTCCCTAAGGGTATAACATAATCAGAAGGCATATAGTATGAGTAAACATTGATTTATTTTTCTGCATTGTGTTCCAGCAAATATATGCCAGGAATTGATATTCTGTAGGTGTCCAGTGCTTCTGTGCTTTCTCCTAAAATGTCAAATATCTCGTGAACAATCATGTGAAGTTTCTGTGAAGATCTAGAGTTCTTTGCCCCAAAAATTGAGGATGATAGGTTTGGAGTTTTCTGAAAATGTATTTGTTCCACATATTTGATAGCCTACCTTTAAAGCAAACATCAAGTACTATGAACATGTACACAAACAGTTGTTTTGGCAACGGGATCAAACCAAACGTTATGTTTAATTTATGATCTAAATATATGCTATTTGAAATTTTAAATAATGCTCCCCTGCTCTAAAGCATTAGCTCCTCTTTCCGGTCTAGGAAAGCTAAGTGACTTCACTGACTCCCAACGTCAGGCGCCCTATCTGATATTAATATGCACCTCTAATTACATAGTTGAGTAAATGAAGACTCGGATTAAATGACCTTTGTATATCACAGACCGTACGTCCTCCAAGACTAAATGCTGTGCATTGCCCAGCAGGTCAGTGAACAGAGCACACAATCTCAACTCTTCCTGACGGATGCCATTCAGAGAAAGCAGTGTGGAGGAGGCACAGGTTGAACTTGGCAATCAAGGAGCCCCATTCTATTTTTTAACTAGGGAGAATGCTTACAGAAGAAGAACATTAGAATTGCAGGTGCTATGATTTTGTCCCTCTTACTGTCCAATGGATGTATTCCTCAAGTGATCTGTTGCTGAAATCCAGTGAAGGAGAAGGATGTGCCCGACACGCCTCAGGTTGTTGCCAGTTCCTCCCCTCCCTGGACACACATGCTCTCCCATTCAGAGGTACAGACTGTATTTCCTTTTCCTTCTCATAGATTCTGGCTTCAGAAACTGGTTACATCTTTCCTCTTAGTATTATTTAGGCTTTAGAGCCACCATGGTCGGACAGCTCTTCTTGATCATGTGTTCCTGCCATGCTGTTTGACCTGACCATAGGCCCAGAGCAATTTGAACAGTTAGCATGGATTGCAACCTAAGAAACTAGGAGCTTAAATAATCATTTCCTCTTTTAGATTGTTTACCTGGTGAAGTTTTACAGCCTTGGAAAGCTAACTGACACATATATTGCTCATGATTATTTTTGGTTGTCAGCTTGACTATGTCTAGAAGTAATTAAAACCCAAGTGGCATAGTCCATGTGTGAGGGATTTTTTTTTTTTTTTTGAGACAGGGTTTTTCTGTGTAACCATCCTAGAGATATTTTTTTCTTCTTAATTAAATCATTTAAAGTGGGATGACCTACTTTTAATCTGGTTCTTCTGATAAGGGAAGATAAACCTTTGATCCAGGTCTTTTGAGGTGGGAATATCCACCTTTAATCTGGGCTCTGGGCCAGCTCTTATTCTGGCAGCTCATATCAAGGAGAAGGAAGAAGGAAACCTGTTACTTTTGCCGGCTCTTCTTGCTCTCACTGGTAAATTCCTAAAATTCTGGCATATGTGGAAGATCAGCTGAGACCTCCAGCCCAGCTGTGGACTGAACATCTGGAGTCTTGGACTTTTTGTTGACAGACAGCCACTGTTGGACTGTCTTGACCATAGGCTGTGAGTCACTCCCATACATGCCCTTTATATATTTAGGAAGCCCGTTCTTTAAGTCCTCCCTCTAGAAAACTCTGACTAATACACATATATACCCTTAGCAGGACTGAGGGCGTTGGCAGTATGAAAAGCATTCTGAGGACTTGTCACACATAGTTCCTTCAATGAAGAGTGAGTGAAGATTTGTTTACAGGAGAGCTGTGGTCAGTGAAATGTGGGTGTAAGTTTTATATGGTGGTTTCCATAAAAGAGTGGTGGGCATGCGTTGCAAGTTTTACCTTGAGTAAAGGATTTCTGCATTTCACTGTGACAGGTGAAAATTATATCCCAACCCCCCTCTTCTCATCCTTCAGGCGGAAGCTAGCGTGAGAGGGCTTCGAATTTACTCTCTCAAACAATTAAAATTTAAATTTGTTTTTACTATATGGTTGAAAATTTATATCAAATTTTGTCTCCATATGCTTCTCCAAGATAAACACTTATTATGAATAATTGAAACTTCTAAAAGTGTGTGTTTCTTCTTCAGCCACTGGTCTCTCCTTATCTCAGATAATCAGATGAAAATTTGCATTGATTAAATTCTGAATTCTACCAAAAGTGTCCCCTCATTTAAATTTGAACCACAGATCATTTACATTTAAACACTCTTTCCGATTTAGTCAGATCCATTTGGGTGATCAGCGAGAAAGAGAGAAATCTCAGCAGAAGGCGCCTGTGTTGCTTACAATCCTGCTTAATTACTTTGAATCTGCAATTCAAAATTCAAAACAGATGAAGAACCCCAAACCCATAGAAGCTGAGAAAAAAAATCACAGCAAATTATACTTAACACCCAATTTAAGATTTAGTATCTTACTTTGAATGGCTAGCTGTTTTCCTCTTTCTTGAATGAAACACCTGTCTTCATAACTTACATTCATGCAAAAAAAATTTAAAGTAAATAGGTAAAAATAATTTAGAAACTGTCTTTGCTGGCCTTGGTAGGATTCATCATTTCGTGGCTATCTCTGGTCCATTCACCTTTAACCATCTGCTCACTCAAACTAATCCAATTTCATTGTGGAAAAGGAAATAAACCTATTGCCTTTTCATCAAAACAAATGATTTAATTGACTATTTGTAATTAGTAAACAAATTTAAAAAAATCTTCTGTTTATGAGTGAGTGGTAATGTGTATGGTATGTGTAAGCATCCATTTAACCCTCCTACACACATACACATGCACACACACACATACACACACATGCACACACACATCACACTTATATGTTGTAAGGAGGGGCTGATAGTTGGTTCCCAGCTGCTCGGCAGCTCAGTCCAGAAATAACCACACAGAAACTTTATTAATTAAATCACTACTTGGCCCATTAGCACTAGCTTCTCATCTTACATCTTAATTTAACCCATCTCCATTAATCTGTGTGTCGCCCCAAGGCCGTGGCCTACCAAATGAAGTTCTGTCTCCAGTGAGGTTCCAAAGCTTCTCTCTGACTCCGCCTCCTTTCTCCCACCATTTAGTTTAGTTTTACCTGCCTAACTATCAAGAGGCCAAGGCAGTTTTCTTTATTAATTAACCAATCATATTCATAGCATACAGAGGGGAATCCACATCACATATAACCACCCACCCCATCCACATATACAAACACACACACACACACAGTATATATACACACACTTAAACACCATCCACACATACACACACAAACACCATACACTCAGAAGAACATATATGCCACATGTATGCGGAGATCAAAGCACAGCCTGGGTGGGGGCCAGGCTATACCTTCTACCCTGTCTGAAGCAGAGTCTCTTGTTTGTGGTTGTACACGCCTGGCTGTTATATACCTAACTGTACATCCCTTGTTGTACACACCTGGCTAGCTGGCCCATGGACTTCCAGGCATTCTTCTGCCTCTGTCTCCCTTCTCTCTGTAGAAGTGCTGGGTACCGTGTCTGGCTTGATGTGGGTTCTAGGGATCTGAACTTGGGTCCTTCTCCTTGAGCAGCAAGAGCTTCAGCCACCATGCCATATCCTAGGCTTTCGATGAGTTTTTAAAAAGAAAGATTACTTATAAATATGACATTACCATAAATTGACCAGTTTTTTTTATTTATTTTTTTAAATGATTTATTTAACTTTATTATGTTCGTTGGTGTGAAGGTGTCAGATCTCGTCGAACTGCATTTTCAGACAGTTGTGAGCTGCCATGTGGGTGCTGTGAATCAAACCCAGGTCCTCTGAAAGAGCAGTCAGTGCTCTTAACCACTGAGCCATCTCTCCAGACCACCATGCCTCTCTGATACAACCCAGTCAAGTCTATGGGGTATTTCCTGTAAGCTCTTGTTCCTCATGGCTACAGAAGACCCAGATCCAGGTGGATCTACATCTATGATCCACTGAAGATCTGTATTTGAATCAAAGGCCGATAGGTTATCCAGGTGCTGTAGTTTTAGTCACAGGGGAGTGTTACTGAAACTTCAGCAGGTTTTCTAGGAGAAACCCTTGTGGGAAATCCTGCATGCCTAGCCATTCAGAGCTGGTGCCATATATACTCAGCACTATGACTCAAGTGCTGTTTCCATCTAGACACTGGGGCCTTACCCCCCCCCCCCCAGGGAAGGTAAGTTCTGTGTGCCCTTAGGAACTCCTTTGGCTCCATGGTGACGCTCCCCTGTATCACAGGAATTTGCTGCCCTCTCTCTGAGGCCACGCCCTTCTTCTCTTCCTTTCCTCTCCAGGGTGCACTGATTTATGTGGTTTACTTCTTTCCTGTTTCTGGAAGCTGCTCCCACATTCCGTTTCTGCTTTGTTCTGCTTGTGATCTAAGCCAGGCTGGCTTGGCTTGGAGGTTATTTAATGATCTCTCAGGCAACCTTGACATTAAAGTGAGAAGAAAACTGCTTTTCCGGCAGTGAAGCCAAAGGCCTTTCTCTGAGGAGCGCAAACAAACTCGTTCTCTTGCGTCTTTTATCCCTTTATTTTAATTGCTCTTCAGCTTAAAACTTACCTCTTCAATCAAGCTCTCCTGAGACCGCTGAAATTTTGTACTGAACTCAACATTGACATGCTGACTCTGTGGTAGTCCCAGCCCCACTAAGCTGAAGTATTTACTCTACCATAGAGGAAGCAGCGTGGGATTAGTTTTGCTCATGTAAACTTCTTTTGGTCCAGTCAATGCAGCATGAGCTTGGTTAAAGCTAAAACTTAAAAAGTCTCTCTCACTATCTGTTCAAATTCATACTACAGAGATGGGTAAGAACAGGAAATAGGAACTTGTGAGGGAGGACACGGACCCCGCAGCAGCAGTTCCCAGAATTTTCTTGCTGAGATCTGGGGGACAAACCCCAGGAAGTCCTGTTTCCTCATCCTTGTAATTTCCTTCTTTTTCCTGGAAGCTCTTCATGATCCTGTAACTGAAACTGAGAAGAATCACCTGGACGGATGGCTGAGCCAACAAAACGGATCTCTCTTCTTTCTCATGCTTCACTCCAGTTAATACCGTAGACCCTTAAAGATTACCCAGACTACCCAGCGGCAGCAGTTTAATGATAACGTGTTTGCTCACTCTCTCTAGCTATATACAGGAGCTTTCCCCCATACACACACACACACACACCTATCTGCCTGCCTGCCTGCCTATCTATCTGCCAATCTATTCATTCATCTATCATCTATATATCATCTATGATATATATCACTTACATATTTTTCATTTATCTACCATCTAACTATATTTATCTGTTATCTATATCTATCCAAAACATCTATCATTTACCTATCATTATTCATCATCAGTCCAACTATCATCTATCTATCATCTAATCTATCTGTCTATCTATCTATCTATCTATCTATCTATCTATCTATCTATCATCTTTCTCTTTAGTTTCCACCTATAATCTATAATCAATGTCTCTTTAAAGCTATCCTTTCTAGTGCATGAATTCCAGTTTTTGAATTCATGAGACAATTCCCTG
Organism: Alexandromys fortis; assembly: GCF_014885135.2. Lineage (NCBI taxonomy): Eukaryota > Metazoa > Chordata > Mammalia > Rodentia > Cricetidae > Alexandromys > Alexandromys fortis. The sequence continues at coordinate 3,134,346 of NW_026067984.1, read as the reverse complement.
AAGCTAACTGGTTCAGCGAATCATTGTTTGGTGGCTGTTGATTTTTCTAAGACCCTAGCATCCCAAGCCAAGGTCACCAAGAGCAAATTAATTAATAATTAATTAAGAAATCTATTAACCCAAAGGCCTCCTGAACTTCCCTGTCTCAAACGAACTAGACAAGTGTACTATAAACATACACAAGATGACTGACCAGTCCATCTTTAACAGAGATAATTAATCAAAATGTATTTATCCAATTTAAGACCGGGCAAACATTAAAGTAATGTATGTTTACTTGCACAGAAATGGATGTCTGTAACATATTGTTAGTGTTATAAAGATTACCTAAGATTAGGGATCAGCTCAATAATTATAACTTATACTTATATTCCAAAGATGGGGATCCTGAGTGAGAAAATCTTAGACCTATATTGTCCACACTTTACACTGTCCCTACATAGCTATTTAGTTTAGTGTGTAAATTAAGATTAAATTAAAACTCAGCTTCACAGTGACCCATTTCAATGCTCAATAGCCATGTGTGTATGTGTATTGGAGAACACAAACCAACATAATTATTATTGCAAAAATGTCTACTGCACAAGGAATGTTTTCTTTCCTGGTTTTGTCATTGCTGACTTTTTATCATGGTTACAAATTACTTTCCTAACAAAAATAAAAATGAAATTATTTCTATATGGAAGAGGCCTTTGCTCTCAGTCTGAATTTTAGACCAGGACAAATCATAACATGATTTACTTTGTGCAGTAAATTGTGCTTCTCTGATGAAGCTACTCAACTTTTTTTTTTTAATGACAAACTGTTCTCCAATTTGTTCACCCCCGCTGTTTAAAACATCCAAATATTTCCATTAACCAACAGGTCCTTTGCCGCAGTTTGACTGCAGATACCAGTTCAACCAGAAATAAAAAGGAAATGGCTTATTTGGTACTGGAGATCCATAAGGTCCTCCGAGTGGACCATATGTTGAAGAGATGTCCTGTAGCTTGCACTAGTGGGAAGGAAAGAAACTGAGATGCAGACAAGTCTGTGAGTTTTCAAGTCGTGGCTACATGCCTCTGAAGGGACTATAAGGTCCCAGTTACTGTTGTTCATCCTTCTTCCCCCCTCTCCCTCCATCTGCCTCTCTTTCCTCTTCCTTCTTGCTTCCTCTCTCCTGCTATAAGCAGTGTTGATCAATAGTTTTGATCCTATACATGCTTCAAATCGACTTGCCCTACCTAAGGCAAAGGATTAAACTGTGAGCCTAAGCACATCTGCCCACCCCTGGCTGGTTTTCTCCAGTAGCTGCAGTAACAGAAAGCTAGTACATCTGATAGTCCATCCCTGACACTCTGCCTTTTATATCTATGTGTGCTGAGGAACAGGCAGTGGGACAGGGGAAGTTTCGGTGGAGTCAAGTTTTAAATATTTGGGGAGATTTATCAGTTATCACAAAACCGCCAGAGGCTAGAAGACTAGAGGCTTGCAGGTTAATAAAGACCAGATGTGACTGGGGAAGACCCCCTAAAAATTCTGGCTGCAAACATAAAGAAATAAACCTAGAAAAGCTACAAGACAGGTGACATATATTTTACCTGCTCAAACATAAAACAAAGGAACATTTTTGGCTGTCTTGTGTACAGCACATAATCCATATTGTTTTAATACAGATATGTATGTTACCCTTGAAAGTTTATGTGTTTTCAGAACAAAGGGTTGAGACACTGATGAAAAAGTGTGGCCCAGGTGATCCAGCTTCTCAGAATTCCTTTATTGTGAGAAGTATGCAACCAGAACAGCCTCAAGGTTGCTGTCTAAGCTGTTCCAGTCTCACAGACTATTACAGACTATTCTAGCCAGGACTTGATCATTATCCTAATTTTCTCACGGTTTCCTGAAGATGCTAGATCTCCCAGACAACAGGAATCAGCCCAGAGAACACAATGTCCACATTCCCAAGAGATGTGGTGGGTGGTTTTTGGTTGTTCAATGAGTAATGAATGCTTGTCATAATTTAGGAGAGTTGGTTACAGATTGTTATTGGTAATAGTCAGGAAAAAAGCTGAACAAGGTTCAGGAAACTTGAAAGAAAAATGGAGGGCTATAGAAATGATAAGATAAAAGAGTAGATTATTGAATCTACTTTTAAGCTAAAAATGCAGCTACTAGTCTTAAATATTTTGCATTGTTGTAGATTTTTGTATATTGATACAAATTTAAGCTTATTTTTGATACAGTATAACAAAAATAAGCTTAAGTTTGTATATATGTAGGTATATGTTTATATATGTTTCTACGTATACACGTTTCATATATATATGTTTCTACTCTTTTTAAAAGTATTTTTGTATATTGATACATATTTCAGATTATTTTTGTTAGAACATACTGTACATATGTTCTTACTCTTTTTTATGTTATTTTAGCTATGCAGTTCATTTAACAATGGAATGTAAATTTCTAGTCCTTGAAAGTTACTATTACAAACTGTTTAAGATAATTAAGAAATGTAGGTTAGTAGTTAGGCCTCTATAACAATCAAACTTGTTGTATATTAGGTATGTTTTCAAAGTCAAACAGATATATTTTAGATAGACAGGTGGTCTTCAAACACTTTCCAAGATCTATAGACCATGGCATTGAAGATGTTTTAATAACATAAGGCTTTCATGGCATTGAGACATGTCTGCTCCTGACAGCACCAATCTACTTCAAAGAAGATGATGGGCATCAGAGAACCTCCATATGGAGGTTGCTTTCTTTGTGGGAAAAGTTAGTCACAGGGTAAGAAACTGCTCTTGCCTTGACTGCCAACAGTATGCTGTACTAATTGAACAAGCAGGACACAAAAGAAAGAGATTGTCAAACTTTGCCAAGACAAGTTAGGACAGTCCTTCAAAATCCCTGCTCCATAAAAATGTCTGCAAAACATTCTACAGGACACACAATAAGTGACAAATTTTCCCAAACAAGTCAGAACAGACCTTCAAAATTCCTGCTTCATAGAAAAGTCTGCCAGATTTTCTGCAGGATACAAAGAAAAGTGACTGCTAAACTTTGCCAAAACAAGGTAGGACAGTCCTTTAAAATTCCTGATTCATAAAAATGTCTGTCAGATATTCTAGGCCTGTAGGCCAAAGATGGATGCCCAAATATTGCAGAGGAATCGTGTGTGACTGTCCAGGCAGCCAGCTGTTTCTGTCATTTCTTTTAGTTTTGGAATTTGCTCCAAACTGTTTCTGTTTACTCAGGTAATGCTATAGCCTTCTGGGGTCTTTGAGGGAATTGAAGAATAGGTAGTTATAGTAGTTTTTTTTTTTTTTTTAGTTTTGATAGAAGGTAAACTAGGTATAGAACTTTGGATTCATCAACATAGAATAAATAATGGAGTATTTTCTTCAAATTTGCCAAAACAAATGGACTGAACATTGTAAACTTAATTCTTATCTGACAATTACTCTTATTGTATAGTTTTACTGTGTTAGATTTAAAAACCTTTCCTCATTATTTAAATGTGGAAATGTTGTGGAATAATCTTTTTGTACAATATAAAGAAATGTCACTTGGATTGATTTAATAAAAAGCTTAATGTCCAATAGCTAGGCAGGATTTTGGGGGCCAAAAGGATCCTGGAAAGACAGGTGGAGTCGCCATCTGATGCAGAGGGAACAGACATGTGACAAAAGAGGTAAAAGCCATGAGTCAAGAAACAACACACAGATGAATAAAAATAGGTTCATTTTAGTTATAAGAGCTAGTTAGAAATAAACCTGAATTACTAGTCAAACTTTTGTAATTAATGAGAAGTCTCCATGCCTTTTATGTGGGAGCTGGCTGGTGAGAAAGAGAAAGACTAGCAGTGTGTGTGTGTGTGTGTGTGTGTGTGTGTGTGTGTGTAGGGTGTGTGTTGACTTCAGATGACAATGTGTAGGAGAAAGACAGGTTCTTTCCTTCCATGATGAGGGTCCCAGGGATCTGAGTCTGTCAGGCTTGGTGACATCCTTGGTGACACACTTGGGGACACTTGCGTAACTCTTTGAGTCATGTCAGTGGTCTAAGATTTTTAAGAATGTGGATTTTGTTTATTTTAAAAAGTGAGCTCTGACCCTGTTGAATGTAGATTTTTGCAGGGCAGCTCATTGGACCCTGAGATCCGACCTCTGCCTTCAGCTCTTGTGGGTGCTTTGTGTTTCTTGGGATGTGTGAGTTCTCACCCTCGTGTGATTACTCCTGGCCCTAACCCATGAGTGCAGGGATGCTATTGGGTCTAGGTATGTAGGCATTTGGGTTTCTCATCTCCTTGTGTGAAGAAGAGTCACTCCCTCTTCTAGAAAGGCATGGAATTACCCAAGAACAAAACTAATGGACAAAACAAAAGAGAAATTAGATCTGCAAATCTTGTCCTGCTTCCATCTGGCCTAACGGCTAGTTTACCACTCCACAGGTGTGGGGTATTTGCTCAGCATGGTTCTTCGTTCCTGTGGTCCATAACACACATGCCTTTAGGCCTTTACTTAGAGCCTGAGTGTGCAGTGTCACAAGCTAGCACAACGATGTTGATAATGTGCTGCTCTGTGAAGTGACTTTCCCATCACGGGTCAGCTTCTCATCCATCTCTGTATTTTATAGAAAGATGTGAGTCATGGAGTTGTTATCAGTGGAGTCGCTGATCAGCGTGTGTACAACCTTGCGAACCTTTTAAGATATCCACACGTGAGCTCAATGTTCATCTACAGACTTGCTTCAAAACCCCCGACAGCCGATGGTATGAGTGAGGAGAGTGCTTTGTGCAATCGCTGCCAGAGAAGCGGGTTAGAAACGATTACCAGCAGCCATGCTGCTCGTCAGCCTCCGTGGGCATTTGCTTCTATGGTTATTGTCTAAACCTGTGTTGCGCTTCAAAAGTTTAACTTGTTAGACTCACAAAGTTCTTTCTTCACCTTCCCAGTATTCTTTTAAAAACTTGGACAGCTGGCCCTGATGGTGCCACGTGCTATCCAGCTCCTTAGGAGGCTAAACAGGTTCAAGGCTGTGAAACTTAGCAAGACACTGTCCTCAAACAAAACAAACAAACAAAAACAACCGAGAAAGTGTGAAGCTGTTGTTTAGCGGCAAAACACTCAAGCAGCATTTGTGAAGCACCAGGTTCAGGCACAAAAACTGTTCAATTAAAACCTAGGTGTGAGCAGGAGGTGTTTTCCTACACACACACACACACACAAAAAAAAACACTGTCCTTAAGCAGAGCTCATAAATATCATGCCCACTTTCAGACCTTCAGACCTTCTTACTTTTGTGTATTGGTAATTGACAAGCCCCAAGAACAGTGTCTTATCTATAGCTTCTCTATCGTGATGTCACGTGAACTGGACTGATTTCAGATTAATTATGTGTCTTATGAGTGAAGTAGGATTAGGGTATGTGACTTTCAGGGGTCAAAAACCCATTCCACATGAAAGGAGTAATTAATACGTGGAGGAGTATTTATTACCTTTTACAAATAGCTAAGTAAAGCTTTTTATTTTTAGAGAAACCAAACCATCTTTTTGCCTGGTTAAGAGAAATTCTGAGAACTAGTACGACCATCCTTATTTTAGAAATTAAAAAAAAAAATAATAATGCGCTGAGGTGACTGGTGCAAGGCTGGGAATAGGGGCTTAAGGCAATCCTGGCTTCCAGTGCATGCGTCACTTTAAGGCTCTACTGCCCCCTTTAAAATTGATGAAGAAAAGAGACCTGCAGCAAGCCTCCGGAAGGAAGGACAGCCTTTGAATGAAGAGTTTTGCGGGGTGAAGTTGAAGCAACCCCTTCCTAGCCCTCGCAGCATTGGTGACTGGAAGTCCAGTATGTCATATTTTACTCCTACGCGGGAGTTTGGGCAGGCTCCAGATCAGAGGAACCTTCCCGGGGACTCGCACTCCGCGCTCCTGGTGAAAGATCTAAGGGCGAAGAATTTTGAAATCAACTAACTGGACAAAGAAAGACTGTTTTATTGAAGACCCTCTGCCATTCTCTGCTTCCCTTCTGAGAGACAGCTTTTGTCGCCGACCTCGGAGACAGAATCCGCACGATTCCATCAACACCTGTTAAGGGCTTGCTGCTCCGGGGCCACTAGGCTCTGGACTTGTTTTACGGTCCCACAACCCCCATTTACAGCAGCTCCTGCACGTGCGGGCGTGCTGGCTGTTTGTCCTTGGGATCCAGCTCCTGCGAGGAACCAGCTCTCCGCCTTCCCTCCTACACTGCGAAACTCAGCAGCCCAGAGTTGGATTTCCCGGGGTGTGGAGGTAGGTGCGGAGCGTCTCTCCAGATTGACTCCTGTAAGCTTATTTGTCTGTTCCTTGTTCAGGAGCGGGGACCGCAGCTCCCTCCTCGCAGCGGGGCTCCCTCCTGCCACTGACTTCCCTCTGCAGATTTGATGAACTCCTAAGTGGAGTGAGGGTAGCTGAGGCTGGGAGTGGTGGCCACGTGCGATGGGAGCTGTGCTGCCTAGGGTAGGGTGCAGATGCGCGCGGGCTACCGGGGGTGGCGGACCTTCTCCCCGCGTCCCTGGCCAAGGGAACTTATCCGGCTCACTCCCCCCTGCAAGGCCATCGCTCCGCTACCCCGGTACCTGTGTCCTTTCCTTTCAGGGCAGGGTTCGCCTCCACCTCCATCTCCGACCCTCCTCTCTCCCCGCCCCTTCTACCTCGGGCTCTGCACCTCGCAGAGCAGGGTCCCAGTTTGAGTGGCGACAGAGGTCCAGGCATAAGTCCGGCAGCTCCAGCATCGTAGTGGCTCACTCAGCCGACCGCTCCGGTTCCTGCTTGCCTGCTCACTCTGTCCCACACAGAACCGGACCTGCTTTTGGGAGCCTCCCAGGGCCATCAACCGGTTGGCTGCACGCTACTGGCTTCCTCCTTCCTCAGTTCAGCTGAACCGCAAGGGCCGGCACAGTAAGTTCAATCTCCAGTTCTTCTGAGATCACGAAGGGGTCCTGTCCAGGGAACGGGGCATAGTGCTTCTAAGAAGAGCCTCTCAGCCCTCTCCGACTTTAGGCGGAACACAGATTCCAGAGGGGTTAGGACCACTCTTGTTTTCTTCTTTTGCTAGACTTTTTCTTTTATACTGAAGGTTCTTGAATGTTCCTTGATCAAACACTACGGTCTGAGTCAGTAAGATAGGATTCTGCTGCTTCTTTACAAAACAAAAATCAAGGACCTTCTAAAGAGCAAGGTCATGTTGGGTTTTCCAAACCTGTTCAAAAGGAGACATTTGATTAGGCTTCCATTCATTTCCATTGGATGGGATCAGCCATTAGGAGAAACCTATGGTGGTGTGGCAGGGGGTGACACGAACATTTGAATACCTTTCTTAGTCGGGACCAGTCATTAAGATGCCAGGGGCCAGCAGGGGACAGCCCTGCTGTCATAGAAAGGAAGAGCAGACACAGGAAAGAGAAGCCTTCAGACGTTCATACGCTGCGTCAGCCCGTGCATGTAGCGTGGCTGAAGTCCCATCTCCCCGCACAGAAGGGCTAGCAGGTGTGTAGCATAGTGTTTGGGGTTCTTCCCTGGGAAAACATCCCTGGAAGAGGTGCTTGACAGGATGCCAGGCTTTGCGCACCTGGAGTTGCAGAAATAACTTGCAAACCCACAGATTTCAACACGCAGTCAAAGCATGAGTAGTTAGTTCTCCGACTCATTAAAGCACCTTGAGCCTCAGAAGAAGAAAAAAAATCATTTCCTCTTCTAAGGAATTGGCTTAGGGTGCACCTGTTCAAGAAGACAGCACTATTCATAGTTTAGAGAGTCTTGAATAGCCTGAATGCTTCATTTCGCCTTATTTCAAGGAAAGGCTCTTCCGCTGTCTGCTTCTAGCTGGAGGCAGGAGCATCGCACGTGGCCGTATCCTCTTGTGCTCTTTTCTACTTTTCCAGAAGCGCCATTGTGAATGATAGATTCTGTGTTCAGGTAGAACTTCCCCCAGCCCAAGGCAAGTACTGTGCCTTAGCACAGCTCGTAGTGTCCACATGCTAATAGCTCGCCGATCGATAGCCATTCCTGCAGAGGAGCTATAAATAAAGGGACTTTGGAGTGCGGAAAATAGGGCTGAAAAGAAGGAAAGAGCCAATAAATCCTGTACGGTCCTCTTGCCGGTGCCTTTAAACCTGGTGTCTACACTCAGTCCCACCTGTACGAGCCACAAACTGCAACTCTTGGAGTACTGCTCACCTCCTGTTGATATGTGGGGTCTGGGTCTCTGCCCTCTACAGAGTCAGGCTCTTAGTCCGAGGGAAATGGTTCAGTCTATCAAACAGGCCAGGATTTCAATGCCGTGTTTCCAGAGTTAATAGTGGGTCTGCTATCCTTAGAATGTTCTGTTTGAAATGTATGTTGACCTATGTAGAAAGCACCACCATAGCAAACACAAGTACACAGAAAGCTTTCAGTAACATAGGAGGGGGACGTGTGTGTGTGTGTGAGTGAGTGTGTTGTGTGTGTGTGTGTGTTTGTGTGTGTGTAGTAGTAGCAGCAGGGGAAGAGAGAAATAGATATAAGCACTTGGGAAAAGTTGCTAAGTGGATTATGCTGACAGGCCATTTAAAAGGTTGTAATCAAGAACTGAGTTAAGAGGGTCTTAGGCCAGACTTCTTACAGAAGCAAGTACCTGATTAAGAACAAGAAAACACATATGAGGCTTCTGTGACCCAGAATAAATCCTGTGTCATTATGTTCAGTAAAGAACAGGATTGAAACTGTATTTTGTATCAAGCAGGTGGTACTAGTTATTAGTAAAATTGTATTCTTGTTTATATTTCTATTGGTTTTGTCAATTACTGAGTGTCTTTAATGTACTAGGTGGTGCAACTCAACAAGATTAAACAATAGATCATGAAGTTTCAGGTTTTGCCTTCAAAGACATTGCTGTCCTAGGTTGGACCAACTGTAGCAGTCTCAGTGTGGCCTGTGTTGTGGGCAGGAGAATGAGCCTTTTGGCTAACCAGGTTGACCACAGGGAGGGCAGAGAGGCATGGGGAAGCCTGGGGTGTTCTAGATTTGGTAGCCATTCAGTATGAGAGAGCAGCAGATGTCTGTTGGGATGTCCAGAGAGCTCAGGACAGTGCAGTGCCTCTGCAGTGACACCGTCCAGCCTTGAATGTCATACTAAGGAGCTGAGTCTTGTTTTAATGGGAGAACAAATTAAAGCATGCTTTGAGCTGATCATGAAACAAACAAAGAAAAAAATCCATCCCGGGATGTAGAAGAGAAGAATCTGCAGAGATTTGGTTATGTAAGTGTTGGGAGAAGAACAGTGGGGATTGCAGGAACAGTGACTTCTACTGCCTTAAACCGAAGGGACACAGTGTGAGCAAGTCCCAAGAAACAGGCCCCCACAGGAAACAGTCTCACTGGGTCTACACTGTGGAAAACAGGGCCATAGAAGAGCTGCTCAGGTACTACCTACAACACAGAGGGAGGAAGGAGCAAGGGTCGGTGTCTTCCTTCCTCCTGCTTTTTATTCATGCAGTTTTCTTTTTAAAACTACCTATGTGTGCATATAACAGATATGTGTAGGGTGTGTATATGATGAGTGTAAGGTACGTATTATGTGTGTGTTTATCTGTACATGTATGTTCGTATGTATAAGTGTGCACGAGTGCAGGTGTGGTGTGTGTAGGGTGTGTACGTGTGTGTAGGGTGTGTGTGGATGATGTGTATGTATGTATGTTTGTGTGTGCATAGGTGAAGGTCCTCACTTTCCACCTTGACTCTTTTTGAGACAGGGTCTCTTGTTCACAACTATACCCACCAGGATTCCTGCCCCACCAGCTTCTGGGAATTCTCCTGTCTCCATTGCCCACCTTGCAGAAGAGCTGGCACTATAGATGTGCACTAAGCAGCCAGCTCTAATGGGCTCTCTTCATAGCTCCACACTTGCGTGGCAAGCTCTTGATTCACTGAGCCAGCTCTGCTCGTGCCTCCTGCTTTAATTACCCGTGAGTTCCTCCCACTGACTCAACCCAACCAGGATCCTCATAACTTCAGTCTTACAGAACGAGACAGAGGCAGAGAAGATGGGAAGAGGAGTGGAAACACACAGGGCCAGCAAACATTGTTTGTGAGCTCAGTAAACAGGATTCATCTACCAATGGTAGGAAATTATGCTATTAAGATTAATAAAAAAATTCAGTAAAAGGTCTTCTGAGTTAATAGCAGAGGCCTTTTGTGATTGTGTGTATATTCAAAAGTATTACCACTGAGGTATTGAATCTGAGTGTTTTTATACACTTAACAATGAATTTATAGTAAAGCCAGATGTGTTATTTTAATCTAGTGGAAGTATTACCCTCTGTCTTAACACCCAGCAGCATTCTCCATCAGGATACAGGTTTGCAAGGGCTTGTTGAATGCCTGTCCTGTAAATGTCAGAATCAGCATGGTGAATTGGGCATGATTTTACCTGTTAAGTTCATGAATCAATGTATGAAAGCAGCCAGAAAAATAGAAGGAAAATTAGAAATAAGATGCGTGGCTATAATGATAATTACAGTTAGAAACTGGACCAAACTAAACCAGTACAGTAGACATGGTGATAGCGGATGTGTGGGAGAGAGAGGTAGAGACCAGATGGGGCATCTTTAAAGCATGAGTGGGGTCTCAAGGAGACAAGGAAACCTGGAATTCTTATCTCAGTTTTAACCCTTAAGGTTTAATTAATTCATGTATTGAGTGCAGCAGATCGCACAGGCAGGGGAATTCTGGGGTGTAGGGTAGGAGGAAATGAAAGGTGCCCCAAACTTCTCTACGTAGAAGTGTCAGGGGTCAGACTTGGGTGCATTTTTGATGCAGTACTTTTGGAGGATGCTGCTCTATGCTGTGTGGGGAGTTTCTTTCAGACCCTGAGACCAAACAACAGATCTGCACAGAGTTCCATTTTAAACACCAGGTGGCCCAGAAAAAAAGAAAAAAAAAAAACAAAAAACAACACCCAAACACACTGTGCTTTTCATAATGCCAGCACTGGGAAGGGGGAAGAAGTTGGACCTGCAGGTCTCCTTGGTCGGAAGGACGAGCCTAGTTGGCGAATTCCAGGCCAGTAAGAAGTCCTTTCTCAAAGAAACATGGATGGCACCAGAGAAACGATACCTGGATGGATTCTTACCCAAGGGGCAGAGAAGAAGAACATTTACAAATATCTTCACTTTCCTCCATCCCCACACACATATGAGGGGCGGGCACATATGCACACGGGAAGGAAAAGGTGGCTATGTAGGGGTCCACTCGTTTCGCCTCATTTTATTTTCCCAAAGTTCAGGCACCCAGCACAGGGAAATCTTTTGTCCCTTTTCTATCCTGTGTACTGGTGTATACTTGTCAGTTTCAAACAGCTAAGGCGGTGAGACTTTCCTCCGCGTTAATTTGTCGACTTCATAGCCATTGTAAAATTGATAAATTTTATTGCATCCATTTTGCACGAAAATGGAATCTGTTTGCTTTAGCTCCTTGTGGAATTGGTTCCCTCCTATAGAAAAATCCGTTCTTACCATGACCGTAGTTATTTAAGACCTAATTCCACCAACCCATGGTTGTGAACAGACCCATGTAGAGGGCTTTATCGAACTGTTCCATGGTCTGCAGTGTTAGGGTCCCACCACAGTTTTCTTTTTTTATTTTTCCTTTTATTTTTTATTATTTTTGTTGAAAAAAATTCCGCCTCCTCCCCGCCTCCCATTTTCCTTTCCCCCCCCCCCCCCCCCCCCCCCCCCCCCCCCCCCCCCTCCCCCC
>NW_026067984.1:3070408-3122586 GCF_014885135.2 Alexandromys fortis | reverse complement strand
CATTCCCCCCCCCTCTCCAGTCTGAAGAGCAGTCAGGGTTCCCTGCCCTGTGGGAAGTCCAAGGTCCTCCCCCCTCCATCCAGGTCCAGGAAGGTGAACATCCAAACTGGCTAGGCTCCCACAAAGCCAGTTCATGCAGTAGGATGGGAACCTAGCGCCATTGTCCTTGGCTTCTCATCAGCCCTCATTGTCCTCCGTGTTCAGAAAGTCCGGTTTCATCCCATGCTTATTCAGTCCCAGTCCAGCTGGCCTTGGTGAGCTCCCAATAAATCAGCTCCACTGTCACAGTGGGTGGGTGCACCCCTCGCGGTCCTGACTTCCTTGCTCATGTTATCCCTCCTTCTGCTCCTCATTTGGACCTTGGGAGCTCAGTTTTCTAGAGGAGCTCGGCCTCTAGGATGGCTGTCCGTTTCACTCGTGATTTCCTACGTTGTTTTTATTGTAGATTCTTGTGTTATTGGGAGACCAAGAGAGACGGAAGTGGTGCTGAAGATGGGCCCCGTAGGTGCAGAGGCTGAGGAGAACCAGACTGTAGAAGCGAAGGTGGAGCCCTATGGGCCGGGGCACACCACTCCAAGAGGTGAGCTGCCCCCTGATCCCGAGCCGGAGCTCATAGACAGCACCAAGCTGGTTGAGGTACAGGTGGTCCTTATATTGGCGTATTGCTCCATCATCTTGCTGGGCGTAATTGGCAACTCCTTGGTCATCCACGTGGTGATCAAATTCAAGACGATGCGCACGGTGACCAACTTTTTCATCGCCAATCTGGCTGTGGCAGACCTTTTGGTGAATACCCTTTGCCTGCCGTTCACTCTGACCTATACCCTGATGGGAGAGTGGAAAATGGGTCCAGTCCTCTGTCACTTGGTGCCCTACGCTCAGGGTCTGGCAGTGCAAGTGTCCACGATAACTTTGACAGTCATTGCCCTCGACCGCCACCGCTGCATTGTGTACCATCTGGAGAGCAAGATCTCCAAGCGAATCAGCTTCCTGATTATTGGTCTGGCCTGGGGCATCAGCGCCCTGCTGGCGAGTCCCCTGGCCATCTTCCGGGAGTACTCACTAATTGAAATCATTCCCGACTTTGAGATTGTGGCCTGTACTGAGAAGTGGCCTGGGGAGGAAAAGAGTGTCTACAGCACGGTCTACAGTCTGTCCACCTTGCTGATCCTGTACGTTCTGCCTCTGGGCATCATATCTTTCTCCTATGCCCGGATCTGGAGTAAGCTGAAGAACCATGTCAGCCCGGGAGCTGCAAGCGACCATTACCATCAGCGAAGGCACAAAACAACCAAAATGCTGGTGTGTGTGGTTGTGGTGTTTGCCGTCAGCTGGCTGCCGCTCCACGCCTTCCAACTTGCCGTGGACATCGACAGCCACGTCCTGGACCTGAAGGAGTACAAACTCATCTTCACAGTGTTCCACATTATCGCCATGTGCTCCACCTTCGCCAACCCTCTTCTGTACGGCTGGATGAACAGCAACTACAGAAAGGCGTTCCTCTCCGCCTTCCGGTGCGAGCAGAGGCTGGACGCCATCCACTCGGAGGTGTCTATGACCTTCAAGGCTAAAAAGAACCTGCAAGTCAAAAAGAACAACGGCCCCACTGACTCTTTTTCGGAGGCTACCAATGTCTAAGGAGACAGGCACGGAAGCGCATGGAAGCATTGTGACCAGACCTGCTGATCCGGTTGCGGGGAAGGTTTTCTGACCAGTGCATGCCGACCTCCCATAGTACTGACTAAAAAGCATGGGCAGTCTCGTTCCTGGAAACCTGGCCGGCAGAGCTGAGGTGAAAATGGCTTGATGACCGCCGCTTAGGTGGTGGGGGTGGAATGGTGAGTCAAAGGGAAACACTTTGGGCTGTTTTTCCTGAGTAAAGGAAACCTAAACAAGGACTTGGTGCCAGTCTGGCTGAAAAGACGAGGTAGGCATTAATCCCGAGAGCACAGGAGGATCTGCGCTGGGGATGCTGCAGACTGCGCTGCTCAGATTTCCGTGGGGAGCCATAGGCTCTCTGCTACGGTGTTTCGGTTTGATTGTCCTTCCAAAGATAAAACCCAAATGAGAACTGGTATAGGCGAACAAGGCTGGTAACTACGGGGATGACTTCAAGGTAACTTCCAGCGAATGAACAAATTTGCTATGCGATTAATATTTTGGCAACGATGGGGGAATCCTTATATACTCAGAGAGCAATTAGCTATGATTAAAATCAAATGTACAAGTGTTGAAAGATTTTTTTTTCAAATTCAGGATCAAAATCTGAAGTTATTAGATTTAAAAGAAATGTAAACCGTTGTTTGATCTCTTGTTTTGAGCGTCCCCTGCTTTATGTAGCTACTGTTCAGATAGCAGGCCTGCAACCCAGTCCTTTTGCTCATTGCCGGTTGCTAAGTCCTTTGGACCTGCACAACTCCTGTTTACCATTCCTGAAGGGGAGCAAAGGTTTCACTAAAAATTAAATCCGACTGGGAAACGATTTTGAAACAATTTGAGTTTAGTTGTAAGCAATTCCTCTCCCCGCACACATAGCTCTAATATTTTTACAGACACTGCTGAATTATATTCTCTGGAGTGCATCCTCAACAGACCTGTCTATGCTAAGTAAATACAATTTCATTAAAATGGACCATTTGGTAAGAAATCTCAAAAAACTGAGTTCCTTCCACTTTGCAAATGTTTGGCTTTCAACAAATTTTCACATAAGTTTTCTATTTTCAAAATGAATGTATTTTGGGGTAACATAAATATGTATACAAAGTTAAAGCATATCTATGAACAGTGAAACATTAGGAATGTTCATTTAATGCTTTTATAAATTTAGCTTTTATTTCAGTAGTACCCAACCAAAGATGATTAAGACTCTATTTTCTTCACATAGAAAAAAAATCAGAAAATGAGATGTTAACTAGATTGGCTGCACTTCTCTGGATGCTGGTTTCAATGGAGGTGTATTTTTGTAAATATGACAGCATTCGCGAGAATATTCCTCACATTTTAGAAATATTCAACATAGTCTTATACTTAGTTATGATATAAATGTTATGCATAGATTTAAAATTCAGACTATGGCTGTTATCAGATTCCTTTCAGGGTAGAAATAAAAGCTTGGTTTGGAAATGAACTGTACTTGTGGAATACTGAAAAGGGTGAAACAAAAGGAAAGTATCTGTAAGGCAGACGGAGAAGTCAATGACAAGCACTGCCTTCTGAAGTGTCACGTAACTCTAAAACGGGTTTGTCTGTTGAACTCTGCCCTGTCCTCTGCAGACAAGCTTTACCTAATTCTTGCTGAAATACGATGTGAAAATGTTATTGTGGAGTTTCTATGCCCCTTGCAGAATTTGTACCCTGCATAAACCCTGTGTTCCTTTGACTCCTCTTGTGACAGTAAATTGCTGGAATCCACCTGATGATTCAATTGACATATTTATGATTGAGTTCGTATGTTAAAATCTTTTAAAGAGTGTCTTTTATGTAGTGATTTTAATGTTAAAATAAAAACAATTCGGGAAATTGTGTAGACTTTTTATGTAGCTCTTCTACTTTTTGGCTGAAATCAAGTTCCTGGCTAACCTGTGAGCACACTGTGAGTGTCCTATGAGTGACTGTCCTGTGGGTGAGTGTCCTGTGAGTGAGCCCCGCGAGAGTGTCTGTGAGTGAGCCCCACGAGAGTGTCCATGAGTGCTGCCCAATGAGATTGTTTCACTTTGCGTTTTCAGGCCAGATCTTTCCTTTGAACTTCAAAGCCTCCCTTCCCATTGGCTAATGAAAGGAGCTTGCATTGGTTCCATCGACAGACACCTAGTCAGTGTGTCCCAAAAAGAACCTTCCAGGTAAGTGCAAACATCCACTTCCAGATCCCAGGACTAGCTTGCCACCAATCTACTGAACACCTCTTCCCAAGACCCCACTGTTCAGAGTCACCCCAACATTCCTCTAGTCTAGCTCCGTGCTGTCAATTCCTGCATTTACTATGACTCCTGCTCCTTCACTTTCTCAGTCCTCATCATTATCTACATAATCTCTTATCTAGGTTAATAAAGTACGCAGTGTTATTTCAGAAGTTCGGAGAGTAAAACAGCTACCCTGATCAGCATTACAGATGAGGCAGTGGTGACACACACCTTTAACCCCAGCAACCATGCTTGTTTGCCATAGAAACGGGGTGGTAGTGATGCAGGCCTTTGACCCCAGAACTAGAGAGGTAGTTAAGACAGGAGGAGATAGCTCTCAGACACAGTCATTCTGAGACTCCTGGAGGAATAGCCATTTCAGACTGAGAGGTAAGATCCAGTGCCTGGCTCTTTTGATTTTCTGACTTTCAGGTTGAAGCCCAATTTCTGTCTCTGGGTTTTTATTAATCGTGCTGAAATAGTAATTTCCTATCTGTGTTCTCTACATCTTGTCATTTTCTCATACAATCCAATATTGTGTATTTACCAGCTAGCCAAGACAGTTGCTTTTTTTTTTTTAACTCAGATTTTATTAAGTCATTCTTCTGATGAGAAGTCTTCAATTGAAACCTCATAAATTTACTTTAGGAGTTTTATATCTTATTGAAAGCAATTTCAATGACTTGAAAGACTGTTTTGACATCCATATTAAGATTCTGTATAGGAACAGAACCAGTGGAATCCTTATATGATTGTGATGGGGGATTTATTAGATTGCTTTCTATGACCCGAGGCTAGACAGTCTTATGATGATCATCTGCAGAGTGGAGATCAAGGGAAGCCAGAAGCTGCTCAGGGTAAGAAACTGAAACCTCTGAGACAGGGGGACTGGTTGTTGTAGGAATCAACAGTTAGTCTGTTGTTGTTCATTTCTGGCTGCCCAGACCTGAAATAACCACAGAGAAAATACATTTTTTGTAATACTGTTTGGCCAATAGCTTAAGCGTATTTCTGGCTAACTGTTATATTTTAAATTAACCCATTTCTATTAATCTGTGTATCGCCACGTGGCTGTGGCTTACTGCCAAGCTGCCGTCACCTCTATCTCTGGTAGTAGCTACTTGGCTTCTCCTTGACTCCGCCTACTCTCTCCTCCTTTATCTGCTTGGAGCTCCTGCCTTGCCCTATTCTGCTAAGCCACTGGCCAAGACAGGTTTATTCATTAACTAAGAAAAAGAACACATAGAAAGAAGGACTTCCCATATCAACAGCCCCAATGTGAGACTGAAGGCTTAGCAGCTCTCTGGAGAGTCAGTGATACAATACCACATCGGACAGCTGAGGGAGCTGGAGACTGAAGTCCTGGGGTGATGGCAACAGCTATAAATGAACTCATGGATATTGTGTATACTGGCTAGCTTTCTCTTCTTCCATTTTTGTTTCATCTGAACCTCTGGCCTCTTGGTTGGTGCTGCTCACATTCAACACAAGTCTCCCTTTAGTTGATCTTCTCTGAACACGCCCTCACAGACACACTTAGGAAGTACTTTGCTGACCTCCCAGGCATTTCTCAATCTCATCAAGCAGACAATCAAGATTACATTTGCAGAATCTGATGATGTGTATTTGTTTTACCCCCATGCAAATTCACTTTTCATCCGGCTGCTCAGTCTTAAGGACCCAAAGACAGGACAGGTGATGTCTTAATCATGTGGAATTGCAGTACTTGTAGTTGCTGTCATCAAACTGATAGTCAATAAATATTAATCAGATTCGTCAAGTAAACTGGAGTGCTTTGGTATTTGCTTGAGACAAGATCTCTTTCCTGTAGCCAGAGTGGCCTTGAATTTACTAAGGAGCTAAAGACGACACTGAACTCCTGAACCTCTTGCCTTAACCTCTTACCTGCCGGGTTACACGTGTGTCCCACTGAATCCTGCTTGAAGTTAAATTTCTGGAGTAAATATTCAAGCCAATATTCAAAGCTACATCCATGAAATAATAAAACATAACTCAGCTTGTTTGGTTACAGTCTGTCTAGGAGAGCAGGGTTTAAACTTCCTATCTAGGGTCTAAGAAAGCTGTTTCCCAGTATAGGATAGCATCAGGGTTTGTTGATTGCCTTATTTAATTGATAAATTGATGTTTTAACTGTGCATTAAGCCAGGTGCATTTCTCATGATAGGCAAGTGCTATAAATTTTCAAATCATCATATATCAATATTGACATATTTAGAAAAGAATCATCATGCACAGGTTTTGTTTATAGCTCAGGCAAACCTGTTTGAAACTTCATCATCATGGGAAACTGGAAGATTCAATACAATACGGCAGTCATGATTCAGCAATCTAGAGAAGTCATTGTAAATACTGTAACTACGGAAAATAAAGGTCAGCAGAGCTGCTGGAGATATGAAGAGGAAGGCCAGAAGTCTCTGCTAGCATTAAGGTAATCAGGAAGGGATTGTAATGTAAACATGCTATGTCTGCTACTGTAAGGCCTGTCCTGTGGACATAAGACAAACAAAAGGTGAAATAGGAAAAAAGACATGCAGGTGCTATCTGCAATACTAGAGTCTGATTTGGAAGAGAAATGGAAACACTGAAGGATAAGATGGAGTTGTTGGCTTGTCATCTCTTACAGTCGTATAAACCAGTTCACATGAGCTATTAGAGGCCCTTGACTGTCACTGAATGAGAGCCCCGTTAATGTCAGTGACCAACAGACAGCAGAGGAAGGACATGTATCCCTGAGGGACCTGAGCACAGAAGAGGCAATAGTTGGTGGCCAGCTCACTGGCCTGTGCACACAGGAGAATGAAGAAAGAAATTAATTCGGGTCCATCAATTAAAGGACCTCTAGTCTGATGTGGGGCATTAGTGGCTCTTCTGAGCCCCATAATGGGATGTTCATAAGCTGGGAGGGGAAGAGAAAAAGACGAAGCAGAAAAGAGATCTGTCCAAGTCCCCGGAAGGAAAATGTGACACAATTTGTGCCCATCTGGACTTACTAAGTAGGTGGAACATGTGGAGGACAGGAAGCTAAATGCTGTACTACTGAAATTCCAAAAGGCTTTAAGCCCAAACAGTTTATAGAAGACACAAATGATTAAGAACATAAATGAGCCGGGCGCTGGTGGTGCACACCTTTAATCCCAGCACTTGGGAGGCAGAGGCAGGCGGATCTCTGTAAGTTCAAGGCCAGTGTGGCCTATAAGAACTAGTTCCAGGACAGACACCAAAGCTACAGAGAAACCCTGACTCAAAAAAAAAAAAAATACAAATGACATGGATAAACTTTAGAGCTAAGTAGTTACTCCCCTAAAGTATGCAGTACACACCTTTATCCTATCCCAGAAGGTGAACTGTAGATGGAGATTCTTTGCCAATATGGCCATGTTTGGCTGGTGCAATCTCAGGGATCACAGTGCTGGCCTAGAGTGTGTCAGATCTATCTGTGGACACAGTAGGCTATGGGATACTGCTTGGATCTGAGACAAAACCAGATTACCAGCAAACTCTGATGGGTCAATTGGCCGGGAAGAGACCCAGTGGCAGCTGTAGCCCAGGATGGGAAGGCCAAATGACTCACACATGGGACTGGCTAGGGTAGCTTTTCTCAATAGTGCAGTTAAAACCCAACATTGCTCCTCTTTTGTGTGTGTGGGGGAGGAGGGTGGTAAATGTATGTGTGTGTTCAGCTATGTATGTGTGTGTGTATGTCATGTGTGCATGCAGGTGGAAGACAGTCAACTGTAGGTGTATTTCTTCAGGAGCCATCTACTTTCCTTTGAAGACAGTCTTTCATTGGGATCTGTAGCTTAGCAAATGGGCTAGGCTGGAAAACCAGCACACCTTAGGAATCCTCTGGTATCTGCCTCCTCAGCTCTGGTATTAAAAGCACAAGCTTCCGTATCCAGCTTTTTATTTTTTATATGGATTTATGGAACATGGGTCATCGAGCTTGTCCTTTGCTGACTGAGTCATCGCTACATCTATAAATACTGCTTTTCTTTTCTTAATAGATTATTATTTTATGTGCACGAGTGTTTGCCAGCATGAATGTACATTTATCAAGTGCATGTACATTGCTCACGAAGGCCAAAAGAAGGTCTGGGTTCCCTGGAACTGGAGTTACAGATGGCTGTCAATAATCACATGGATGTTAAAAACGAAACCTGGGTCCTCTATAGGAGCAGCAAGTGTTTTACCCACTGAGCCTCACATTATTGCTTTTCTTCTGAAGTGATTGGTAAGAGATCTTTTCATACAATATCAAACCTTGCAAACATTTCCTTCTTAGAATCCCCCTAGCCACCCAAATCCAATGGCAATTATTTGGGATGGGTGACAGATGCCATCAGAGATCTTGTTCTCTGTGCTAAAATGTTTCATTACATAATGCTAACCTCTGAGTGACCTATAGATTTGCTAAAGTATCTGGGAGAAACCTACACACCACAGTTGAGAGTATGAATGACCAAAAAAAAGGAAATAAAAGAGCATGGTTGAAAGATTCTGTCTGAGTATATGAGTGAGTGAGGAAAGGCACTCATAGAAACTGTAAGGCTGTGGAATAAAAATCCTGTGGCCAAAGGTGAGAAACCTCCCTTTGAGTGGTCAGCTGGGAGGCTCCTGAGATTCCTCAAATCATAAGGTTCTTGACCCTGTTGTTGGCTGCACGCCAGAGACAAATGGTGAGCTTTATTACTGCAGTATAGTGCAGAGAAATTGCGTTAGGGCTGAGCTTGAGGATTTCTACCTGATGGAGTGTCTCCATGGTACTGAAAGACACCATTCCTGCTGATGGGGGATAATTGACACTGAAAAGTCTGACAAGTTATATATGCTGTGTAATAGACAAACAACATGCCAGGGAAGTGATGGCTACCAGCGAAAGAGTGGCCCCGCTGTTATGATGCAGCTAACTGCTTTCTGATGGGACTTAAGGCTCACTCTAGAGTTGGTAACTCACATCTGGTATTCTTATCCAAACAAAAGGTCAGTGACTAGGCAGGGTCATAAGCCCTAGTGTAAAAAAATACAAATACTGAAGGAAGGGCTGAGTGTTGTATAGATGTTTCCTATGAAGCTCTCCTGCCTGGAGGGAGGCTTATCAGACTCAGGAAATAATTAAAACATGTGAGGCCCAGGAAGCAGATAAAACTTACAGTACTCAGGAAGCTCCTGAAATGTAGAAGATTCACAACCTCCTTCCTTATGATTTTGTAAATATCTTAGTTTGGCTTCTTTTACTATGATAAAGACCATGACCAAAGCAACTTATGAGTTCCTTTCATCTTATACCTCATTCCCATCATGAAGGGAAGGTTGGCCAAGAACTCGAGCATGGAACTGGAGGCAGATGATCTAGAATAATGCGGTCTACAGGCTTATTCTACATGTCTTGCTTAGCCTGTTTTCTTATACCACACAGGATGATTGGCCCCAGCGGACCAGGACTTCCAAATCAATCGCTGAACAAGAAAATGCCTACAGACTTACCCATAGACAATCTGATGATAGAGGCATTTTCTTAATTGAGATTTCTTTTACCAGATAGCTCTAGCTTGGGTTAAGTTGACAAACAGGCAATCAATATACTATAAAATAACAGTTGCTGAAGAGAGACGATCATTCTACTGGCTGAGCTGCTGAGAACTCTGGGAAGCAGTTGTCAGAGTACTCACCCATGCTGGTGCAGGGGTTTTAGTGATACAAGTGCCTTCATCTCATCCATGCTAAGTCAGTATCTCTTTTCATTCATACTCCTGTGAGCAGCCCCAATAATGTAGCTGGTTCCCTAGCTAGAATTAGGTGGAGTCGTTGTTAGTGCCCCGTCTGAGTTGTATAGGTGATTTTCTACATCCCTTCAAGAAAAATCATACAATGTATACAAAGGTGGGAATTGTATTAAGCAAAGCATGGACAAAGATTGATTTGGGGGAATTACAAGTACAAATTGTTGGACGATCCAGAATCCATAAGTCCTTGGGGAGTCAGAGAAGTTCATCTTATTGGAGCCAGAAGGTTAAGACAATTAGTACAGTTATCTGTAATTCTAACTTTTTGCTTGTCAGTATTAGACTATGCAGCTGAACAGAACTGGAAAAGGCCTACTCCAGAGTCTACTCCTTTGTAATTAAAACATTGGCAAATTTCAACACTTCATCAAATCATTTGCTTAGCAGCACATAGCTTCTCGTGATAAGTGTGCTATGTCATTAAAATAAAGAAGTGCTCTGTCATCTTCACAAAACTACATAAATACAATGTACTAGTAACATGTCTTTACCTTTTGATTTAAGATAAGAAATTAGATATGTACGTATGTGTGCACATTCCATAGCGTGTTCTGTTACCCAATGCCACAAGTTATCTGCACACGGAGCACTAAGCATCTAAAGACAGGAATAAGTCCTTTCCAAATGGCATGCCCACCTCCACCATTGTCCCTGCAGAAGTAACTGTCCCTAGGCTGTACGTGGGGGGGAATGTGGAGAGAAGAGCCTGTACTTTGGAATATGAGCAAAATAATTTAAATATGTAGAGTTTAAAAATACTTCTGGTGAGTATAGCCTACTTCAACCAGCCAGTTGGTAATTAAAGGTGACAGCTAGTTATAAAGCTTCTAGAGAGACATGATTCATATTTATTAGATCAGAATAAGCTATGACTTCACTCTGAGGTCATGTCTGATCTTGGGGGAGCATCTACTATTCAGTCATTTCTGATCTTCAGTCTAAGGAGCCATTCTCCTGTTTCTAATGCAGTCAGAGGTAGAAACAAAAGACATATTTATGGTTACGACTGTTTAATGCATGATGCATATTAAAATGGAATCAGATCATCAATCAAAGCAATCTGCAGTGGAATTTGGATGCTAAGGGACATGACCACATGCAGAGATGGAGCAGCAAGCTGTGGATGAACAGACACATAATTTTAAACTCATCAGAATAGAAAGAGAGGTTTGCTACTCAACGGTTGTTTCTGCCATTTGTTCCAGAAAACATAATTTATTAGAAATAAAAACTTCGTGCCTGCAATGACAACCCTGTTTAAAAAATCACCTCAATCTTTTTTGTCAAAGGCACAGAAAACCTCACAAATGTACAGATGATGATACACATGTTCGCCTCCAACCTCAGAAGCTCCACAGGCACAAGCAAATTGCGTTGCCACTAAGGTAAGAATTTTATGCTTACTTTCCAGTGCTTTGCTTTGCAAAATGCAAGATGCATGAATACCTATAAAGACCCTAATGAGGGTAAGTTATAGCTGTTACTATATTGCATGCCTAGGTAAAAAACTACAACCCTAAGTGTATTTGTCTCACACACATTTTTTTTTAAAGATGTACCTCTGAGAGTCACCTTTTCAGCATGCGTCTTTAGGAAACAAGACTAGTGTGTGAGTTAGCTTTCTATTTCTGTGATAAGATACCAGGCCTGAAGGAAACTCCAGGAGGAAAGGCTTTAATTTACTTTACAACTTGTAGTTCATTATCCAGGGAAGTAAGGGCAGGAACTGAGACAGAGACCCTGGCAGATGGCTGCTTACGTATTTGGCTAGCTACTCATGGCCTGCTTGCTCAACTTACTTTCCTATGCAACTGGGAACCACCTGCCCAGGTGTGGCATGGTCCCCAGTGAGATGAAGCCTCCCATGACAGTCTTTAATCCAGACAATACCCCCTCAGGCTTGCTTGCAGACCAATCTTTGGGTGGCGTTTTCTCATTTAAGAATTTCTTTCTTCCCTGATATGTCTAGGTTTGGGTTGACAAAAAACAATCTACATAATGAGTATGAAGGAAAATACTTCTACATAAAGCGTCAGCCTGTTCTTTAAGCAGTTTTACTAACTGCAGTATTGTTTGCAATTGTGTTGTTACCGTCTGCTGTCGTTGAATGTCTTCCCACCAAGCTTCAGGTGTTGAAAGTGAATCGACTATATGACAATATAAGAAGTATTTCAACTATGAAAGAGGCTTCATGCCATAGTTAACATTTGACTCCACTATCTTTTTACATCCTCCATATGAGGATCTAATGATCCTCACGGAGTTCGCCCCCCTATGAAAAGGTAGCAACAGCTTGCTGTTTTATATTCACAGGTCAACCCTCTCGAGAATAAGGCCTGTTGGTATTTTGATTTCGGCTGTTTCAATCTGTACGGTTGTGACAAATACATTTTTTCCCTCTGTATAAATGCCAAAAGCTTAAGTAGGAGTTGTGGTGCAAGCCTGCAATTTCAGCATTCAGGAGGCAGAAATTGTTTCAAGTTTGAGGTCAGCTTGGCCTATGTGGTGGTAGGAGTCTGCATCAAAAAAAAAAAAAATCAAAACAACAGAGCAAACAAGTTTGGTATTTTCATAGATTGGCAACAGTGAATTAGCATTCTCCCCAAATACACTTTGTCTATTTGTGTTTTTTTCTTTGTTTTTGATGTGGTTTGTGTTTTGGAAAGGATCTCATTCAGTCAAGGCGAACTTGAAATTTCTGTCTAGCCAAGGATTCCTTTAACTCCAAGCCCTCTTCCTTCTTCCTCCCACGTGCTATTATATACCACCATGCCAGGTTTCCATGGGTGTATTCCTAAGGCTGATTATGACTAAAACAGACGCATGCTGAACTCATTGAAAACACATGGCTTTAAACAAATAACTATTCCCCCTGGTGGAGACCTAGAGGTGAATATGTACCTGGTGAAACCTCAAGCTTAAGTGGAGAGCTCAGGCAGCTAAGGCCAAGGCTGCAGCCTCAGAGAGGTCATTGAAGATGAGGCTCTGAACCTGGGTATGAATTGGTTCATACCAGAAAGAGGTGAAGGGAAAGGGCAGGATTTGGGTAATGGCCGCTTGAGCCTGGACGTCTTTCTCTACTCACGCGGAGATCTCCCCATGCAGCTTCCTCTACTCACATGGAGATTTCTCCACGCAGGGTCAGAGACAACGGTGCTCACACTTTGTAGTTAACACCACCCTAAAGCTCTCAGAACTCTCCACACGAGAGCATTTCAAAGTCATTATCGATATTTATAACTAGAACATCATTATTTTAATGATTGCATAATGAGTCTATTGATCTCCTACGACTAATTTCCCTGATAATTGGCTCCTGCTCTTCTTTCAAATGTGAAGGACTGTGCGTGAGAAAGGCTTTTCAAGAGAGTGCTTGTTTTCTGTATGAAGGGAGGCATGGAAAGGAAGGAATGCAGGAAAGGGAATGTCAGCTCTACAAGATCGGAGAGGTCCAATGAAGACATAGTCACTGGAAGGTTCTCCCAGATTCTGCAGCATGGCTGAAACTGCAGTCACCCCAGGCTCAGAATCGAATCCCGTCCCCTGATCTTTCTGTTAAAGTGAAACCTACAGAGAAATGCATACAGGGACATATGGAATGATAAACTTGTTTTTTCACTGGTGTTCTTTACATTTGGAGACTCATCCAAGTTGTTGATTCTTTTATTGTTTTAATTGCTGGATCCCATCAACTGTATGAGAATAGCATATTTATCACATTTTGCTCTTGGTAGATATAAGGGTACTACAAGTTTAGGGTTATTATTGTTACCATCTAGGATTTAGGTTAACTCTTCTCTCTATGAAAAAAATTAAGGCCAGAGAGGAATTCAGGCCAAAGCAAAAGTAAGATTAGCAAGCAAATTAGCAAGCAGTAAAACACCTTGGAGGAGAAGGGACCACAAATTGGAGTCCACTCTTTCCCAGACTACCAAGAGCCTTTATCTCTGGCAAGCCTCCCACTTCTGCTCCCTATGGATTGGTGAACCAGTTCCCTTGAGCTTCCTATTCATCAAGACTGGTTCCTCTACCCTTTTCCAGGTGTAGAAAGTCTTCTCCTGGTGTTGGAATGTCTCATGCCTGGGGGCATGAATCTGGAAGTCCCTGGGGGAGGGAACATTTTTCCTTCTCTATGCATGAACAGGCTTGAAGATAGCTGATCCCGAAGTTGCAAGTTGAGGAAAGAAGCAAGAAGTAAGAAGAACAAAAGCAGGCATTTTGGCCATCTTTCTTCCAGAAGCACTAAGATGAAATTGGTTATAAACATTTCCCAAGTCTTTTCTGGACGTATATTTTCATGACCATTGGGGAATGCCGGGCAGTTAAATTGCTAAGTTATAGCGTAAGCAGGAGGCACATTTTGTAATAAGTGTATAATGTCTAAAACATTTCCCAAATTATGACTTTCCCACTCGAAACATGTGAGATCCAGCTCGCGCCTGCTGTCAGCGGGTTTGGATTTTAACATTGTTATGGAATTCTCCTCCTGCTTCTGATTTGCATTTCCCCAGTGACAAACAATCACTTCTGAAGTGCTTATCCATAATTCATGTGTTTCCCACAAATGGCTATCTGCTTGCCTAGGTTTCAATTGGTCTTGTATTGTCAGTTATAGTTCTTAAGAGCTGCTATAGGTCCTTTTAAAATCTGGATATAAATTCATGTGAACATGTGTATTGAGTATATGAGTGTGTAATGTATTCAGGAGATAATGAAGTATTTTTTATCTAGTTTTGTTGAAGTCTCCTTTATCATTTTTTATTCTGATATTTAAAAAGTATTATGTAATTTCTAAGAAATCATTGCCTTCTCCAAGGCAGAAAAGAGCTGATTTTCTCAGTTCATAGTTCAAGCTTTTACATGTGTATCTCTGACTCATCTCAGTTGATACCTGTACTTATTTACTTTCCGTATTTGAATGCAATTTTCTTGTCATTGATAACAAGTTTCCTAGCATCTTTGTTAGAAATCAGCTGACTCTATTGATTGAGAAATTTTCTAGACTGTCTCACTGACTGCTCTGCCAATGTCGTTCTCTCTTGATTACTGTGTATCTGATGATGTAGTAGTCGTCACCCAACTTGTCCTTTCTTAAATATTTCAAAGATGTTCTTAGGTCTTTGCATTTTCATATAAATTTTAATACTGGATTACACATTTTCATGGGAATGCACATTGGCGTAATGACTGAGGTTACATTTACATACAGTTTAATTTATGGATCATGGATGCCCTAACAATATTCATTTTTCTTTGATATTTACTTTCTTTTAAAAAAGGATTATAACATATTAGTAGTAAAAATGGTGGGTTTTATTACAACATTACCATAAACTCATAAAATTTACTTTAATATATTTACTCAATATTAGTCTCCCTCATTCCCTTTTCTGTGAGTCTTTCAAAAGTTTCCCTATATTTTCATGTCTTAAAAAAAATCTAGATCTTCAGATGAGAGAGGAGTCACGTCTCTTGTCTTTGTTTCACATGACTCTCTGCAACTTCGTTCATTTTCCTGCAAACGATGCGATTCTATTTCATCACTGTCTGTACTCATCTTTTACTAGAAATTAAACTAGAAAGGATCTGGCGACATGCCCAAAGGTGGAAGCAGACGATACGTGGAGAAGGCAGTTAAGATCATGTCTCACAATACATTTTAAGCATCTTTTTCAAACGGTGTCTATTTGAGTTCTTCAGCAGCCCTAGTAAACAAGCAGGGAACTTGTATTTATGTTCATATAAAAATACAAAGTCTAGATAACCTATGTATCTTAACTGGCTCATTCAGGGACATGGTAATAAGCCTGAAACTTGATTTTCTTTTTGGTTCTCCCTTGCTGTGTCCTTTCTATCATGTGACTGTTTCAAGCTAAAGAAAAGGAAAAGGAAATTTGAGATGAATATAGCTTCTCTTATTTGCCTAAATAAGGGCAAAGCAACCTCTCATTGTGATTTATGTAAACCTTCTGAGACCCCAAATTATCTATTGATTTTTAAACTCACCTTTTTCAATTAAGTAGTTTAGTAGAGTATTACAACATAGATATTTTTCTTTAAGAAGTTCTTCGGTTCTCATGATGAAGTAAAATGTTGAATCCATTCTAGTTTTCACTCCCACTACAGGTTAGCCCCTAAATAGTTGCTAAGTTTTTATATTATCACAAAACTAATGTTGAAAGCAGCTTTCCACTTAAAAACTGCTTGACAGAGTCTGATACACAGGAGTGACTCTGCCCTGTTCCCAAGTCGTTTCATTTCTAGATACATGATCAAGGAATGTCGTGCTTATAATTGTGAACGCATGCACAATCATAGCAGCTGAAAATCAAGATCAAACTTTGGTAGGCATCTGCAGTCTACTAGATAGATTGTCATGTATTTGCAGAATGGAGTTATCCAGAGAAACTGACAGGTGTAACCATTGCTTACGTGAAACAGCAGAAATGAATCTTACAAAGGTCTTGATGAGCATAAGAAACCAAACAAAGATTTACATTCTCTGTAAGGGTGTTTGTGTTTTAAGTCAGGAATTTGTAGTTGCCACAGCTGGTCTCTGTCTCCCGGCTGCAAAGATCCTCCTGTCTCAGCCTCCTGAGGACAAGAAGGTAGCACTATTGGTGCCCATTACTGCACCCAACTTTGAAATAAAGTTAACAAATTGTGAAGATGAACCCATGTTGTTGAAAGACAGGATATGTTATCCACCTTTATCAGCAAGTAGATTTCTGGAAGACTTTGAATGGCTTTCTTTCTGATTTGGGTGTGTTCACACAGTTAATGTTCATTATGCATTTATCATCAACCCACTTTTATGAGTCTGTTGTATGAAAAAATATCTAACAGCAGAAAAATATATATAAAGGAGAATTTTCAATGTAGTAAAAGACTGAAAACAACATTAATATCATTATTGGAAAAAGATTTAGAATACTTGTACTACAGTCAGGCAATGAATTATTATGTAGCTGTTGATTTCTGTGAACTAACATGCTTTCCATACATAATGTGTTATAAAAAATATGTGTTAACTTGTATAAGTATTTATATCCCTACTCAATCAATATTTGTTTCAGTATGCAATGATTTGACCCTGAAGATTTTGTTCATAATTTACAAAGGCAAAATTATGAGCACACTTATTTGTTCAGATATGAATTACAGATTTAAATTATCTGGATTAATATGGTGTGAATATATCTATAGTTTTTGAGACAGGGTCTCAGTCTGTAGCCTTTGTTGTTCTGGAACTCACTATGTAGACCGGGTTTGCCTTGAACTCATAGAGATCCACCTGCCCCTGCCTCCCAAGTGCCGGGATTAGAGCATGTATCTTTATATATGTATTTTGAACATAAAATGTCCACATAGGAGAGAGTTTCCCATCACAAAATAGTATTATTCCATGGATCCTGCCCCTGCCCCCTTATGATTTGAGGTGAGTGTAAATAGCTGAATAATTTATTTTAAGGCACTAAAAATAGATCTCTGTAGTTATGGGATCAGTAGTTTAGCCCCTTAGCAAGGGGCGTTTTTATATTTAATATTGTAACTGCTACAAATTAAAAATGCCTATGTAGAAAATGAAAGGAAATAAGTAAAATTAATAAGAATTTAACTCAATGCACAAGAAAATTAAATCTATATTAGTACAATATCATTTTCTAGAATCATTAAATACTGGAGTACCCATGTACTCATTTAAGGGAAGACATAAGAGTCAATGTCCAGTTTTCTGTACACGGCATCTTCAGTTTTTTGATTTCTCACAAAAAAACTCTCATATTCTGGAAGAGTAAATTTTTTTAATTGTTTTAAATTTTAGTTATTTGAGAATTTCATACAATGTATTTTGTTCCTATTCACCCCTCCTCTGACTTCTCCCAAATCCACCTCCCTTTCCCTATCTACACAACTTTGTGTCTTCCTTTTAGACAACAAACACCCATAAAGTTCAGTGGGATGGAGGACGGGAGGCAGAGTAGAGGAGGGAGTATGGACAGGAGCAACTAACATTAAAGATCTTTCAAAACAGTTGTGTGGAAGCCTATCACTGTAGATGATCCTAGCAATTGCTGAGGGCTTACATTCCCATTCACAATTAGAAGGCAGAGAGAGAGAGTGAACAGGGAATGGTAAGGGACATGGAAAACTCAAAGCCCATCCCAGTGACTCGCCTCCTCCAACAACGCCACACCTGCTGAACTTTCCTGTTCTCAGTCAAACCACTGCAGACTGCAGATGCCAGTTTGAAAACAATATTAGATATCTGCATATATATGCATATAAATAAAAAGTAAAACAATACTAGGAACGCTACTTTATCTTTTATTTTATATATACATGCATACACACACATATATTGAGAGAGAGAGAGATCTATGAAAATGAATAAAATGGTGTTTGATTAAATCCTTTGTGGAAATCACTCTAAATTTTGGAGAGGGAATCTAAGATTAATTGTACAACCCTTTTTAGTATTTATATGCATATGTTATACATCGATTATCATACATTAAAAACACATTAACTGTGAAAGATGGGAGAAGAGCAAGAGCAGATGGAAGGTCATAGAGAAGAAGCCAGCAAGGATAATGAAGGAGAATTGCATGCTTTCTTTTTTTAAACAGAGATCAAGAATGGAGATGTCTAAGGATTTGTGCTGTTTTAATTGCTGAAGTCACACTCTTTTTCACAAGGCTCCCCCAGACCTTCCGGGAAGTGTGGGGCAAGCAGGTACATGTCAGGTTATAGTAGCATCCGAGAAGCTGAGCTGAACACAAAAGAAAGAAGGCTTATTGAAACCAAAGTTGGAATTTATGTCCCAGGGCATTTGCAATCATTTCAGAAATGGCATTGCAAGTATCTGGAAGGTGTGCAATTGACCATGAACGCAATTCTAGCAGATCTCAAGAAGCAGAAATCTCCAGTGTTCACTTAGGCTTATATTTAAAGCACTTCATTAATTTAATTGATGTCACTGCAATATCAAGGAATTTAGAATAGAGGTGAGATTTTCTTAAGAGATAGCTATAAAAAGCAACCTGAGCTATTTAAAAACATACACACAAGACTTTGTATTTTATATGTACTGAGACTTCTGAGTGAACAAGTGGTTTTATGACTTAGTTTTATTGGGTATTTCTTGTTGTTGTTGTTGGGATTGTGTGTCTGGGTCTCATGTAACCCAGGCTGGCCTTTAAGAGGACATGGAATGTCTAATTCTCCCAAGAACTGTGATTATAGGCAGGCATCACTATGTCTGGTTTATGAGGTACCAGGTAGTAAATATAGGGCTTCTTGCATGTATTTTTTTTATTATACTATGTATAATGCTAGCTAAGGATGTCATATATATTTGCAGAATATTGTGTGTTTTTCTAGAAGAGGACCAAAGGTCGGAGTCGATTTGCTCTTGGAACGCTGGTATCCACTTTGGCCTTTGTCGGTCTGGAGTTGTGCAATGTTGCCGGAGGGTTCTGTGCCTCTGGAATAGTACTCATATACTGTGACCTGTCTGCTTTAGTGGAGGACGGAAATGACTGGTGGCAACCCGCAGGACACTCTCTGAGCACGGTCTCCTGAGAAAAACATGCAGAAAGTGCAACTGAGATGGAAGGCTCTGGGCTTCATTGTTACATCTGGTGCCGGTGGTACTAACGGCAAACGGGAAACAGAAATAAGAGACCTGAATTCTCTAGGTGTACGCTCTGCTAAGGGATTTGCCACAAATATTTTGTTTGAAGATACAATAACATAAGACGTGAAATAGATGTAAGTAAGCTTTAAATCAGCTCTTCGGTAACGTTAATGATGACCTTTGGCAAGAGTGGATGGCGTGCCTTTGCACGTGGTGAGCAGGATTCTCTCATGAGGTCTAGCGATGTTTGAGTAGCATTTATCAACAGCATTGTTTTGTATGGTCTATCACTCTTGAATGAGCTGATTCTATTAAGAACATAGCAAGCCAAAGGAAATGAATAAACAGCAAGAGAGAGATAACAGAGAGATGTATAGATAGATAGCAAAATGCTATCACATTGGGTGCTGTAAACATCCGTCAGAAACCATCTAGGGAAATGGAAGCGATCGTCTGTAGTTCCCAAATGAACGTTCTCTCCGTGGAAGAGCTCCCCATGCTGAACTTCTAGCTTCCCTTTCTGGGCACCTTGTGGGCTGAACATGCCTCAGCTCTGTTGGAGGCACCCACTGTCCGTGAGGACACAGTGTTATACTCTTGGGATGTTCGTCTGTTCTCTCCTCTCTTTCACACAGTGAGAGGGTTCAGTGCACTCCCAGAAAAGAGGCCTTCAAGGACCCTTTGAGGCAAATAAAGTTGGATCTGACATTTGTGAGGGAAGCCTCACTTCTAGAGACATTTTTTCAGTGTGCTCAAATAGCGTAAGAGTTTACTAATATAACATAGAATTATAGTATTGTAAATTAGTATATATATTAAAATTCATGATGTATCATTTGCTATCTATAAAACCAGAAAATATTATAAAGATACCCCATTCATAGTTTATATTTTATCACGAATATTAAATTATAAGATTTCAAAAATTTTTGTAAGATAGTGGCTTACCAATGGTTTTGATGAATATCGACTTGTCGAAACCACTTTTAGTTCCTAAATTTTCTTGAGCCAATGAATGTAAAGAATTACATTATTAGGAAGGAAAGAGGAATTCTCAGAGCCAACAGTGGCACTGTGCAATGTGCTAAATCTTTTACTAGCTTCAGACAAAATAATTGTTGTATTTAAGTATCGTAAACCCTTATAATACTTTAGATATTTTTGCGTTATGTAACTCTCTTACTAACCGCTTTAGAAATAATTTTTGAGCAAAATTAGGGTTGGCTTTATTGTTATCAGTATTTTTTGATTTGGAGATTTTCAAGTATCATTTGGCAATTTCAAGATCCAAAGAAATTTTTTAAAGTTTATTTTTTGGGTCCCTTTTTGCTTCCAGTAGCAAAGAGATTTTTATGTGGAGTTTTGGCGATTAGTTTTTCTTGGACTGCAGCTTTGCTCCCCTCTGGCTTGGCTTGGTTGCCTGCTTGTTTTCCTGCCTCTCAACCTTCCTTCACAGTGGCTGCTGTTTACTTTCCCATTGCTGTTTGGTGAAGTGACTGTTGTCCTTTTGTGTGAGATATTTCCTTCACCCCCAAATAAGGAAGAGATTAACAAAACAATTACAATGTTAGGTATTAAAACCAAATATTTATAACCATTTTCATTTTTAAGATGTTATTCTCATTTCTCAAATTTTAGTAAAATAGATGACTTGATGTTCTCCAAAATGCTTTTGAATACAAAAAAAAATGGTCATGTGAGGACTACTTTTTCCTTCTAATTGTGATAAATTAGTATACCATCTTAAACATTATCTGATTTCTTGTTGTTTGTATATTATTATATTAGCAATATATTCAACATAAGAAATCTTGTAGTAACTTTATTTTTTTTCTTAGTATAACGAAAGATTTAAGAGCACAAAACTAAAACATAGAAATAATATCTTTAAAGCAGATGTAGGTATGCTATGATCTCAACAGCTGGAAGGTGAAAGCAGGAGAATCAGGATTTCTTTTTTTTTTTTCTTTTTCTTTTTGTTTTTTTGAGACAGGGTTTCTCTACAGAGACTGTCCTGAAGTTAGCTCTTATAGACCAGGCTGGCCTCAAACTCACAGAGATCTGCCTACCTCTGCCTCCTAAGTGCTGGGACTAAAGGTGTGCGCCACCACCACATAGGAGAATCAGGATTTCTAATTGTGTAACCAGCCTGGGTTCCATAATGCCTTGTCTCAAACAAACACAGGAAAATCCCAGGAACAACATATCACAGCTTTAGCTGAGGCACTTATTTTCTAGTATTATCTTCATGTGTCAAAAAATCCACTAGGAAAGGTTCTTATAATTATGCTGTATTGTTTTTCTCAGTCATGGGTATAGGCTTTGGTGTTCATTTAAACTGTTAAACTAGAATTCATATTTCTAATAAGATACTAAAATTCACTTGGGGAAGAGAGTTGGATGTTTGTTGATAGAGGATGAAATTCTCTCTTAAACACCAGGTTACCCAGAATGTAGTGGAGTCCGCTAGGGTAGGGCCTCTTGGGACAGAGCAGCACCAAGTTACCCAGAATGTCTAATTAGATTCCAAGAAGACATCTGCCAAGGTCAGCGATGGCAATGCTAGTCAGGAAAGGCAGCCAAGATCAGCAACGAAGAGATGGAGAGAGGGGAACTTCAATCACATCTACCTGTGTGGTCAACACACGAACCGTGCATGTCACCTCCAAGGATGAGCCAAGGGATAGATATAGAGCATGGGGTCCCCCAATTGGCTCAGCTCATGATAGCTCACAAAGCTAAGGAATCTCTTTTTTACCTCAGCCTTTGTCTAATCTTTACCATGGACCTGTAAGAACCAAGACTGGGTAGTTCAGTGTTTTTTCCTCTCTTGGAAACCCCTCCCTCTCTTGGGAGTGACTCTTTCTTTCTGTAATTCTATTTAATAAGTAGACTTGTGTTTTTAATTGTGCCAGGGGTGTGTGTGTCTTTAACCTTCAGTGGCATGAGACAACAAGATCCAGAGTCACCACCCAAGGTCAACCTCTGATGACTGGGAGATTCTGGTACTCTAGTTCCTGGATTCAAGTACAACTGGGCCAAGAAAGGTCTCTTCAAACTCAGAACTCTCATATCATTGTAAGCTTCAGGGGTTTTGTAAATTATCTTTATTTCTTTGTTATTTCTTAGAATGCTTTATGACAATGAAGTCATTCATAGCATGTAGAAGTTTTTCTTGTTTATGAATGAAGATTTTTGTCACTTGGTTAGCTTAGGGTTTAGCATGTTGATCTTTAAATGATAAAAGCTTGAACATCACTGACTTAGGTCGTTATAGAACAGAGAGTATTTTATTGACAGGATCAAGGAATTGTGAAGTTTTGTTTTGTTTTTGTTTTATTTGAGGCAGTATGTCATGGTGTAACCCTGTCTGACCTTGAATTTATCATTCTCTTTCTTGGCTTCCTCAGTGTTAGTACTACAGGTGTATGCCATTGTACTAATTAGGGTTCTTCAGAGGTTCAGAACCCGTGTGTGTGTGTGTGTGTGTTTCATTAAATCAGCTTACTTTGAACAGTAACACTAACAGAATGGAATCACATCTGAGAAGAATTCTGAGAGCCTGAGAATACAGTAGTTGTTTGGTCCTTGAGGTCAGGTGCCTCAGCAGTTGGAGTGGTTCCATTGCCAGTGATGAACACTGGCAAAGACCAACAACCTGGTGGTTGCTCAGTGTATGGGCTTAGGTGCCTCAAGTCCCCAAGGAATCATCATCATCATCATCATCAGCAGCAGCAGCAGCAGCAGCAGGATAAATTAACTAGGTGATGAGAGAGAAGGCTAATGAGCAGGAGCAAATAATCTTCCTTCTGCCCTGATTCTCTTTATCTGGGCTGCTCCCAGAAAGATGGGTCTCCCCACAGGCATTAAGGACATTAAGACAGTTCCATGATTGAGGTGTCTTACTCAGCTAATTATAATTAATGGCAAATTCGATCAAGACCGACCACCACAGCCGCCACAGAAGGAGACTGTAATTCCCAGAATGAACATGCGGTCTGTCTTGGTTTGATTTGTTCTACCATGCCAATTAGAGTGATGGTCCAGATGTGTTGATTTCTGTGGAATATTGTAGTTTTTATGGCTCACATTACTTTTTGAACTTACTGCTACGTAGGCTCACAAAGGACTGAGTATAGTTAATGACATTGCCATATGAGTTTCGAAAGCATGGAAGAATTTACTTTTCGATCGCTTTTCCACATCATTGGCTATGACCTGCTTTCTGATAACTAAAATGGTTTTGTTGGTGTCCTTGTTGTTTTCTGGGGTTCACCCTTTCTTTACAGTTAACCCTACAATTCCATCATTTCTACTTATTCAATTGGAGTGTAGGTCTATTCCATAACTCAAACCTCTTCTTCAGAAATAATACACATCTTAAAATATTGTGAGCCCAAACAACCCTACTACTGACTCTTTTCTCTTTGTCCCAAACACTTACATATTTGTAATCCTTTCCATGGTAATATATTTGCACAGCTTCTTCTACCAAATTACAATTCTTTCCTCAGGTTCATGAAAACATTGTGAAAACCATCTTTTACAATTTAAGTTGCAACTACTCTTTCTACACTTATACTTGTTAGGTAATAATTTAGTTAGAACAGAAGGATTAAATGGGTGGGGGCAAGATAGAGGAGGACATACAGGAGGAGGCAACAAACACTAAGGGCCTTTGGAAGAGCCATATGGAAACCTACTTCTGTAGAATCTTCCTAAAGCACAAACATCTATAAAAGGGAGTTTAGATGGCATCACCATACTACATGTAATACTACAAGTATACAAATACTAGCAAATCAAGATCTCAGTACCAGGAATGAATTATATCTTTTGGACTTGTTGTCCAATAGGGGGTCCCAGTGACCTCTCAGACATTGAAAGTTGGTGCCTGATGCTAATTGTTACCTTCCACCACTTGCTTGAAAGGTACTTTTGCTGGAGAAGCCATACTCATGACATAGAACATGGAGAAATCCAGCTGCTCTTACTGAAGGCCTCATTCCTACTAGCTAGGTGTTATTAGTACTAGAAGATTATATACACTACTGAAGAGAGCACCACTCGTCAGTCTCACCCAACTATGAACCTGTGAGCTCCCACAACCATCTCCCTGCAACTGGTGCATGAAAGAATGTTCCAGAAGTAACCGACCTCTCTCTCTATGTATGTATGTATCTACCTGTCATCTATCTGTCTGTCTGTCTATCTATCTATCTATCTATCTATCTATATATATATCTATCTATCATCTGCTATCTATGTATCTATGTATCTATCTATGTATCTATGTATCTATCTATCTATCTATCTATCTATCTATCTATCTATCTATCTATCACCTGTCCTATGTGTCCATGCTGATCGATCTGCTAGGCAATTTTTAGTTCATTTTTAGCTTCCCAAGCTTTGCTTGTATCTCTGTAGATTGTCTCTCATGTCTTTATGTAAAAAAACAAAAAAATTTACTCAATAACTCTCACTCCCTGGTTCTAAAATGGGCCACCTCTTTGCATCAGCTGTTGGTGTTTCTTTGTTCTCTCACTTCAAGCTTCATGTGCTCCTGGCATCTCTTCCGGGATAGTCTGCCTTTGTCTCTACCAGAGAGTTTGGACATTGTGAAGTCTACAAATATTGCCCTGTGAGTTCTAAGAGTGACTTTTCAAACCTTTCATTTTTCTTTCTTTTCACTAGTCTATTCCATGGCAACTCGACACACAGCTCTTTGGAGCTATGTGAGTTAGTTCTGGTTTTCCTCTTCATAGATGCGTAACTTAGGTTGAAAGATCATTGCTAGCCTGGGCTCAATACCGTTCCCTCACATTTTGTGAGGCTTGGAACTTAAGCGTTGGTTTACCATGTCAGGAAATGGCTTTAGTGGTAAAAGCTTCATGGCTTTGGCTTCGTGATGCATTATTACCCAAATGCAGGCTGGAGAGATGGCTTAATAAGTAGAGTTTCTGTACAAGCAGTAAGACCTGACCTTGAATTCAGAGCATGTGTGTGTAAAGCCAGACATGACAACATGTGTCTGTGACCAGATTGCTGGAAGCATAGAGAAAAGAGGGTCTCAGGGGCATGATGTCCGGCCACTCTAGTAAAACAGTACGCTCAGAGTCAGTCTGCAATAAACGGAAGGAAATGGTGAAGAGCCAGTGCAGAAGGTTCTCATCATCAGCCTCCTGCTTTCACCCCCAGGTATGGATAACTTCTAAAATACAGAGACAATTACCGCAAGAGAGACGTAACCATGAGCAGAAAGAGCTCTGAGTCTCCAGGAGAAGCCTTGCTTATGGAGATCCACAAGACTGTTCTTACAGTGTAAGAGCAATAGGCATTGCTAGCTTTCACAGAGACCACACATGGACAGACTATTCTCCCATACTATCCATTCAACTTCCTAACTTGACAGGATTTGGACATTTACACAGCATTTCAGTCTTTAGACAGGAGATAGTTCTGTGGATTTCTAAGATTTTTGGGCTTCTCTTTGTATGATGTAATAGTTGATCCAAAGAAGTGTCACCGGGAGGACTTTGGGCATCCTAGGTCTGTGGGGTTTTTCGCATAGTCTATGGATCCATATTGTGTAGGCTTAATGATGAATTGGGTATGCATTTGCATTGTTCTTCTTCAAATGCGTGCGTTTCTGGTGTGATTGATGCAAACTCGGGGTGCCACTGTGTCGTGAGGCGTTTTATCAGTTATCATCCCAACAGAATGATTGATTTTACTTCAATGAGACCTATAAATTTTCAGGACCACATAAAAGATCAATCCACCTTGAATAGTGAGAAACCGTGCCTTCAGAATTAAGCATTTTCTATCACCCTATAATTAATAACAGTCTAGTATCAAATAAGCAGTGTGTCAGACAATATACTAGGGCCATTAATCACCACAGCTGTGCGTAATCATCTCTGATAGGCACCAGTGGCAAATGGGTGTGCTGTCCAGACCTGGCCCCAGAAAATGTTCACCCCATGACTATGCCTTTTCTGCCTTGCCTTCAACAGATCCCCAAACCCATCTTTCATCACAGCTGTTTTGGTTGTCTTTCCTGCCATGACACATTGTCTTTAGCCTACAGAGTGTGAAGGAGTTTTCATGAGCACCATCCAAAGGCCTCCCTCCTCAGTCTTACTCAGAGCTGCTCCAGTCCTCACTACGATCAGAAGCCCTATAACTCCTTCGGAACTGCACCTTGCTTTCCAATCTTACCCTCTCTGCAGCTACACTAGTCTGCTGTAATAACTTCATAATCCCTCCATCTGCTGTTGGAATCCACCAACTGCTTTCTCTTGTCATTGGAGAGAGAGAGAGTCAAATTGGGCTCTATGACCTGGCTGCTGTCAAGATTTTAAATAGTACTGTCTATCAACATCTTCTCAATCCCACAGCCATTCCACAAGGGGCCATTTTTACCTTGGCTCATATTTCAGGCATCATTGGTACCTTCACCTCTCTGCCCCCCCCCCCATATTGTATCACCAGTGTCGTTTTTATCTTGATATTGATCTCCTGGGACGTAAATGTAGGCAAAGTGACTCCTGCGCCAAAGAGTGAATAGTGATCGATTTACTGGATATTAAGCATCTTGAGGAGAGTGAAAAGGGGGAAGAGAACCTCTGTCTATATCACATATGACCAAGCAGTTGGCTCATCTGACTTCTCATTGCTTGCCATGCGGTAAAATAAGTCACTGATGGTTTAAGCTCCGTTTAGTCATTTTTGTTTTCTGTTACTCATAGCTCAAAGTCTTTTGAATCATCGAACTTCTCAATCCCCGG
Source organism: Alexandromys fortis (assembly GCF_014885135.2). NCBI lineage: Eukaryota > Metazoa > Chordata > Mammalia > Rodentia > Cricetidae > Alexandromys > Alexandromys fortis. The sequence continues at coordinate 3,095,450 of NW_026067984.1, read as the reverse complement.
AATCTAAAATTGCTTTCCCTTTGAAATTTTAATAAGCTCCATGCCTTCCTTAACATCTCCCTTTACATATCAGATAGGTCCTTTTCTAGAAGTTTCTGCTCATGTCTTTCTCTCCCTTGTCTAACTTCTGACAGGATGGATTCACTGAACTACTGATATTCCCATAGTACTCTATGTCGTATTTCTTTTGCTCTCACGTTTAGTTTTTTTTTTCCCTACTTTTGTATACAGAACTTCTCAACATCTCAATTCAACCAGAATGGAAATACCGTCTGTATTAGTCTGGGTTCTCTAGAGCAGAGATTCTCAACCTGTGGGTACCAACACTTTGGACAAGCCTCTATCTCTAAAATATTTACATTATGATTAATAACAGTAAGAAAGTAACAGTTACAAAGCAACAAATGATTTTATGGTTGGGAGTCACTACCATGAAATAGAATGAAAAGGGCTGCAGCATCAGAAAGGTTGAGATTGACCGCTGCAGAATAACAGGATTTATTAAATCAATCTCTCTCTCTGTCTCTGTCTCTGTCTCTGTCTCTCTCTCTCTCTCTCTCTCTCTCTCTCTCTGACATAAGAATGACTTACAGTCCAGCTAACCCAGCAATACCTAGCTGTGAACAAAAAGCCCAGTAATCCAGTAGTTCCTCAGCCCACAAGGCTGGTCTTCAGTATAAGCTAATGGACGCGCTAGTAAGGCAAACACGATCAGGTAAAGAGAAAAAGCTTCCTTCTTCCATGCCCTTATACAGGCTTCCTGCAGAAGGCATGGCCCAGACTAAAGCTGTGCTTTCTAGCTTCAAATCCGAATTAAAGATGTGTGTCTCCCTACCTCAAAGGCCCACATTGGAAGTAGATTCACCTAAGTGAGATCTCCCACAGGTGTGCCCTCCATTCCTGGATTGCAGTTCATTCTAGATGTTTGTTGTCAAGTTGACCATGGTGAATCGCCACTTTACCTCCAGTACAGGAATGACAGCTTGTTGGTGCGGGAGAATTGTCTGTGTTCTGTCAGTCATGTTTGAAATAAACGCTGATTGGTCAGGCAGGAAGGATAGGTGGGTCAACCAGGCAGGAAGTAGAGGTGGGGCGATGAGAACAGGAGTATTCTGAGAAGAAGGAAGCTCCCTCCCAGTCCTGCCCAGATCACCCAAGAAGCAGGATGTGACCTGCCCTGCTGAAAAAGGTACTGAGCCATGTGGCTAACATAGATAAGAATAATGTAAGTTATAAGAGTTAGCAAGAAGCCTGAGCTAATGGGCCAATCAGTTTATATCTAATGTAGACTTCTGTGTGATACTTTGGGGCTAAACGCCTGTGGGAACTGGGCGGGACAGAAACCCCAACAAGCAGTCTTCATGTTACAGCTTGTGTCTTCGTTTCTCCTAGCCAGCATAGCATACAGTGCACACTAGAGCCCTGAAAACTAAGTGCACAGAATAATAAACAAATACTCATACATAGTGTTTACCCTCCCACAGAATGCTGTGCTGCAGGAAGATAGAGAAGCAATTCTGTGTCAGTCACTTGTCACACTGGGAATGAAAACTGATGTGCCTTGGAATGTTTGCAGTTGTCAGAGCCTAGATCTCTGGCTACTACTGTATTAGATTCAAATCCTGTTACTCTGACCACTTATGGATTATTCAAAAGTTACTCTCTTTACCAAAAACTTCCTCATCTGGAAAGGAGTCTGCTCTAACTTTCTTACTTTTGTTTCATAAAATGATGACACTCACAGGTATCTAAGTATATATCGTCATCATTATTCAGTGTTGTATAATGAGACAGCCGTCTGTCTATCATCTACCTGTTACATGTCTTTCTCAGATTTTCATCTTATAAAACCTATATCAAACCCTATTCCAATGCCTATGCAAGGTGATCGCGTGATTTCCTGATTACAACCAAAGGCCAGTTGTGTTGCAAGGGCCCCGTCCTGCACATCAGTAAGGAGCCACACTCCCCTCCCCACCTCACCTCAGGGAAGCTGCAGTTGGAGTGCAAGGTCATCCCGGGGTTGGGCAGGTAGGGCGGCAGCTGCTGTGTGAGAGGAACAGCTTGCAGCATCGTCAGGAAGCTTTCCCCATTCCCCTGCCCTGAACTGCTAAACTCCAGTGCCAAACTGCACGTGAGATCCAGCGCCGCACATTCCTTGAATCATACTCGTAACAAAGATGTGATGCTTCTCATCTCTCTCTCTCTCTCTCTCTCTCTCTCTCTCTCTCTCTCTCTCTCTCAAAACCCTTCATGTACTAAATGACATTTATACTGACACGTCACTTTCCATTGCCTAGTGATTGAAAAGCATGAAGCAATTAGAACAATGTAAAATTATAGAACGTGATTTTCTTAATAATATATATTAATATTCAGCCTTTGAGTAGTGTCTGACTAGAGAGTTCCACGAGGACAAATGGTTTCCCTACAGAGCACATTCTTCTGAACAGCAGGATTCATTTTCCTGATCAGAAGCTCCCAGTGTCTTCTAAGTACCTCAAAAATTTTGGCTTGAGATTCAAATGCTGTCAGAAACTGGCTAGGATCTCATTTAGACCGCCTCACGGGTGAACATGGCCTATCTCCACCCGAAAAACTGCACGCTTGGGTTTGGTCCATGCTACGGGGCCTCTGAAGGGTAGCTGGGTGATTAAGGAGCCATGGCTTTTGCTATGACGTTGCTATTCCTCAGGGGCTGTGCTGGGTCTTGGGAAAGCAGAATGTGGGCTGGCTACTGGGAGAACCAAGTTGTTAGGAGTGGTTTTGGTTTCCAGGGCTCAATTTCTGGCTCCGTTTCCTGCTATATTTTCTCTTCCACGCCTACCACCTTCCCTCTTACTGTCTTGCTGTGAAGGCTTCGTGGAAGCTCAGCCAGTCCTGGTGCCTTGCTTGGCCTTGCAGAGCTGTGAGCCAAGGCAAACCTGGCTTCTTTTCTGATTACCCAGACATAGCCATCGCCGTTCTCACTCAAACCACCACATCTACTCCCTCCACTATGCGGAGGGAAACTGACCAAGGCAAGGGTATTTTCCTTTGTTCTTTTCGTATTCCTGGGCATGACTACCTATTGCCTCTGTTTTGGTGAAATGTCACTCGAACCTCATAGTTTTGTATCACCTCTCATTTTCCTTAAAATTGACTCACCTTATTAGTGTGTCTTGCTAGATAACTAACCGAAGCGGACCCATCAATGTTCTCAAATGATGGCGTCTCTGAAAGCAGGTTAGCCTTACTAGCTTCAGTTCCTTCGATCCTTTAACTCAAATTCTTACAACATTGCTGTGAAATTGTATTGTCCCAGGTGCACATAGGGAGATGCCATGTGTCTGGCAGCGAGAAAATAGAGCAGCTGGGAAGAGAGTTGGTGTGTCTGACCCCGAAGCTTCCCTTCACAATGCTAATTCTGAGGTAGAATTCTCAAATCACTCCTTTATCCTCAGATAAATCCAGCCTGTCTCATTATCTTTTCACACTTGCTCTTCATCAGAGCAGCCAGTGACATTGTCAATATGGCTCATATTCCTGCTATTTACTTATACAATGCAGGACCTCGTTAGCAGAAGATAGGGATGAAGCAACTGGATTCTTCCGGTGACTTCTAAAGTGTGCCTAAGGAGGCCATGTGTTCCTACGCCCTTATCTGAAGTAGATTTTTAAGCACTTTAAATTTTGACAGTTTTTCTTTTTGTTTTTAAAACTTAACAAGAACCAAATACTTGACACATGTGTTACTTTGTAATAAATTATTTTCCAACAATGGATTTATTCATTTATTTGTTTTGTTTGCTTTTGGGGGTTCTAGAGATCAAAAGCTAGGGTCTCACATGCTAGGCAGGGTCTCTACCGTGAAACGATGTATACTCTTAATTCCTGAACAATTATTTTAGACAACAGTTTCTCATTAGTCCATCCTGCAATCCTTTCATCAGAAATTCAAACAGGGCAAAAGCAGAATGGTTCACTTCTTCCACCCCCAGAGCCTGGCATCTCCATCCCTTCTCTGAGACACCCCAGACAACTGCTAGCTCTCTCCTGATTTCAGCTGATTTGGACTGGCCTTAGATTCATTTTGTAGCAAAGGATGACCTTGAACTTCTGATCCTCTTTTCTCCCCCTCTCCAGTTCTAAGATTACAGGCCTGTGTCTTCATCCTGGGTCTGTATAGCACTGGAGCACAGCCTGGGGATTCAGGGCCACTACCAACTGATATGTATGAGCCCTCTCGTTATGGTTCTCATGCATATGTGTCAATATATTCATCCTCGTTTGTCCCCTCGCTTCCCCAAACCATAACCCTCCACCTCCTTCTGCCTGGCACCCCAATATCATTTTCCTCATCTTTTTTTTTATCATATATATCTATTCAGTCCCTCTTCTTTGCTCCTTTAAGCAGTTTCTCTTCTTTTTCGTAATCCTCTTCCTATGTTCCTGACCTACACACACACACATATAATCTAACACATAGGATTTTGTTGCAATAGGAGCGGCGGGGTACGTTCCTGCCGCCCCGGCTCACGGCCGCCAGGCTAGCTTATGCCCCAAAATAATTACGAGGAAACTGTATTCTTTTAAACACTGCCTGGCCCATTAGTTCCAGGCTCTTATTGGCTAGCTCTTACATATTGATCTAACCCATTTCTAATATGCTGTGTAGTACACGAGGTAGCTTACCAGGGAAGATCTTAAACCTGCGTCTGTCTGGAGTGGGAGAATCATAGCGACTGCCTGACTCGGCTCCCCCCCCCCCCAAACTGGATTTTAACTCTACAGCCTAGATTCCACACACAAGAGAAAAGCATATAGGCTTTTTCTTTCTGAGTTTGGATTGCTGCTTTTAGCATCATTTCCCGCTCCATCGACTTTCCTGCCAACGCCATGTTTTACTGCTTGTTTACGGCTGCATTGGATCCTGTTGTATCTATGCCAGGCTCGTGTCAGTGAGGTAGTTGTGGCCCTAAGGGAGTTCATGAAACGTGAAAACCTGCTTCCGTTTTTATCTTTGCTGTCCTGAGTGTGACATGATTTCGACATCCGTGTGTCTCTGAGCTTTCTTCCTGGAACTTTCCCTGTGTCTGTTTGATCATGATGTACTTGTGTAAGGGAATCTGTTTTGTCCTATTTTGTCTTTGATAATTTTCTGCTTGGCATTTTCTGGAGTTTGGAGACTTGTTCTTTGATGTGGGCCCTCAATCTTAGAAAAAAATAAAATGTTAGCTCTTGCTTTTATGTTATTGCAAAGTGATTTTTCCTGCAAAGAGCCCTCTTTTTCTTTCAGGTCTAACTATGTGTGTATGGTACTTGATTGTGCCCCAATGCATATAAATCAATTTCAGGTTAGGTTCATTTCTTTCAGGTAGATTAATTTCTACTGGCCTATCTTCACATTCACCAATTTCTTCTTTGGAAGTGTTGAATTTACTCATGGGCATTTGTGAGTCCTCATTATTTTATTCATTTTATTTGTGAGTATTCTATGTTTTCAGAAAGATTTATTTTATGTACATGTGTTGCCTGTATGCATGCAAGTGCACCATGTGTGTGCAGAGCCAACAGAGGCCAGAAGGGGGCGTTGGATCCCATCTACAGGAGCGGTAGTTATGGATGGTTATGAATCTCCATATGGGTGCTGGGAACTGAACCTGGGTCCTCTTCAAGATCAAGAAGTACTCTTATCCACTAAGGTATGTCTCTAGCCCATGCCCTATCCCTGCTTCACATTTTTTCCTGATAATTTTCACTTGATCACCTCTTATTGTTTTGTTCATCTTTGGTGAAATTACCGAATTGATCTCACGTGTTGATCACTGTGTCCACTAGAATCATGTACTACATGGATAATAGCTATTTGTAAATCGAGTAAGTATGCCAAATCTGATTGATTTTGATAGTCATTTTGCTTCCTGGGTGTTACAAGGAACAGTTTGTTCATCCTGGCTGCCCAGAACTGAAATAATCACACAGAAACTTTATTAATTAAATCACTGCTTGGCTCATTAACTCTATCTTCTTATTGCCTAACTCTTACATCTTAATTTAACCCATTTCTATTAATCTACATATCACCACAAGGTCGTGACCTACCAGCTAGGTTTCAGTTCCTCTATCTCTGGCTCCAGGGCGTCTCCCTGACTCCGCCCTTCTTTCTCCCAGCATTCAGTCCAGACCTCACCGCCTATATAAGTTCTACCCTATCAATAGGCCAAGGCAGTTTCTTTATTCATTAATGGTAATCACAGCACACAGAGGGGACTCCCACATCACCTGGGTGGTGTATATAATTTGTTTTGGAAATGGTATACCTCTCTGGCTACTAGGCCCTTACATATGTGTAAAATTTGAACAAAAAATCTATCTGTCTATGATTGCATTCAATGTCCCTTTGAATTCTTATAGTGATATATTTAGAAAAGGGATTGACTTACCCACCACATCTATGTTTCTGTTCCCTCAGCCTTAGGTGTTTCCTTTTAAATTATGCTGCAAAGAATATCATTGTGAATACTATTATTATCTATTGTTGGTTGGTTGGTTATATTATTTTTTCCTGGGACTATATGAGCAAATATCTGTTTCTCTTAGCTAGGCCATTGAAGACAGATCAAAGCAATAATTCCATTGAGATTATCTTGATGATCCAATGAGTTTATTGGACTGAGAGAAAAAGGGGCAAAGGAGAGGTAATTTACAGGTGAATCCTTGAAAGTCCCTACTCTCACCCTCATAATGAGGGATGACATCATAAAGGCTGTGTCACAGAATTCTGTCTGCAGTTAGCATCCCACCTCCTGCCAACTCCAGTACCTCATATCTGAAGCTCGGTGCCTGGAGGAAGAAAAGCCTGCAATCCCAGGTGAGAGACCCCTAGTACAGACTTCCTTCAAATAGGGAATGTAAATAGTCCTGTTGCCACGGCCACAGACATCCACACCACTGTATTGTTCTACTTATGTCGACGTGATGAGCAAGGGACCAAACATTCCTTAGGTCCTCATAACAACCTGTACTCCATGATGGCCAACAGCCATGTGATGCCCAGGGGAAATCCCTTTCCCCCAACATCATGTTGGTGGAGAGTTGGGGTGATGTGGTTTAGTTTGGGCATCACATTTCCGGCTGCCAGATGAGGCCTCCCAGTTCTTCTGCCCCTTTCCTGGCTGTTTGGTCACACCAGGTTCTCCTGTTCCTTCCTCAGGATCCAGTTCTCTTCCCTCATCGGCCCTTCCAAGGATGAAGGTGTTTGTGTCCATCCCTGCCACATGCCACTTTTCTAACTGAAACTTCAGAGGAAATAAGACTCGGGTGGTACCTGCCCCCTGGCCTTCCTCCAGGGGCACTGCTCTCCTATTCTTCCCTTTCGATTTGAATCAGCATTTTCTTCTCGTCCTGGGGTCCTCTGCTTTGAGAACCTGGGGGCTGTAATATTTCTGCAGCTCTCACGAATTCTGAATTGTCCTAACAACCAACCCAGAACCTTCTTTATAGTCTCAACATAAGTGGGCTGGCTGCTGCCTGCTTGGGTATCTTCTGAGGGAGAGGTCAGTGCTGTCTCTTCACACAGGCACTCGCTTCTCATCTCTTCTGCTCTGCAGCCTCGGTTCCCTGACGGTAAGAAGACTCATCAGTTTGAACGCGTTCCAACACCTTTTTTGTTCTAGTAGTGGGAGGGATGCTCTTTCCTGCTCTCTACGGTCTGGTCAGAACTCAAGAAATCTTTAGTGAGATATTTTTCTTTCTTCTTATGATAATGTCTTCAAATTTTGGTGTGACTGCTCTTGTTCACAGATATCTCAGCTTGGACTAGCTCTGTTGCTAGTGCTGTAGAGATGCGGGGTGTTAATTTCCTCAGTGTGTGCCGCTATCTCGGTGGAGACCTCCAATTGTCCCGCACCGCGCCCCAACCACGCCCCAGTGTCTGCGCTCTGTGCCCTGGCACCCAGTTGGCGAGCTTCGGGCAAGGGGGCTGGAGGTTAAAATACACAGACACACACAGACAGAGAGAGCGACACACGTCATCCTTGAATTCCCCAAGAATGCCCCTTTATTGTGTTCAGGGGCAGATTATATAGAGATAGCCACACCCCAGCCAAACCCACCAGAAACCACTCTCCTGCCATCAGGAACTCCTGAAGGTCTCGTGCTCAGAGCAGCTGTAGGCACTCAGATCAGGGGATTACAAGAAATTCAGGATCTGGGCTCTCACTGCTCTCAACAAGTGTGGACTGATGCAGCCCTAGAAGAAACAGTAGTGGAGCGGCGTGCACATAGTGGCCAGGGGATGCGCGTAGTCTTAGATTTGCTGGGCTGCTGTAATAAAGCATTATGAGCTGGTGCCTTATACCTGGTGAATACTGCTATATCACAGTCCTGTGGACTGGAAATCAGAGACAAAAGCATTTTAAATAAACCTATAAACTGCAAGGAAGTAGAAGCAGTCATCAAAAATCTCCCCCCTCCAAAAGCCCAGGGCCAGATAGTTTTAGTGCAGAATTCTACCAGAACCTCCAAGAAGAGCTAATACCTATACTCCTCAAAATGTTCCATATAATAGAAACAGAAGGAACATCGCCAAACTCCTTTTATGAGGTTACAGTTACCCTGATACCAAAACCACACAAAGACCCAAACAAGAAAGAGAATAACAAACCATTCTCAATCATGAAGATGGATACAAAAATACTCAATAAAAAACACATAAAAAAAATTCATACACCATGATCAAGTCGGTTTCATCCTAGAGATGCAGGACTGGTTCAACATAGGAAAATCTATCAATATACATCAGATAAATAAACTGGAAGAAAAAAAAAACATATGATCATTTCACTAGATGGTGAAAAAGCATTCGGCAAAACCCAACACCCCTTCATGATGAAGGTCTTGGAAAGGTCAGGGATGCAAGGAGCATATCTAAATACAATAAAAACAATATACAGCAAGCTGACAGCTATCATCAAATTAAATGGACAGAAACACAAAGTGATTCCAATAAAATCAGGAACAAGACAAGGCTGTCCACTCTCTCCGCTTTCTCTTTAACACAGTTCTTGGAGTTTTGGAAATAGCAATAAGACAACAAAAGGAGATCAAGGGGATTCAAATTGGAAAGGAAGAAGTCAAGCTTTCATTATTTGTAGATTGCTTTTTTAAACAACAACTTGTGTGATCTGTTGTGACAAAGGTGTTTACATTTTTTATTTTTATTAATTGCATTTTTTATTTATTTTACATCCTGACCACAGTTTTCCTTCTCTCTTTTTCTCCTGTTTTCTCCCTCTACCTTCTCTCTGTTCCCCACCTCCCACTGCTGTTTCTGTTCTAGAAGGGGCAGGCCTCCCATGTGCGTTAACAAAGCACAACATATAAGGTTGAAATAGGACTAAGCTTCTCCCTTTATGTGAAGATAGGCAAAACAACCCAATAGGAAGAGTAGGTTCCCACAAGTCAGCCAAAGCTTTAGAGACAGGCCCCGATTCCACTGCTTAGGGGTCCCACAGATAAACCACGCCCCACAACTGTCTTATATATGTAGAGGACCTAGGTCGGTCCCGTGTGGGCTCCCTACCTGTCAGTGTAGACAGGTTCTGTGAGTTCCTATGAGCTCAGGCTAGTTTCTGTGGATTCCTTTGTGAGGACTTTGATTAAAGTTCTTTCACGTGTTCTCAGCCTGCCATCCATACCTATGCACAAGTAAGCTTTCTGATTATGGTTTTGTATAGTTGGGTGCGTGTCTGATTGGAGTAGTTAAGTGAATAGAAGTAAGACTATGGGATAGTTTCATTTGAAACCCAGCAAATCACAAGGTAGAATATCAGCTACGGGGGGGAGGGGGGGGGAATGAGACCACAAGATTTTTCTTTTTGGTCTTGTTTGTGTGTGTAATTGTTTTGTTTTGTTTGTAGACAGGCAAAACAAAACAAAACAAAACAAAACAAAACAGCCAACTTTGCATAGTAATGAGAATGATAGGGAGGAGGGAAGTGCACAGGGGAAGGCCTAGCTGGAGGTGGCCTGTGTAGTAACCACGGTAACAGCAGGATGATGGAGCACGTGGGCGCAGGTGAAGGGGATGAGTAGGCAGGTGTAGTTTGAGGAGTTCAGACTTTTTGCTGATTCCTTCCATTTGCATTGTGACTCAGCACCGAGGTCTTCAGCTGAAAGTGAAGTGGGGGAGGTGGTTACTAAGGGCTAGACATTTTTAAACATGGCATAAACATCCAAAACGAAGGAAAATAAAGAGACCAGGGATTGCTTTGTGGGATTACAGACTAGTAGTCACGAAGCCCAGGTCCAGTTAAACTTTAGTCCTGTAATGTTAACTCGTGTATCTCTCTCAAGTACGCCCCGAGCTCTTCATATCCGCTCCTACCCCAGCTCAGCTGCAGACTCGGCCTCCTGATTGGCTCCTGTTCTTCTGCTCTTGGCGGTCTCCAATCCGTCGAAGGCCAATGGTTGGAAGATTACCATGTGGGAAATTCTCTGTGTTCCATCTTTTTAAAAATGTTCTTAATCATCACACACTTTCTAAAAAGAACCGTTGCTTGATTTTTAAGATGAAGAAACCCGACTTGTCTGTCTTAACTTCTCCGGTTGCACAGTTGATAGGTGAGCCCGAGAGGTTTGACTCAAAAGCACACAACGGTAGTGTCTCGGAAGGGCTGAACATGTATGCCCTAACCTGGTTTCCCCATTTCAGCTCACACAGATATACCTGCTCATTTTTAAAAAATACTTTAACTTGCATAATGTACCCAATTCATTCAAAATAATTTGCTTTATAGCTACATGTTCTGAGACTGTAATATTTTCAAAAGAATTGTATCCCTCTTGGCAAAAATAGCATTTTAAATGTATGTGTAATAGGATACATATATTTATTTTTATGATGACTAATTTTCCCTATAAATTAAATAAAATCCAGAAAGCCATTATGTCAGTGGATTTTATTCATTATCCCAGTATAAAACAAAAAAAGCAGAAAAGTATTTTATGTTTTAGATAAATGATAACAATGCTAAACTTTGAAGTTACATAATTTTATAGAAAATCTATGTTTCCTCTTCCACATACTTTCATATTACTGGTTCATTACAAACTATTGAGGTTTTTTTTCAACCCTCCATCTGCCTATTAGCTAAAACAAGAGACTATTAACACAGATTTATTTTGCCTAAAGGGATGGAATCCAACCCATCTGATTTACTTAGGGATTACCCATATTAATGCATTTTGAAGCCAAGGTGTAACTAAATTCCAGGCCATCCAGAGCGTGCAACCAGGAGTGTCCTCTTGTTGCGGTTGTTGCGGAGGACTGGGACCACCACTCATCCCTCTAACACCAGCAGTCAGAAATTGTGCAATCCACACTGCTTTCAGCTCTCGCCTTTATTGCCTTATTTTTTAGTAAAGTGACCTATTTTGTTTTAGCTGGGTGACATTCCAGAGCTAAACAGCCCAGGGATTGCAAGACATTTAAAAGTCGCTATTGGGAGCAGCAGTAAGTAACCACTTGACAATGCTGGGTTTGCTGTAGATCCATTTAGGAGTTCTGGGAGTCACATGGGTATTGAACTAGCCCTAATGGTGGGTCTTGGCTGGGGAGCCTCAGCTCCTATTTCCCAAGTGGTTAATTTTGTTCTTACACGGTCATTTCATGAATGCCGATTGCCTGATTTCTTACTCACAAGGGGCTCGCTGAGTGCTGAGTCTTCCTCTCTGCTCTCCAACATTACTCATAAATTTATGAGGTTTTCTTGGCAGGCCATGGCTTCAGATTTGAAAGGGAGGCACCATGGTTCCTATTAAGTGCAGTATTTCCAGAAAATCTGTTAGACATGTTCTGGGCAAGATTTTGGATGCCCTGTGCCAGACTGATCACAAGTCACAACCTTGGGTTCTTGGTGCCAAGGCAAAATATTTTTCTTCAAAATGGAAGCCTCCAATAACCTTTAATAGCCTTACTAATCAACATGATTTGTGCGATTTGAAAGCAAGTGTCGAGATTTCCCTACTGCTTAATCCACTTTAGTTCTGAGGGACCCACTGGGTTGAGTGATGGCTCATTGTGCTCCTCTACATCCTTCCTGTTGGTTGTCACCCTTGCTAGTACAGATGTCCTAACCGCCAGAAGACCCAAAGCAATCAAAACACAAGCTCTTTATATTCAAAACAGGTGTTTCTGAAAACCCTCTCATGATGCAGCCAGCGCTCTTCAATCCTTCCTAATTGACTCCCGCAGGAAGGAGGCAGCTTCACTGGCTCAGGGCACTCTCTATGCAAAGCTGCTGATGTGGAGAGAGGAGAGAGAAAAGGGAGGAAGAGGAAAAGAAGGCAGGGAAGAGTGTGTGTGCTGTGTTTGCTTGTTTCTTGTGGTGCCAAGAATAACCTGAGCTCATAACTGAGTTGTTTCCCAGGTCCACCTGGTGGAACCAAGACAAACAACTCATGCAAGCCATTGTCCACTCACCTCCACAAATTATACAGACGTGCACGAGCATGCGCACGCACACACACACAAACACACACACACTGAATGTTCTAAAAGATTTTGAAGAAATGAAGGAAGAACAAAGAAAGAAAGAAAGAAAAATCCATCAAATTGGAGGTTTCTAAATCAATAGATCTGTAATGTACAGCCATGTACACACCACCCTTTGCAGAGATGTTTGTCATCTTTAATTTCTCGTGTGTCACCCTTGGCTATCACTGAGGAGTGACATTTTAATGACCGCGGTTCTTTGCAACACATGCTAGGCTATCCACAAGCTGTTGCTTCCTCCTACACACCAGGTTCCCAGAAGGCACAATTCAAAATAATTTTTCAGAAAACCCAGAAACTGCTGCTGAATGCATGAGTAATCATGTCGGATTAGCCCCAGGGACATTGTGTCTTGGTGCAGCCATCCCAGAGAGCATCTCACAGAGTTCGGCTCTGCTGCATGCCTGAGACACCGCGTGCCTCATCCTTCTGAGCCATCTCCTGAAACTTGGAAGAATCTACTAGATGGGAATGAAGTGACATTCTTGGTCTTTGTGTTTTGAAATACAGGCTTTGAACTCACTGTGTTGCTATGTATTCCAGAATATATATATTGCATCTGGTTTAATTTTGGTGTGTATGTGTGTGTGTTAATTTATTTTAAAATACATTTTATAAATATAAAATAACAGGCAAAGAATTTGTTTAAGAAATTGAAGTTGGATTTGAACAAAGCCTTTCATTGCTAACATCCGTCCTGCCCTTCACATCACTATCACTCCTGGTGCTTCTCTGTTTAAGACACTGAGATCTGCATGCGGAGCACAACAAGAGGTTAAAATAGAGAAGGAGAAATGTCACATGTTTTTCTTGTAGATAGAATCTAGATTTTTTTTTTAAAATATGTCAAAGCAAAAGAAAGACTATTTCATGGTATCGAGAGAAACCAGTGAGAAGTGGGAGACAAGAAAGGGTAGCAAGGAACAAATATGGGCAAACAACCATGGAACCAATTCCGTGAATGTTCCAGTTGGGTTAACTCTGCCAGCCGTGGAAAGAAGAATCAAGTGTTGGGAATTCCAGCTCATCTGGAGTATCTAATAGTCAAACCCATAGATTTGCACTTGAAAGTAAAGCTAAAAGAGAGAAGTTATTAAGAACAACTATATATGATCTACAAGAATAGCTGTGTTCACTCTATCTTTCAGGAGACACACTAGAGAATTTATTCTTTATACCAAGTGCGAAGGATTTGAGCTGGCTGGGGGAACATGCAGCTTTCAGTCACTGAAGGAGTCAAGGGTGCTGGGAACTTCCTGTGAAAGGGATGCAAATGAGGTGTAAAGACTGCACACAAATGCCTGTGACCCTTCATCCTTCCCAAGTCTGGAGAAGTTAAATAGAATCTATTCAACGGCTTAGTGTTTAAACATTAGGAAAATGAAGCTATATCCAAGAATTTTGAAGCCACTCATGTTTAATCAATAGCAAACTTTCCAGAAGATTAATGATTAATCTGTTAGTTAAACTAGCTGATAAGACTAGACCCTACACTTGACCTTAGCCAAGAGACAAGATACTGTTCCTAATCTGTTTACAAACAATAATATGGAAGTTATCCCACAAGAGCCTGGGCAGATGAGCTGGACTGCTGTGTTCTCAGCTTTGCTTTGCTGACATCGCCACTGGCACTGCTAAGTTAGCTCCGGTGGATAGCAATGAATACTTCTTGGTGAGCTAATGAGTGAATTACTGAATGAACATATGAATTGATGAGTTAACAAAGGAAAGAATAAAGATTTAAGACTGGTGAGACTTTTGACTCCTAAAATTGTAGAATCATCTGTCAAGGAAAATACCTAAAGATGTCCTTCAAGGTGTCCTAAGAGTTGTTTCACGTCCGTGGACACAGAACCTTGAAATCATATCAGACTGTAACTCTTAGGGTTTAGTTACCTCAGTTTCTATCATTCCTCCTACCCATGTCCTCCAACCAGTATATCAACCAACCAATCAACCAACCAAATCAATCCTCTAGCAGGTGTTGTGTAGAAGCCTCAGGATCTCGGCTACCTGCTTTTCACTTATCTGGGTTTCTCAGAGCCAGCAGTCATAATGAAGCCAGTGCCAGCCCGAGCCACAGGCACTTGTTCTCCTGCAGTTCTGGGGGATGGGAAAGCAAGGTCGAGGGGCCAGCATGGTATGAAGGTAGAGAACCCTGGAAGAAAAGTGCACTTCAAACATGCTCTAGAATTTCATCAGGATTTTGAATCCAAATGTTAATTTAGGTCATTAACATGATAGCTTAATGGTTAATTAGACTTTGGAGTCAACTTTACTGCTGATTGAACAGAAAATATTCTCCTCAGGATGAAATAGAAAACGAAATTTTGATTCAGAGTACTATTTAATTTAGTCCCTTACGCTTTCCACACGGGAAGGTGCCATTAGTTCTTTGTCATTTTTCTGCTTTAGCTCTGGAGTAAACGAGGAAATCATGTTGGAAGGGTAGGCTTCAGAAAGGACAATTAATAACTTGCAGAAATTTCCCTGGCTGGGCTTCTTTAATGCAGAAACTTTTCCTCTCGCACTGGAGTTTACGTCTCAGGATGTGAATTGACCCCACGACCCCCTTCTTTATGACCATTGGCGCATGGGTACAGGAAACACTGTTTCTGTGGGGTCAGAATGGGCTCTACCCCTGCGGTCCCATTTCCACATGCTTAAGTTCTTTGGTTTTTCAGAAGCTTGAGACTATCATACGGTTTTCCAAGGTCTTTGTGATAATTCAAGAAAATTGAAATGAAAAAAAAAAAAGAAAATTGAAATGAAGGAGGGGAGATTGAGTAATTCTGTTTCAATTAAAAAAAAATAAAAACAAAAAGATTCCAATGAAAATAGAAGATAAAATGTAGCAAGTATACAATGTCCCTGGCTAGAAGCCTCCCATCTTGCATCTGTCCAGTGGCCCTGGGCTATTGATGCCATTCACGTAATGGGCTATGACTGATGTGGACCTATCGAACTCTGGAAAGAAACCAAATAGGCATTTCTCACCCTACTGTCCTTGAGTTCCTGTCCTCTTGCATGAAAGGAGCTGAACTAGGAGGGTGATAGCTCAGTCAGCAGAGCCAGAGACCAGGTCCATCCTTACCCAGGGGTTATACATCCCACTAGTTATATACTATTTTTGATTATGCCTTCACTTATAAGGGTAAGTTGTTTCTGTCTGAATGACATGCTGTATTAAATTACAGCGTCTAGTGAGTTACTAGTGGTTTAAAACAACATTATTTTTCATTCATAAATGCAGTCTATCGCTTTTATCACTTCATATAATTTTTAGGTTACTTTTTTAATATAAATGTTTATATCATTGGAAGTCATGATTACTTTTTCTCTTCACCTGTAATCTCTCTAAATCATTTAATTTCTGGGCCAGTTTTAAAATGTTATCACTAATAATGCATATTGTTATCTAGTTTTCGATATCAACATGAGTGAGCTTAAGTTTATAAATTTGTTAAAAGAGATTTATTCATTTTATTAAACTTTTGTCAGAACAGGGACATCCTTATCTATCCCAAGTTTTCTAATTTTAAGCTATTTTGTCTTGGCCTAGCCAATAAAAGAGACACAATCTTGTTGGAGCAGTAATGGAAACAACAGCATGGATGCTGGCAGTTCTCCGTGAGTGGAGGTCACGGGGACAGCTCTTGAGAGGTCATGAGAACGGCTGCTGACACCTTCAGTCTAAATCATTTGCTTCAAAGACATCTCTGAAAAAGCCAGAAAGTTGTAACTGTTGAGTTTTTGGGAAAGGCCAAGGTCTTGACAAATGAGAAAACTGGGAGGCTATGATGTCTGGCTGTCAAATGTCCCAGAAAGGGAATCCCTTCTCCAACCTGCTTTTGCATAGTTGTGCAATAGAACTCTCACTGACAAATGCAAACAAGAGGAAGGAAGTTAACACAGGGAGGTTCTAGAAAGTGAAGTTCCCAGCAGATGCGATGCACCCCAAAGCAGATCAAAGTGCTGAGTGGCAATGCCGACAGCTGACAGATGGAGCCGTTGCCGATCTGGCATGGCTGTGTAGACCTCTTTTCTTTGTACTCACTGCAGTGAGTCACACGGGTGATCTTTCTGATGTGCAATTGATTGACCACAGTGGGCTATTTTTAAATAGACCGAGGGACCCAACTCTCGGGGGGCTGGGAGAGGAGGGAGAGAGAGAGAGAGAACTATTAATACTATTTAAGTACATTACTACACAAAGATTCCCTTTGCAGGGAATCTAAGAAGCTGTACTAAGAACACATGTGAACCCGGAGAAAGTTTCATGTGAGTAGACATAGAACTTGACTTAGTGGTAACTGTCACTATTGAAACAGATGATGATTAACGTGTTTGTGATAGAAATTCATGCTTAAAATTCCAACTTTCATTTCTTAGCAAATATTAGTATCTGGTCCGTATTTAAAATGCTATTTGTAAGGCATTTGCTATTTCCCCTATCACAAGTGCCTCATGAGTATTAATTCATTTCTTTCTCATCACCATACTTTGAGGTGTGCTAGCCCAAGAGTTCCAGTGATCCACCCAAGTCCACACTCCAACAATGGGCTCATAGACACGTGCTGTCTCACCTGGGTTTTTACTCAGGTGCTGGGGACTTGAACCCTGGTCTTCATACTTGTATAGCAAACACTTTCCCAGTACCATTGCCTCTCTGGTCTCAATAATTTGTCTCAAGTACTAGTGTGCAAGAGGGTGCCTGGTAGAAAAATGTGCAGATGGGAGAGACTAGCCCTACAAGTTCTGATTTGGAATGCGTGTTCTCTTTTTAAATCTGCAGAAGTCTACAAAATGCTTCCTGCCTTGGGGTAGAGCAGAGGGAGAGTGCTGGCTGGGAGGCCTGCTGCAGAGTCTTGATTGACATTCATCTACACTCATTTGTCTTTTTATTCCATGTTGCTCTTGACTCTTTTTTTCCTGCTCTTTTTTCCTGTGAATCCATTCATATAATTTATTTTCCTTCGTTATTGCCCAATCTTTGCCTTCTTGTAAGTCTTTTCATTTGACACTTACCATTTTGCTTGAAAAGTTAGAGTTAACTGAGACTCTCAAGGACACCATTGTCCTCTAGAGAATGTGCATTTTCCTTTTTGCCAGATGGTGAAAAACAGGGCAGATAGATTGATATAGGGTGGCACTGATATATTGTGTTCATATAAATTGTCTTTGATTCTTAAGAGTTCAGTCCTACCTGCTCTCTAGGGAAAATATAGATTACCTTCTAAAATTCTTCTATTTTCCTAGTTCTGGGAAGATGCTCAGAGCATCAATCAGTTTCAAACAGGCTTTTTCATAAAGAGGAGGAAGATAGACCCATTAATTGCCACCATCTCCATAAGCTTCTCTTCTCACTAGAATTATGCTCCCAAGGTCTCTACTGCTGCCTTGGCAGTGGTTTGCTTCCTGTGTGTCTTCCAATTTATCATAAGTAGCAGACAGTCCTTGAAATTCTCTCTATGCAGACTGTTGAGGTCTAGGAGGAAAATAGCCTTCTATAAAGACAATTTGCATTTTCTTATGGTAGCCTGGGTGTTCCATTCTTCCGGGATCATTTGATTAAAATTATGTCATGTGGTTTTCTCCACCACACCTGAAGACTTAATCAGAATAAGTTCACAGATCTTCCCTTTGGGCTCCAACTGATCTGGTTATAGACTATGTAGACGTACTCACACAGAAACTGGAGGTTGACAGTGGGTATCTTCCTTAATCATCCTATGTATTATTATTATTTTTGAGACAGGGCCTTTCCTGAGACTGGAGCATTTACTTGCATTTTAGAATTAGAATTTAGGTCCTGAGCTTATACTCAAGCACTCTGCCCACTGAGCCTCTCCCTCTTCCCTGAGCTGAAAGTAATCCTGGACTCCTATTGCTGTCACAATGAACACTTGCTGTCTGCAGCTTTGGGCAACACCCTAAGCATCACGTACTTGTTTCCTCACAGAATTCATATAATAAAAATAAAGTAAAACAGAGTATAGTGTTGTTGACCGAAAGGTCTCTCTCCACTATAGAAAAGTGAACTCAATTCGGGAAACGTTGATCCTTAGCTGATGCAATTGGATCTTCACTGCTGTGAATAAAACTTTGTGGTAAAGAAGAGCCAGTTCACCTTATATGAGACATCTTTGCTGAAACAGTTTTGCCTCAAGCTTGTATTAGTAGCAACCCATATTATTGCTAGTAGGGTTTACTTTAATTGGGGATGTCTGTAACATATGAATACCGATAATGACGCCACCAAGGAATCAAGCAGAGAACATGCTTGTACCTCTTTCTTTCCCCCAGAAAAACACCAAAGTCAGCTTTTCTTTTCTCTTTTCTTTTTCTTCTTCAGTTTTTTAAAACCTGACAGGACCTGTGGTTACATAATGCCTTTCCCATGCTCGTAAATACCAGACCTTGAGCACACAGCCCTTGTCCTGCCATGTTCCTCTTTCTCAGTCTTTCTTCCTCCCCTCAGTTGCCTTTCTCTCCTAGTCCAGTTGGCTTCAGGTCCACATCATCTGCACATACATGCTTTTAGGAACACCGTGCTTTTATTACTGGACATTTTGGTCTTCCGTTTCCAACCCTTCCACTTAGAAGTAATTCAAGCATTCTCTTTGTGGAGGACTCTGTCTGCAACAAGAAAAGAACAACAGATGGGAAACATTTCAAAAAAAAATGGGTCAGACACACAGCTTGGTGGACTGTGAGGCCCCTGATTTGATCTTCAGAAACAAACAAACAAAACACAAACAAAAACACCCAAACCAAACTAAAACAAAGCAAAACATTATTGAGAGAGGGGAGTGTTTCTGTAATTGGAAGAAAATGTGGAGCTGTTGCTCTTCACACAGCACTGGGGTTGAAGCAGGATTTACACAGGTTTTTAAAAAGTGCTTCAGCATGAGACACACACTAGGGAACAAACACCTTAGGGACCTTGGAGCCATTGGATACACAAAGGCCAATGGCTTCTCAATGAAGTCACCTACTTCCCCTGATCTTAGTTCCAGAAACTGAACGCTGCCTGACTACCATGGACCTCTTCACTGATCCCTCCTGTTTTAATATTTCAACTATGTAGAGAGGGGAAGACAGGTGTAAGTGAGGACCACTGGTACACAAACAAGCACTCTGGCGAAACATCCGCATGCATAAAATAGAAATTTACCTTAAAAAAAAAAAGACTCCCTAGTTTTGGGGCAACACATTATTAGCCTGCCATTAACTTCACTTGGACTTGTGGCTTTGTGATGGGAACTGTGGCCTGGCTGTTTCTCAAGAATGCAGAGGTCACTTTTGTCTAGCTCAGACTTGCTGAGGTCATAGAAGTCTCACTGGAGCTTTCTAAAGACCGACTGGTTTGACATTAGAGAGTCAAAAACTATTTTTATGGCTTGCATTGCATATAAAATACCACACATAGGCTCATGTGTTTTAACACTGGATCGCCAGAGGGATATTTTGATGACTCGTGGAACCTGTGGGAAATTTGCATGTGATCTGGGCAGCAGAAGGGGGTTGCTGTGGGGCTGGCCTTGAAAGTCATCTCTGCTCACAGTTGTTCCTGCACTGAACTCTCTGCTGCTGTGAACAAGCGTGCTCTCTCTCTCTCTCTCTCTGTATGGCAAGCTTCCATCACCACAGACCAGATCATGCTGTTTCAGCTGCCATGACTTCCTTGTCATGATGGACTGACCCCCAAGGTATAAAACAAAATGAGCTTCTCCTTCCTTGAGTTCCTTCTGTAAGGTACTTTGTCAGCTCAATAAGAAAAATAACACTGTTCTCAGATAATGCTTGTATCATTGATTTTTTAATCAAACGTCTCATGAAGAGCTGTGGTTGATTATCCAATCTCAGATTACTGATTATTTCACTTCTCTTTATATCCAAACACATTTCCCCCTAGCTTAGAACATCCTGCTTCCAACGACCCTAAGCAACTGTTGGACATCAGTTTCCTCAGAGTTGAAACAGTGCCTCTTGGAAGCAGGCTCCTTAAGGCTCAGAATTTCTAAGTCAAAACATTCCTTCCAGGAAAGAGAGGTGAAACTCATGAGAATCAGGAAAGAAAGTCTTCACACATCTCAAGGAGTTCCTGACATGGATAAGATGCACACAGTCCTTGAGGTCACAGAAGCAATAAAACAGTTGCTGGAAAGAACAGAGGGACAGAAATGCTTTCAGAGTCTCAGATATTGAGCTGCCCAGAGGAGACCCTTGAGGGCTTGTGCAGTTGCCTGCATGTCAGGAGGGGAGCTGCAGGGATGAAGCTTCTATGTCCCATCACTCAAGGTGAAGGAGGCTATTTAACCTGTGATTTCCCTCCTCACTCCTACAAGTAACCCCAATAAGTTCTTTGACAAACCGAGTTGCCATGCTGGACTTTGGTAGAACACTTGAGAGTCATAAGGCTGGGATTGTTAACTCTTTCATTCCAAGATACTCCTGTGTTTAGATAGGAGAGTCTTAGAACTCTCGGTTGATTGGCATCCCAATTAGGATGCATTAATAAAGGACACAGTGTCTTTACTTTAGCTACTTCTCTGTTGACAGTCCAGCCAACTTTTACCTCCGTTACTTCCATACACCATTTTCCCCCTTGTCTCTTTTTCCCTCCTGTTTTTTTCTCTCTACAATTTCCCCATCTCAACTCTCTTCTCTTTCCAAACGAGGAGCCCTTGAAAATAGCATCCGGCTTCTACTGGCAGTGACTTTAAGAGTTTCTTTCTCTTAGAATAAGGGAGTGCAAGTCACAGCTGATTTGCCTCTGTCTATCTAGTATATCTTTTCTCTTATATTTTAAAATTCACTGGGGGGGGTGTGCATGTATACATATGTACATATGTGTTTGTTTATTCACTGCTGTGTATATGTGGGGGGGGTCAGGGGATATCATCCCAGAGTCAGCTCCCTCTTGGGGCAGAACTCGGGTCATCAAACTTCTCCGCAAAGGCCATTAACCACCAGGCCATGTTCCCTGCCTTGTTTAGCACAACCAGAAATCACTCACTAAGCATCAAGCAGTCACTTTCTTTACCCAGCCTTTGAAAATGTTTCAGCCTCACTTCTAATTTGTGGCTATGATCGAAAACATGGGCAAAGTCCCTACTGGGTAAGTGTATTACTTGATTTTGCTGACAATAGCTAAGCAAATAATGACTTTAATTAAAAATTTTATTTTATCAGCCAAGAACGCATGGGGTAATTGGGAAGCTGGGTACCATATCACACAGTATGAGCCTTGGAATATAATTGAAATGACATAAAACAGCATGCAACCTAAAACTTCACACATCCTACTTACAGTAGGCTTAATTGGACATATACTGCTATATTTAGGCTTCACAATTATAGTATGAATTTTAAAGCCAAGACGAGTAATAGCTTCCATTGCTAAGAAAGTTTTGGTTACGTCCTACAGAGATGATAAAAATCCTCCAAGTGTGTCATGCTGTAGAAACAAGGTACCGTGTAGTAATTCGGTTGTGGTGAACAGATGTGTAAGAAGATTATTAAATCCACATTAAGATGTGCAAGGCTGTTGAAACTCAGGGCTCATTTTTAAAAGTTAAACTGAATTAGCTCAGGAGGGCCTTGGAATGAAGATTAAGAGTTAATAGATCATATTTGTTCTACTCAAATGACTTAGTGTCATATTAATGAGACACATTTTTCTCTTTACCTCGGCACATCTGTGTTGGTGCCCGGGAAGTTCCATTCAACTAGCTAAGATAAAATGGTACCTCCGAAAGCCTGATTCTGAAAGGGAATCCTTTACTGAGAAATTTTCCTATATTTGTAGCTAATTTAACCTGTCTAAAAATTCTCAGTCAGATGCTGATACTTCCAAGTCTCTGTTGCCTCTTGAATTGGGCCATGCATGATGGTGTGGCCATTGAATACTGCTTCTGTGCAGTGAGCCCCAAACTTTTGGCATTTGTAATGATTGATATTATAAGCTTTATATAATCTAGAATCGCCTAGCCACATCTGTGAGGAGATTTCTAGATTAGGTTAATTAAGGCAAGAAGATCTACCCTAAATATATGCAGTACTCCTCCATGAGCTACACCTTTATAAACCCTTTGTAGTTCCATGGCTGTATTAGAAAGTTCTTTCAGGAGGAAGTTAGCTGAGTGATGCACGTTTAGCTTCTCTTCTCTCACTTCTGAGGTTTTCCTCTTTTAATCAATTAACTCTAAAAGCTCTCTCTCTCTCTGCAGATCAAGCCTTTCAATGGGTTTTCTCCTAACACCTAAGTTTGCCTCTCAAGGGCATCCGTGCTTTTGTTTCACCAATAGACTTGTTGTCTTTGCTCTACTCTGATATGTCCTGAGATTCTTTTCAGTGTTGTTTAGAATCCCAGCTACGCCTGAATAGAATCCTAGGAGTTGCTCAGGGCAGTTTCTCAGGCTGCTCGACCAAATCCTTGAGCACTTCCCCAGCTGATAGTGGCATATGCCTCTGCATATCGGTCTTCTAGACCCACAAAATGTACAGCAGGGCCATGGTGATGCCTGTGTTTAATCCTAGTACCCAGGGCCAGGAGTGCAGAGGTAGGCAGACCTCTGAGTTAGGGGCCTAGACTAGAGAGCCAGTTTTAGGACAGTCATGGCTACCTACAGAAACTCTGCCTTGAAAATACAAAGGCAAACAAACAAGAAAGAACAAACCTGCAAACCAAATTAGCTCTGAGCCCAGAATGCTGATGAGGCACCAGCTGTATCCAATGATGTGCAGTCTTCTGTTGGAGCTCTTCCCGATGGTGAGGCTGGGCCTGTCGAGGCTTGTGATGTATGGGACCTCTCTGCACCTTCACTCAATTCGCTTGTGAACCAACCTAAACTGTTGTCAAAAATAAACTATGTTTAAAAATACACATGTATTTTTATTTGTATGAGCATTTGCCTGAATATATATTATGTGGAGCATTTGTGTGCCCGGTGCCCACAGAGTTCCCAGAAAAGGGCCCTGGAGCCTCTGGAACAGGAGTTGAAGGTAGTCATGAGTATTGTGGATACTGGAAATTCAGCTTAGGTCCTCTGGAAGAGAAGTAACCACCTCTAACTGCAGAGCCATCTCTAAAGCCCCTAAATTCTGCTTTAAAGTTAGGTTTGTATGTGAAGGGCATGATTAAGCTTGCTAAGCACGAGACTTAGTCTCTAATTCTCATTGCACCTATTGTTGCTTACAAGCCTTATAGAAAAATAAGAACCACAGCTGGTTTGAAATGTCTGAAGTTCTAGCGACCTAAGTCTATTTTTTGTGAGATTCTGGTGTATGATGTCAAGGTTCTGGAAATTTTGACTTCAACCTGGTTATGGAATCCACATGTTGGAGCCGATTGCTGGTCAAAATTGAAATATAAACTCTCCAGCCACAAAGAGTAAATGTTTCCATTTTAGTTTGATTTACGTTTATAATTTTAATGAATTCCATTTGCACTCTCTCATTCATGCATTCAAATCATCTATCAGAGTGATAGAGAAAAGCCAGGCAGCTAAAAGCACAAAACAGTAGGAAATTATGTAGCTTGCTTCTCAGTTCGTCCCCAAAGCAAAAAAGCATATATTATCTTAATTAAATGTTCTATGTGGGTTAATTATAGCATCACATGATGCTTTAGAATACAAAACAATAAATCCGGGAATAATTTGCTTTTCCTCAATGATACCATTTTAAATGACTGTGTTTACAAAGGAGTTGTACCAGAAGGACAGTATTAAAGCCAGCAACCTCACCCAGACTTCGTCTTATTTGTGTGTGTCCCTGTGCCTAATTCTAGCAAATTTTGTCATAGATATACATTTATTCAAGGATCCCTATATTCAAAACATGGAATAGTTTCTTACCACAAAAACCCCATTGCATCCCAGTCCCCTCCGTCTGCTGCCTTCTTCCCTTGCTCAATCCCAGGAGAGAGAGAGAGAGAGAGAGAGAGAGAGAGAGAGAGAGAGAGAGAGAGAGAGTTTTGGTTTTGTTTTGTACCTCAGTATCCATCTTGTCATCATTTTCTCAAGATTCCATCTGTCTGTCTGGTCGTTCAGAGGTCTCTTGAAAAAATTTGAACTAGGTGCACCTTAGTGTGACAGAATTTGTTCCTGAAGGGTAGCAGAAAGCACATCCCGATAGGGTGAGAGTAGACAATGGCCACATATTGATCTCTGTTCTAGGCAAGTTTCCTGCTACTTTATGAAATCTCTAGGATAAGGGACTATTCCCAGGGAGCTTTGTACTGTCCAGGTATCAGCAGGCCTATTTTTGCCTCCACAAAAGGAACAGCGATGAATCTTTATTCTCTGAATGACTCCTGCTGCATAGCAATCCTGCAAGGCTTAGCCTCAGGCAGTTTAAGACAGTTTAGGGTAGTTATCCCCTGGTGACCTTTGGAGTAGTTCAGGATGTGTTTTCTTTTTTTTTTTATTTTTTTAAAATTTTTTTAAATATAATTTTTTATTGAAAAAAAATTTTTCTGCCTCCTCCCCGCCTCCC
>NW_026067984.1:3064162-3068600 GCF_014885135.2 Alexandromys fortis | reverse complement strand
TCCCAATAGATCAGCCCCACTGTCTCAGTGGGTGGGTGCACCCCCCGTGGTCCTGACATCCTTGCTCGTGTTCTCCCTCCATCTGCTTCTCATTGGGACCTTGGGAGCTCAGTCCAGTGCTCCAGTGTGGGTTTCTGTCTCTATCTCCATCCATCACCAGATGAAGGTTCCCAGTGATGTCTCTCCTGGTGCCTGGACCGGAACTCCTTGCTGCTAGGTGTCTCGTAAACAAAGGACCTACCTAGCTTGCTGCAGGCAGGCTAGTGGGGACAAAGGAGCTAGCACCCTCCCATTTGCCCTGCCGATTCGGATTCGGTCCTAGAGCCCGAACCAGGATGTGTTTTCTTATTCAGGGCTGTAGACCTGGCTCAAGTTTGGTGATGTAGGATTCCCCTCTGTATGCTGGGAATATGTCTTATTACCATTGGTTAATAAGGAAGCTGCTTAGGCCCATGACCGTGCAGAATAGAGCAAGGCAGGAATTCCAAGCAGAGATAGAGAAGAAAAAGAAGGTGGAGTTAGGGATAAGCCATGTAGCCAGAGAAAGGGAAAGATGCCTGCCCACCAGTAATCACGAGTTATGTGGTAAAATATAAAATAATAAGAATGGATTAATTTAAGGTGTTAGAGTTAGTTAATAAGAAGCCTAAGCTATTGACCAAGCAGTGTTGTAATTAATATAGTTTCTGTGTTATTATTTGGGTCTGGGCAGCTGGGAAACGATTGAGTGTCCTCAGCCTACAGTTCTGTGCTGAGAAGTAATTCAGATTCCTCTGTTCTAGTCACTGCTTTTATAAGGAGCTGAAGCCCAGTGTCTGGCAAGCTTGCTAGCATGTAATTAACTATATAAAAATATCAGGAAAATTAATAGATGGAATTATTAGTGGGCACTTGGGTGCCTACCCGGCATGCATAATTTAAGATCCATCCACACAGGCCCATCTCCTTTACTTTTTGTTCTCATTGAGTAATGTCCCGTGGCAAGAATGTTTAAAAAAAGATCACCCATTGAATTATTTCTATGTTGTTTCCAATTTTGGATTACTAGTAGTATATATTGTTGTATATAAATGTTTTAGGTAAACTTGAATTTCCATTGCCCTAGCATAAATTTATCAGGAGAAAATTCTTAGATCATGTACCAAGTTCGAGGCTGGTTTTATAAAGCACTGCCTGTCTTAGTTAGAGTTACTATTGCTGTAATGGAAAACCACAACCAAAGGCAAACTGGGGAGGATATGGTTTCTTAGGCTCATACTTCCACATTGCCATTCAGTGTTGGAGAAAGGACAGACACTCAAAAAGGACCGAAGTCTGGAGGCAGGAGCTGATGCACAGACCCTGGAAGGGTGCTGTTTACTGGCTTGCTCAGTCTGCTTTCTTTAGAACCCAGGACCACCAGCCCAGGTAGGACACCACCCACAATGGACTGGGCCCTTCCTGCCGATCACTAATTTTAAAATTTCCTACAGTCAGATCTTATGGAGATGCTTTCTCAATTGAGGCTCCCTCCTTTCAGATAGCTCCAGTTTGTGTCAAGTTGCCATAAAAACTAGTCAGGATACTACCAAAAATCTTCTTCAGGGAATCTGTGCTGCTTTTTGTTACTGTGAGTGACATATGGATATATTACTGATGGTAAGAAATGGAGACAGAAGCTGGGTGGTGTGGCGCATGCCCTTAATCCCAGCACTCGGGAGGCAGAGGCAGGTGGATCTCTGTGAGTTCAAGGCCAGCCTGGTATACAAGAGTTAGTTCCAGGATGGGCTCCAAAGCTGAAGAGAAATCCTTTCTTGAAAAAAAAATGAAAGAAAGGAAATAAAGGAAAGAAAAAAAGGAAGGAAGAAAGGAAGGGAGAAAAAAAGAAAGAAATGGAGACAGAAAGAGGAGACAGCTGGTCATACTGCATCCTGAGTCAGGAAGCACCCGGTTACGAATACTGGTACCCCATTACCTCAGTTTGGGACACCAGCCATCGGATGGTTCTACCTCAGGGAATTTTAGCCGTCAGCCAGTCCTCTCTACAAATTCCGTTACAGACTTCGCTATAGTTTTATTTCACCAATTATCTGAGTGTTTTCTGATCTAATCAAGTTGTCAATAAAAGTTAGCATAATGAGTAGCTTGTTTCTTCATATTTCCACCAGCGTGAGGTGTCAAGGTCAGCTGGTGTGGTCGTGGTCATTTTGGTAGCTGTAGGGCTAACAGCGAAGGTTAACATTCCTTCAAGGCCGGCGATGCCATGGGTTCACGTGCTTGGCCGGTGATGCCATCGGTTCACGTGCTTCTTTACAGTTCCTAGGTGCTCTTCAAAGCATCTGCCTTCACCCTCCGCTCGGGTTTCCTAGGTGGGCCGTTTGCTTTTGTTCTTTTGGGTTTTAGTACAAGCATGTGGAGACTGGAGGGCAGCTTCAAGTGTCTCCTCCTCAGGCGTTATCTATCCCCTTGAATCAGAACGTCTCATCCGCCTGGAGCTCACCAAGTAGGCTAGACATGGCCACAGAGCCCCAGGACTCCACTGTTCGCACCAAGTGCTGGGAGCATCACCATACCTAGTGTCTTACATTGGTTTGGGGGTCAAGCATGTTGTTGTGCTTACAAAGCAATCACGGTACCGACAGACACGTCTGCAACCTGTGGCACTTGTTTTTGACAATATATTTTATAGGTCAAAAGTTTTTCTGTTTTTCTTTTTAACAAAATTTACTGTATTAGCTTTTCCTTGGATCATGTTTTTGATTCAAATACTATGAACTCCTTTTTGTGGTGTCAAAGACTTTTGCCTGTATTGTTTTTACAACTTTTTAAAACATCTATTTTCTCTCTCTCTCTCTCTCTCTCTCTCTCTCTCTCTCTCTCTCTCTCTTTCTGTGTGTGTGCATGTGTGTGCATGCGTGTGTGCGCATATGTGCTCACACACACACACACACACACACACACACACACATGAATATGGGCACTCAAGTGCCATGGTGCTTGTGTGGAGATCAAAGGACGTCACGCAGGAGTTCTGTCCTTCTACCGTGTGGGTCCTGCAGATCAAATTCAGGTTGTCGGGTTTACAGCAGGCTCATCTCCCTGCTGAGCCATTTCAGTGAACCCTATATTTGTTTGACGACTTTGCGTTTAATTCCATGACCTACTGAGAGCTAATAATTTCAGAGTCCATAAAGCTTACACTGAGGTTCATAACAATGCCAGCGCATATCAAACTGCCCCAATCTCATCTACTAAACATAATACATTTTGTTGAATTAATTTGTATGTTGTCAAGCCCTTTGGTGATTTTCCTGGGCTGTCTCTTCTGCTGCAGTGACCTACGTATCTGCTGTTCATACCACGTATACTACCACAATCACTCCCATATATGACTTTCGTCCCCATTGCTGCCTGTCTCTTTGGTACTTTCATTTACTCTGTTACTTGGTCCATCTTACAAAAGAGAGGACTGAGGCTCTCCGGCATCCACTGGATGTGTGGGACCAACGCACGGCTAGTCCAGCTTGGCCCTGCTCTTCAAAATCTGTTCCCTTTGTAATTCTGCCTATGCTAACTCAGTTCATTGCCACATACACCAGGAAGCTTCCTATTCACTTGAAAGATTCTTGCAAATCTAGATTCCGGCCAAAGGAATCATTAAGAGGACCGTGAGTTTATTTTAAAAGCCATAAACATAAAATATTCACATGCCATGCCTCTTTCCCAATGCTTAAAATTAGTGGGTTGGCACAGTGTTCAAATAAGAAAGTACTAGAACTCTCTCTCTCTCCCAGTGTTTGTGTGTGTGTGTGTAGTCTCTGAATCTCATATCCTGAATCCTAAAATCTAAGGAGTTCTGAAAAACCAAAGATATCTTTGCATAACTCATTTGATGACAAAACTCGTTTTGAACTGACATAAAATTAACTATGCTTTTTATGTGAAATTAATGACAATTGATTTCGTCATGGATCAGTAAAGCAGGTGTGTTGGTGCCTTTTGCATATAGGAAATATCTGGTGCCATCTGTGAGGGTTTAGTGGCTGTCCACTTGACAGAATCTGGACTCATATACAACATAATTCTCTGCACATGACTTCAAGAGATTTATTCAGATAAATTAATTGAGGTGGAAAGATTCACCCTAAATGTGGGGAGCACCATTTCCTGAGCTGGAGTCCTTGACTGAATGAAAAGAAGAAAGTGGGCTGAACACAAGAATTCTTTCTTTGATTTGTGCCTGCAGATGAAATGCGGCTGGCAGCCTCAAACTCTGCCACCATGGCTTCCCTTCCGTGACAGACTGTGCCCTCAAACATTTATAGAGTCAAAAGGCGAATAACCCCTTACTAAGTAGCTTTTGTCATATTTTTCATTACTACAGAAAAAGTAATGAACATACCACCTTTCCAAATTGTGCTATAATATATATATGTGTGTGTGTGTGTGTATGTGTATG
>NW_026067984.1:3033559-3062327 GCF_014885135.2 Alexandromys fortis | reverse complement strand
CTCGCTCTCTCTCTCCCTCCCTCCCTCCCTCCCTCCCTCTCTCTCTCTCTCTCTCTCTCTCTCTCTCTTGTGTGGTGTCTGTGTGTTTTCTCACATTCTTAGAAGAAAAAGTCGTAACAGGCGATGCCCAGAGAACAAATATTAATGATCCTTTTAAGCCCTGACCTTACTTAGTAGATAACTGAGAAAAGTAAAATAGGAGTTTCTACCAGACATCAACAGCAGACCAAAGCATTCCCAACCCATCTCAGTCCATAGCAAAAGCAGTCAATTAATGCTCCACCCCCCAATAGTTCTAGGATTGTTGGCACCAGCCACATACAAAAGGCCTCACTCGTAAACTGCTGATTGGATTTTTAATCAAGGAAGATTTGTATAAAAGACACTGGAAACTGCTTTCTGTAATTAGCCCATGTCTTGCCCAGGCTGCCTCCCTCCTGGAGCTGACGCATTGAGTACATTCCTTGTCATTTTCTGATTATTCTTCATTTTTGTCAGCCCTCTGGGAGCCGAGCATAATAGCTTACAACAGCCTGGAGCGAGATGTGCTTTTCCTGTGGATTCCTGCCTTAGATGGCAACCGTTCCCTATTAGTACTGAGGATTCGTTTCAAACATGTTAATTTTGTCATTTCCCTGAGGAGGCAGTGTTTTTTCAACTCTCACAACGATTATAAAAACAAAAGCTATATCTGCGAATCCTCTTAGCCTTCTACCATCTGGGGTGGTTTCTATTCCATATGAGTTCAGGAAACATTTCCTGTAACTTCTAATGGCAATTAAGTACTGTTGCTATGGTTAGATAAGTACCCTTCACAGGTCTGTATTATTATGTATTAATATGTGTTATATCACTGTATAACCTGTGGTACTATGAGAATGACCAGATTGTAAGGAAATCTGTAAGAAGGGGTGATGCCCAGTAAAAGCAAGTTTCCTTTTTGGTCCCTGGCCTATCTATGTAGTTTCAGGTTCTTGGCCACACCAGCAGTGCCAGGCATGGGCTCCATGTTAACAAGTGGATTCTAACCCCAATCAGATAGTGGTTGGTTTTTAACATAGTATTTGTGCTACTATTGGACCAGTGTATCTTGCAAGCAGGCCACTAGTGCAGATCACAGAGTTTTGCAGTTAGGTTGGTAGTCACCCTTTTCCTCTGGCAGCATGCAGAATTCTCCAAGTTCCATGAACACTAGTCAGTAGGGGGTGAAGGTTCTAGGTAGGCACCAGTGGGTGTAGGAGGTCCTTCTGTTTGTGAGTTGCTTTCATTGGTTAATGAATAAAAATACCTGCCTTGGCCTATTTGATAGGGCAGAACTTAGGTAGGTGGGGAAGACAGAACTGAATGCTGGGAGGAAGAAGGCGGAGTAGGGGAGAGACACCATGGAGCCCCCAGAAATTTGGGGGCAAATGAAACTGTTATTTGGTGATTCCATTTAGATTCCTTAATAGAAGTATATATTTTAAGAAGCTTCTCCAGTAGTAGTCTTCCATATGATTCCTCAAATAGTTCTTAGTGTTTGTGGTCCAACCCCATATCCTTGATACGTTGGCTTTGTCCAGCTTGGATCTCTGCTAATCAGCTCACAAGGCTTAAGTCACTTTTCTTAAGTAACTTTTTAAAGGTTGTATAGGAAAAAAAAAAAGACTTATAAACTAGACCACCTAAAGCTATGTTGTAGAAGTTACTCTGGTTCTGGGGGAGCTAACGCTCTCTTCTGGCCTCTGCACACTGCGCTCACATGCACAAACCTACACACAGAAGCTTAGACACAATTAAAAATAAAAAATGAAATCTTTCCAAAAAAAAGCCTGTTTAAGTTAAAAAAAGACACAATTAAAAATAAAAATGAGATCTTTCTTTTAAAAAGCCTGTTTCAAGTAAAATTTGAAGTGAATTTCATTTTTAAGCATATAAACTATTAACAAGAAAATCATAAAGTATAGAATTCAGAAAATAATTTGCAACCCAGCCAGGAAAGCAGTAGGCTAACTCTGGATTTTCATATCATTCATTCATTCCTTCACGTTCAGCCTCCAGGCTCAGCCTGAACTCTGCAGAAAATAACCAAATACAGCTTCTACTCACTCCTACACTCAATACCAGGGAACTCAGCAGACCTTGGTGGCAAAGCAAGTTTTCCTTTCTCCAGTTGACACCCTCAACACCCACCTAGCTCATTCCCATTTCTAAGTGTCAGCTTCCAATACCTAGAAACAGATTTTTACCTAGAATCCCCAGTGGCCACACCTATCAAGATGCTAGAAGAATTGCCTACTAAGCAACACACAACCACAACATGTTCCTAAGAGCCAGGGAGAGCAACAGAAACAAAGGGGGAAAAAAACACCCAAAAAAGGACAAGACCAGATGTTAGCATCTAGAATTACAATTTCCCCAAACTCAGATGCCTAGATTCTAGCCTTAAAACAGCACCAAAACATCTAAGACAATTTGTTTCCATTAGATCCTGGCAACCTTAGCACAGTAGGTCCTCAGTATTGCAATGAAGCTGAGGCTCAAGAGAAGACACTAAAGAGCCTTCATGGCTATGACAGGGGTCCTTAAAGTGGAAATGAATAACACCTTTTAAAAAATCTATGAAAATACAAACAGTGAAAAGAAATGAATAAAACAGTTAAAGACCTAAAAGTGGAAATAGAAACTGACGTGGGATTTTCTTCTGTATGCAGTGATTACCATTGGATAATAGAGGAACTGCTTTGGGCCTATAGCTGTATAGACTCATTCATTCATTTGAAGAATGGAGTGCATTTAATTTTCCCCTGGGATTTGATGGCTTGAGGAAAGTAAGTATTAATTAAGTGATGAATATACGAACCATGAGCCGTCCTATAGCCATAATGGGCCATCAATAAAATGATGGGATGGAAGAAGGCAAAAATAATTTTTGTAATCGCAAGTTCAGTTTGTGTGAGAAAATCCTACACCTTGCCATCTGAATAGTGATTTCCTATCCATACATAGTAAACTGCAAATGAAATGTGAAAACCTGTAGTCTTGTAATTCTCTTAAAAATCAGTTTTTAGTTAAAAGTAATACAATAAAGCAAGTATCAAATCCATCGAATTTCTGGTGTCAGGTCCTCTGCTGATTTACTAATTGAACAAGAAGGTAAGCAGTTAGCATTTTATGGCCCTATGGTGTAAATAAATCATACCTAGAGCATTCACTCCTGGCTAGCTTCATGTTACTGGAAGGTCCTTTGTTGTGTATGATACCAAAGGAGAAAGGTAAATAGCAACCCAACTACTGACCCTTAAAATTACAATGAAGACCTGTATGCAAGATGTAATTCTTACATTAGTGGCACAAATCTTGTAGGATTAATCAACCAATATCTGATTTTCCTTAAGGGTATACTCTGTGGAATGGAACTCATTTTGGATACTGCTCAGGTAGCCAGAAACGTGAAGACTAGGTAGGCCAGAGACCTAGGGTAAAACAAAATACTACTGATTTTCTAAAGGGGACATAGCAACAAAATTACTCCTAATAAGATTCTGCAATGCCCATAGATCAGATCTCCCTCGGCCATCGTACAGAAGCTTTCTCCTTTTATAGATGGAATGAATACAGATCTCCACAGCTGGACACGGTGGAGACAATGAGAGACCGTAGAGCACTCAGTCCTAAATGGGCTGCCATCCAATCCCTCCCCTCACTCAGGGAACCCCGCAGAAGAGGAGTCATAAATGTTACAAACCAGTGGGGATGAAGAATGCAGAGGAGACAAAGTCTTCTAAACACAGCAGCACTGGTGCACGTGTGAACTCATAGAGACCAAGGCAGTGTGCACAGGGCTTGCATGGGTCTGTGCCAGATAAGGCCACAGTGCAGAGATGAGAGGTGGGTTACAAGCCCACATCCCTAACACAAAAGTTATCACCAATTGAGTCTCATTGGGTAAACAAAACACTCTTAACACCAGGCTTGATGTGCAGAGAAGGTGCCGACAACACAAATGAACACAATTGTAGATTTGGAGGGTTGTTTTTCCTCATGTAATATATTTCCAATTTTGTGTTTTCAGGGGACTTCTATGCTTGCTAGTGTGTGTGTCTCTGTGTGTCTTTGTTTCTTCTGCTTTTACTTTGCTTGTTTTTCAGCTTGTTTTGTCCTATTCAGGTTTGTTTGTTTCTATGTGATCTGATTTTATTGTTTTTTAATTTTAGAAACTTGTTTGATTTCTAATGAGAAAGAGCGAGAAAGGATGTGGATTTTGGTGGGTGGAGAGGTGGGGAGGAGGAGTTGGGAGGACTTGGAGATTTAGAGGAAGGGCAATCATAATCAGAATATAATGTGTGAAAAAAGTCTATTTGCAAGAAAACAATTGCATTGCTTAAGAAGAAACCTCAAATTTATTTAATTTTTTTTACAGTTTAAACTTTAGATTTTCTTATTTAGGGATTTTTGAGACAAGTTCAAGCTGACCTTGAATTTGTTATGGAGTCCAGGTTAGCATCACATTTGCAGTCCTGCCCCTGCATCTCCGGTGCTGAGATTGCAGGCACGGGAGACCAGGCCTTGCTCTATTTAAAATTTTAATGATCAAAACCAAGTATTAAGTATGCATCAAAATAAGACACAACAAAACACACCGTCTACAACACATGAAAGCTGTCCTTTAAAACCTAAGAGTTCTTTGTTTTGAAAGCTGGACCATAATATTTAGAACAAAGATTTTATTTCTGTATTTTTCTTGCCGGGAATAGCTACATATTAAATTATGGCCAATCAGAAATAAACAGAAGTAGTATATACAACTTCTAGAAAATATGAAGGCCTGTTAGGGATTTAAGAGGTTTTAGTGATTTAGAATACGTGATTGAAATAAGTGGTTTACAGAGCTTTATGCAATAAGCATGCTGGGGAATCTGAAAAGTATTTGTATAAAAATGCAATCCCATGCTCATTTCTTTGCTTCATATCCTAGAGGAGACTGTTTTGTTTATAATGATTAGTCTAATGATGCCACGCTCAGCAAAAACAAATTCAGTTCTGTCCTTCACTTGAACTTGTACCAAGAGTCCTAACCTCATTCTCTACCTAACGGCAAAGGGGAGAGAGTAAATTCTAAGGCTTTCAGTTGAAGTTTACAGGAAAGCTTTCTCGGAGGGTCAAATCAATAAGGACACATATATTTCATAATGAAAGCCCAGATATTGGCGAACCCAGTGCATGTGAAATCAATAGCACATTGCCTGGGGTTCCAGATGAAATTCCTGTGATAGCCTTTGCTCTTCCCTCGACCCATCAGGATGGCTGTCATCACCCTCGGCGTCGGGATCACCACTAAGACTGTCTGGAGCTTTTAATAGGAACACTGTCCTGGAAGTTCCAGCAAGCTCCACTTTAAATTCCTATAACCTGGGAAACCCTGGCAAGAACCATAACGAGAACAACAGAATTATCCTAAATGGTTTAGAACGACTTTACCCTGGAGAATCAGTTTAAGTATGAAGATGCCAAGCGCTTTCAAAGCCCATTTTCAGTTAGGAGCAGAATAAGATGGAAGAGGTGTAATGTCGTCTTCTCCAAAAATGCTCATATGAAGATTAGAGATAGGTTTATTAAAATGTATCTTCTCTGTGTATAATTTTGAAAAGCATCTTATTAATTAATGAACATTTTCCCAAAACATAGGAATGGAAACATGCCCATAAATGGACTGGACAAATATATATATATATATATATATATATATATATATATATATTCCTCTTTGTGGAATATATATATATATATTCCACAACAAATGTAAACAAACAGTTCCAGACTGTATAAAATACATTACAGCACAATAGAAAATACTAACAATTATCTATTTGCAATAACTTTCATAGTATTCATATAATGGAAACAGAATCTCAATGCCAATTTAGGTAGGTCTCTTTGTAGCCTCCTGTAAATAAATATGTACCTTTTATAAATGTCAATGCTATCATTTCCTCTCTGGAAAGGACATGCAATTCACGTAAAATGCTCAGCTCAGTGACATTTTATGGGTGCTGTCCTTGGCAGGCCCCAAGGCTGTCCCTCTGGGAGCCATGCTGGGCCAGGCATGCACTCACAACCCTTAAGTGCACACAGTTCCAGCAGGGAGACGTCAGTGCCAGAATAATTACATTTTCTATAATAGTAAGTACAAGGTGATCTACCAAAACATTTAAAGATTAACATGTTGCAAAGGTTTTTCTTTGTCGTTCACGAAAATAAAACATGCTTTTATGAAGATTTACTTTTACTTGAAATCCTTTTAAATTCTGAAGGTTTCAGATCCAAAAGATAGTTTAGAGAAAAAAAAAAGGTATTCACTCTTCACTGCTGGCAAATGACTAAGGGGGAGAGAAGAGATTCGAAAGCTCCCTTACAGGCACAGAGTTAGTGGGTGCAAGTATAAAGCACACAGTAAGGCACGCACTAACCAGTTCACTCTTCCTAGCGAAGCGAGCTCCACTCAGATCCATGAATGCTGGCAATGCCAGTGTTGAAGAAGATGGAAGGGAAACAGTGCTGGATTAAAAAATAGATCTGTTTGTTTTATTTGTGTGCATGTTGTCTACATTCATGTCTGTGCACTGTGTGTGTACCTGTCACCCACAGATCCCCTGGAACTGGAGTTACAGGTGTTTGTGAGCTGTCTTATGGGTTCTGGAATTGAACCTGGGTCCTCTGCAAGAGCAGCAAGTGCTCCTAACCACAGAACCATTGCTCCAGCACAAGTGTTATGTTTTTTTTTTTTTTTTTTTTTTTTTAAATAAAAGGTCATCCTGGCACCACCTGTTTACAGCAGGCTTTTCCATGATTGTCAAAACTTGGAAGTCACAATGTCATTCAGGAGGTGCACCATGAGCTCTTGCTCATCAGTAGGAAAATTGGAGCTGTCAAGTTAAAAATATACATTAAAATGTGTATTACTGATTTTTTAAAAGCCATCAAGAAAGGCTACTCTTTAAGATCTCTGCAACAGATTCTTTTTCTAAGAGAAAAGACAAAGACATGGACATAAGTAACAAGGGCTTTTGGGGGGCCATCTCCAATGCCCCCCCAGGACTCAGAAAGAAGTCTACAGCCAGCAGAAAGCTCAGGATCAGAAGGCATTAAAAAAAAAAAAACCAGTCATTCCTCTGGTGGTTTAACATATAAACACAAGTTGTCACTTGCTGTAATTCTCATGGCTCCTGACAGATAAGGAATCAATTGTGAGTCAGGAAGATATCCAGGAAGAGCTCAGAGGATTCTCAAAGATGAAATTACTCTGCATGTTGACTGTCATGATATATGTCTGTTCACACCCTTAAAATTCACAGCACCAGGCATGGATGAACTTTGCGTGATGATGATGTGCTAGGATAGGCTCATGAATTGCAAAAGCAAGCATCACTTTGGCGGGGGTCACTGGTGATGGGGGAATTGTGCCTTTGTGGGACAGCAGACTCATCTCTTAATTTCTCTGTGAATCTAAAACTTTATAAAGATTCTTTTCCCCTAAAAAAGAAATGTTCGCTATTATTAAAGGAAATCAGTCATAAATGATGAGTGGAAACAAAACATTTATTTTGTGGATATTTGATTTGAGATAGAGCCAATATCTTCATGAAATTTAACTAAAGGAAAATGAATTTTATTAATCAGATAGTAATACTTATACTAAGTAAAATATGAATATATCTTCAAAATATCACAATCTTGTATCTTTGATAATAAGTAGATAAATAAATAAATAAATAAATAAATAAATAAATAAATATAGAGGTCACAAGCCAGGTGTGAAGGCGTACACCTTTAATACCAGCACTCAGGAGGCAGAGGTTGGCAGATCTCTGTGAGTTCAGGGCCAGCCTGATCTACAATCCAAGTTCCTGGACAGCCAGGGCTATTACACAGAGAAACCCTGTATTGACAATCTCAAAAGGAAAAATAATAGTGGGCACAATTTAATTAGTTCCATCCAGAGTCCAGATTCTGTATATATAAATACATAATGAAGTAATGCCGCTAGTACTTACTTGACATGCTTCCAATCTCACTAAGAATTAAATCACATTTATTATGCACCAGGTACTTTTCTAAGTGTATTACATGCACTTATTTAGCCCTCTCAATTACTTAGGAGAGTGTCATTATTAATACAGTTATGAATATTAATAACTGAAAGGAAGCTTTAGCAGCCTCAAGTTTCACATCCTTCCAGAAGAGATCACAGCATGGAGGAGGGGAAAGTGTCTTCTGCAAAGTCTTCCGAAGTCTTTCCTTGGAGCCCACGTACTCTGAATATGAGGAGATCTTAGAAAATAGGAACACAAAAGATGTGCCGACCAAGGGGATGGCCCAGAAATAACTTTAGTGCATATAGTACAATACTATGAACTAGGGCTTCTTAACAAGATTCTCTGACATGGTACCTATGTTATTTCAAACAAGTCTATGGGTCACATGACCTATGCTAAGGTCAAGTCATCTCGTCTAAGTTTCCTAATGTGTGTTTGTAGAACAGTGCTACATCCGAGAAGCATTGAAAGTCCTAGATCAGTCTTGTCTGAAGTGTTTCTCCTGATTCCTCTTTATTTCCTTTCACCCCTGGGCTCCGGAGACAGATATTGATACTCCTGGTAACTTGGGTGTACCAGTCCTAGGTGTGCTGTCCGCCAGAGAAGTTCATCTTTTCTCTGAGAATCAGATGATTTCATGTTGGGGGTGGTCTTTTTGGTCGTGGGACAAGCTTAGACCCAGTTAGTTCTCTGTCAAGCAGCTGCTGCACACAGGAGCATCATAATGAATATGGACGATGCCTCTGAAAGTCCTCTTCTCATCTTGTTTCTCAGCCAGTGGGAGCAAGTGGATTGATGCTAGAGCGGAGGTGTATTATAAACCCACACTTGTTTGTAACTGTATTAGGCCAACAACACTACTACATATTTTGCTTATCAGTTATACATTTGTCTTTTTTTTATTACACAGATAAACTTGCCCTCTTTCCTAGGCTATCTTTGAATTTCTGGGCTCAAGTGATACTCCTGCTTCATCCTTTGAGGAAAAATGTTTTCCTCACTTTTGGACAAGGTGAACTCTTTGTTTCTTTCTCAGTGCTAGCCTCCTCATCATTCCCAAGTGGCCTGTGACTTTGGTGCCTCTGCTTGGTCAAGGTACTTTTGGTTAGCTTTCAGCATTTGATATGGCAGTATTATAAAGGAAAAGACATTTTCAAACTCCTCCACATTATCTGTTCTTTTCTGTAGATATCTAAAAACAGACAGATGAAGATGGGTAAGGTATCTAAGACAGGGTAGCAGAATTTTGCAAGAGTGTGGTCAGATATTCCAAAACATTCTGTCTTGGCCAACACTATCAAAGGAGAATAGTCACTAACAAACATGCTTGCTACCATGGGGATCCAGACCTACTGTCATTTATGGTATAGGAAGCATATTCAAGTCTGGGAGAGAAAGAATGTGACTTCAATTTATTCAACTTAATATGTCGGAGTTGGTAAAAGGCATTATAAGTTATATTGCATTTGGGGATAATAAGAAGGCTGTAGGATGCTGTTGGAAAGCATAAGTTCTACTGGGAGGGTTGGAATGTTGCATCCACTGGAAGCATCCTTTGGATATATGATGTTCACATTGGACACCACATTTTCTCTTTTCGGTTGCTGTTGCTAACTCACCTCATTAGGAATTTAGTTTGGAATCAAAGTACCACGCCCATATATTGCAATATAGTATATGCAACAGGAAGTGGTCTTGATGTCTGATCTGGCTCATATCCCTCATTTTAATAAATTGATGTTTAGGAGAGTAAGTTTGTTCACGGAATTGTGGAAACCGAAAGGTTAGAGTTGTTGGCAAGGCAGCAGGCTGGCCACGCAAGTAAAAGCTCTGAGGAAGAAGGCCATCTTCTAGGAAGCATTGCTTTTCTATTACTGCTCATGCTGATCTGAAGATCATGTTCACATTATCAGGAATATTAAACCCCATGAAAAGTTGATTATTAAATATCGATCCAATCTACAAAATACTCAGTAGCTACTAGGCTAGGCTGAGTGAACCAGCTGGCATTATCGATGTCTGTGTTCATCTAGAATGCTATAACAAAATACCATACCCTTATTTGCTTATAAACAATATAAAAATAATTTTTGCTGTTCTAATTTTTAGAGCCCTTCAGGATAGATATCTGCTGGCTGTTTTCTTCTTCATTTAAGATGCTGGTCTTCTGTCTGCATGCAGTGTCTTTTTCATAAGTGTAGTAATCCCACTTTTAAGAGACTGAACGACTTTGTGACTTCAAGCACCTTCTAGAGGTTCCAAGTATTAGCACCTTAGCTTTGGGGCTTGCATCTTCAAATAGGGATTTGCAAAGATACCAAAATTCAGTCTCTGGTAACAGCTTAACCAAGGTGACACAGTACGTGGAGTACAGCACTATTTATTGTGGAAAGATAAGTAACCCCCAACTCACTGCAGAGATCATAGTACTGATTGCTATGTACATCTTGTGAGTCTTCTTAAGCATAAGCTTCTGTTGTGGTTTTTCATGGAAATTTACATTCCCAAAGCATAGCCTATGTAAACAGTAACAATGGTGGTAGAAACTTTTGACTGTGTACCCAAATAGGCTCTTTCCCTTGTCTCTCACAGAGATGCATGAGGAAGAAAACCCTTAGCAGAGTTGTTTGGATACAGATGAGCAGCCAGGAAGCAGCCTTTATTCTTAAATGCTTAAATGTGCTAATTCAGAATACGAGCTAAAGAAATAAACTGAACTTTCAGGCTAAGACTGTAAAGAAGAAGGTTGGTTCTTCCGAATCCTTTTTCTCCATATCTTAAATGGAATGGCAAGGAACGGCAGAAACATACCATGAGAGAATTGAATTGGGTATTGAGTCATTTGTGGAATTAAGCTATGGGAGAGAAATAGGTGCTACCATGCAGTTGGCTGAGCAAAAATGAGACATACATATATACTATGTCCACAGTGCTGTGTCATTTGGAACCTGTAAAGCAAGATTGTGTGTTAATCCACCAAAGTCTTAGAATGACACAATTATTCTAAACAAATAGAAACATAGGAATGTGCGTTTGGGGTTTTCATGTTTCATGGACTCTGGGAAAGAGGGATGATCCCACCACTGACATTAGAGCTATTTTTGCTTGTATTTTTTTTCTTCTGATAACCCCAAACAATGAAAAATGGGACATGTGAGCTATGAATCACAAACAGTGGTTTTACACATAGTTATGTGATATCTACCTCTCAATATATAGTTTAGCATGTGCAAAACATTCTTGATGGTATGGGAAAAAAGGCAATTTCTAACATTGGCTGGTATGTTGTCAGGATGAGGAGTGGACTGATCTATTGATTGCATGTTGAATCTCATTTGGTTTCCCACATAGACGACAATGCAAAGGTCAGGAGAGGGAAGACAGCTGTGGCCATGAAAGTGCTGGGAGTTTGTGTCTGCCTGAGATCAAAAGATGGATGCGTGTGACTGTGTCAGACATCAGCGTGGGATGGGAGTGAGCTCTTCTTCAGATAAGACTCAGTAGTATCTGAAACACATGGACCAAGAACTTCAAAAGGCACCCAGGGCACAGCTGCCATTCCATGGCTTCACTTTGCCTGATTACAAACTTTAAGGAGAATCTGGAATTTTATGGTAAAGGGCAAGTAAGCCTGTTCAATAGATAAACAAAACAAAAACCTATATAAAGTGAATTCTCTAGGGAAGTACAATTATCTTGCTTCAGATGCATCTGGCGTCTGCTTGGTCTGGACATTAATATATACAAATCTCTGAGGAGATTCATTTACTTGGGTAAAAAGAATAAAATGGTAAATTGAAAATGAGTGAAACCACACAATTGAATGAAATCTCATCTAATTTGCTAAAGGCTTAAGAATGAAGTATAGACCAAAGCATATCTTCTATGTAGCCTGTGTCTGGTATGAATCTTTAACACTCTCTCCTCTTGTTGTATCCCACTTTCCCATCACCCCAACCCCAACGCACACACAGGCAGCATAAAGAAGTGGCATGTTCTGGCTAAGTTTTGCTACAGAACAAGTATAGTCTAAGTAAACTTGTGTCTTCTGAAGCCTTCAACAGCTGGTCACAAACTCAGCCTTACTGAGGTTCAGGATATCACAGCTGCTATTACTGGGAGTATACAAGAGGCCAAAATGATCAGCATTTCCATTCAGAACTAATGCTTCCCAGGGGCCTCTTCAGATCTTCCTAGAAGCCCTCCACTCTTGTCTCTGTGAACGACACATGTGGTGGTCTAGGCTTTCACGGATGCCCATCTTCAGTGTCTCATGTGTCACCCAGTAATGTAGCACAGTGGAAAGAGGGTGGGGAATTCAACTTTTTTCCTCTTGGTTGGAGAAGGATTTCTGAAAACCAGAGCTAACCTTAGCTTCCCAATCATTCACTTCATGGGTAAAAATGGTTTTCGTTATAATTAATCAGATAGTCTCTAGGCTGCAACACTTTTAAAGTTGCCTTAAGTTTGCCTTCCCTTTTTCTGCCGTGGAGACATGTCCTCGACAGCCAGAAACTCAGTTGTAGGTGGGACGGAGAGGATACCTCTACATCACATGACTATCCCCAGGCAGGTGATTCCATAGAAACCATTATTGAATCACTCTTAAGGCACAGCCCAAGGATAGCTGTTTTTTTTGTTTTTGTTTTGTTTAGGAAATACCACAGATTAAAATAAACCATGGTTCTAATCAACAATATGATAACACCTGGCATGAGGAATACTGTCTTTTTCCACCTGATAGG
This sequence comes from Alexandromys fortis, assembly GCF_014885135.2. NCBI lineage: Eukaryota > Metazoa > Chordata > Mammalia > Rodentia > Cricetidae > Alexandromys > Alexandromys fortis. The sequence goes on along the minus strand of NW_026067984.1, from coordinate 3,049,507 downwards.
CAGCATAATAGGTCTGGGGCTATAACTCGATGGTAGAGTGCTCGCTATGTGAGGCCCTGGGTTCAAGTCTCAACACTGGAAAGATAAAACCATAAAAACAGGAAGCACAACAGCTATAGTATTTCTGCTTACCCTTTCTATTACACATTCTTACGTCCTCATTCATGAAGCCTATTCGAGATCACCTCCTTCCTCCCTCCTCTCCCTCCCTCTCTCCTTCCATCCTCCCTTTCTTGCCCATCCCCCTTCTTTCTTTTCAAGCTCTTTTCTTCTTTTCATTTTCCTCCCTCACTTTATTCTCTTCCCTTCATTTTTTCCTTCATCTGTCTCTCCCTCCCTTTCTCTCTTTTCTAGATTCTCCATTCATTTTAATTTCCTTAAGCTCTTTATTCATCATTTCTGTTTTTCGAAAAGCAACAACTTAAAAATGCCTACATATTGTGTTTTAAGTCTGATAGATGAAAACACGGTAAGTTTAAAAGGCCTTAAATATTTCCAAGGCTTTATAAACTGATTCAGTATTTATAGCATTTTCTTCATTTTACCAGTAGACATTAGTATTTAGAAGATCAGTGACTTGGTTAAGGTTTCATAGATAATAAGAGGCAAGAGACAAAGTTTGTTTCAACTGACTCCATAGAACATAGTTTATTGATCCAAGCATAGTGATTAAAACTATAGATGCTGGAGACCCAGCCATGGCATGACAAAACAATCATTAATCTCTAGTTGTGTGGACTTTAATTTCACATGCACATCAAGGAAACATTGCACAGGACAAGTTGAGTAGACAAAGGAGGTCAACACTGTAGTGCAGGCCTATAACCACAGCTATTGCAGGGACTGATTTAGTAGATCAAAAATTCAAGACCAGCCTTGGCTGCATAACTAGACACTTTGTCAAAGCAAGGAGTTAAACAATGACTGGGGATACATAGCTTAGTGGTAGAGAGCTTGCCTCTTTTGAATATCACACACACAAAGAAGATAAGGGAGACTTTTCTCAAGACTGTTGCAGTAGAATAGAGGACATGACCTCATCTCCTCCCAACACATGGAATTGAAGTATTTTCATGTCCTGAAATGACTGCCTGGAGAAGAACTGAAGGGCATTAGAGAGACAATGTTACCATGGAATCTGTATTAGCTCGTTGTCACTTATTGAATTGGAATTTCATAGAGCTTGGGATATAGGGCACAATCTTTCTTGATTATCACATTGATAACAACCTTCCAAGTTGTTGTCAAGGGCTCCTGGTTATTGAATCAATGAAAACCTAGAGGTAATTGTTTTAAGACAATGAAGGTGAGATTTCTTTGAGCTGGAAGAAACTTTGTCTAAAGTTTATTCAAGTTATAGAGAACATTAAGGTCATCCTGGTTGGGAGAGGAAAGAATACAGCATTGGATTATACCAGGCAACTTGTGGAGTGAGCTTGATTTATATGAACTATACAGAACTTGAAGATCTTTGCCTTGACTTATAAAATCACAGATTAGTATTAGGAAAAGCATCTCCTTATACACATAACATAACTATGGGTCTGGTCTTGACTAAAAATTTGTTGCAGGATAGATCATTTGGTCTAATCTGGACTTTGCTTGCCATTATTTCCAGTGCCCATCATTGACTTTGATTCACAACATGTCCTAATGTTGGTCACCTCAATCATCTTCCCACTTACCAAAGCTTCTGACTCTTTCAATCTAGACCTCTTGATGTAACTGCCCCTTTCACTGTTTCCTTCCAGTGAACACTGAATCCATGGCATCTCCCCTGCTAAGCTAACAATGGGCTGTCTTCCCAGTACACCTTTTCTTTTTATTTTGTAATAGGTTTTCTCAACATTTCTCAGGGTGGCCTAAAACTTGCTGTGTTGCCCAGGCAGGCCTCAAATTCACAATCTTTTTGCCCCATTCTCTTGGGTAGCTTGCAGTGAAAACCTTGTATACTCCTGAGAGAGAACCCTTGCATTTCCTGGGGTTGTCAAATATTATTTTAAGATGTGTTACATTTGTTTATGCTGTGCAATATTTATTTAATGATGCACAGATATGTTGCATTCCTTTATGTTGTATTTGATTAACTCCATGAAGTTGTGTTACTTTGGCTGTTTAAAACACCTGAATGGTTAGTAGCAAGGCAGGAGAAAGGATAAGTGGGCCTGGCAGGCAGATAGAATAAATAGGATGAGAAATCTGGGAGAAGCTAGATCAAGGAGTGAGAAAAGAAGGAGCCAAAACCCAGCTACATAGCCAGAAATAGAATAATAAGAAAAGAAAAGATATAGAGAAACAGAGAAAGGCAAAAGTCCAAAGGCAAAAGGTGAACAGGATACATTAAGAAAAGGTGGCTAGAAACTAGCCAAGCTAAGACCAGGCATGCATACATAAGAAAGAATAGGTCTCCATGTGTGTTAATTTGAGAGCTAGATGGTGGGCCTCAGAGAGAGAGAGAAAGAGAGAGAGAGAGAAAGAGAGAGAGAACACTCTAGACTTCTTATCCTTGTCCTTTTCAAATCTAACTTATTATTATTATTATTATTATTATTATTATTATTATTATTATCTTATTATTATAGAGACCTAAGAATTAGTTCATGAGTTCATGTACCATTCCCCCCACTATTTGTGTAGGTGCAAAACATTTTTCAGCACCACGGACAGCAGCATTCTTCCCTCACAATCATTGAGGCAACTGATTACAAACAATTCTGGCAGGAAACCTCATTCTGCTGATTTTGCTACACTGTTGTCTTTACATCCTCGCAGAAGCATTTCAAAGCACCTGTGCTTTACAGAAAAAAAAAAAAACCTGAGCCTTAGAAATTCTTTATCGGACTGCCTAAGTATTAAGCAGGAGAGCAGAGATGAGAACGTAAGTCACTGTACTGTCAAAGCCTCTATTCTTTGTATTTCCATTGATGTGTCTTAACATAAACCAAGTTGTTTTCCTGTGAATGAGCAGTTGAATCTAAGTTCTATGTCTGTCTTTTTTTTTTTAAATCACAAAAAGCATATGCAAATTCAGATATCAGACTGAAACTTGAGGACTATTACTCTGTTCTACTGAAGAATATTGATGGTTTTTGCTTGTTCCCTTGAAGTTTCTCTATTTGATTAAAATGGTAATTAAAATGCAGCAGGGAATTCTCCTTCACATCACTTCCATATTCACTCATCTTCTCCTTCGTGTACACGATGGTTTCAGCATCCCTAGTGTTTATGAAATTCACAATCTAGAGTGCTTCAAAACAGAGACCTTTCAAAGCATCCACACGATTTTTCAAGCTATAAGCTCTATGAAGTAATGGTCCATGCACAATTTTATTTAAAATGTTGTATAAAAATTACCTCTGGATTCTACATACAATGTGTAATATAAAGTTTATGCTGTGCTTACATTTGGATCACATCTTAAGACATCTTACTATGTTGTGCAAATATAACAAAATCTGAAACAAAGCTGAGATTCAAAACGCTTATGTAGGTGTTATTGTGGCGTTTTCAATAAACATGTCCTCCATAGACCCATAGGGACTGGGACTATCAGTAGGTTTGGCCATGTTGGAGAAGGTGTTGCTTGTTGGAGGAAGTGTGTCACTGGAGGTGGGCTTTGAGGTTTCAGATGCTCACTCTAGACCCAGTGTGGTTCACTGTCTTTTCCTTGTGCCTGTAGATCAAAATGTAGAACTCTTAGCTCCTCCTCCAGCACCATGTCTGCCTGGACGCCACCATGCTTTCTTTCTGACATTAAAGAGCTAAACCGCTGAATGCAAGCAGATCACCCAAGTTAAATATTTTCTTTTATTAGAGTGACCATGGTCATGGCGTCTCTTCACAGCAATAGAAACCTTAACTAGGACGGCTACTGAACATGTTCTCAACTGTACCATAGCTTAACATTAGTTCCTAGCTTAGGAAGCGACAGTGAACTAAGCCACATATTGTCTTCTTAAAGTAGAATTTATGATAGGAGATTTGAGAAAATTCAGATTATACCTTCCAAAGAAAAGTGATTTGTTTGCACAGTGAAGACCTGAGCCCTTGTGTGGCTGTGAACCCAGGGTGCACCTGTGTTGGTGTAGACACACGGTGTGCATATGAGGTTGGACTTCAGCTGCTATATTTCTGGGTCTCTTCTGTCACGCTGTTTCTGTGAGCCTATGGAGCTATAGAGGCTGTGAGCCAGTTTTGTCACCATGAGCTTGACCTTGCTTAAGGTCAGGAGAGAGATGTGAGGTCTTTATGATTCTTACAGAGACATTGCCACCTAGCAAAGCCGTGTGTTTTGAAAGAATGGATGATGGGTTCATTCATAAATCATGGTTGGTATAATAGAATCATGCAGTCTCCAAGGGAAACATGACCATAAAAGACAAAACAGTGCAATCATTGTGGAAGTTCAGAATGCCATAAGATCACTCAGAGATAAGAGTCAGGCATTCAGAGTCCTGTATCATATCCTGAGTTCTACTCAGAAAACCTCCTAAATATGTCAAGGTAACTATGCCTAAAATTCAAAGAGAACTTCATTAGATGGTGAAATGATGTATCTACTTCTGAGACTTAACAAGGGGCATGTAATTCCTCAATGATTTCTTTAGTCAGAGTAATCTGGGGAAACCTAACCAGATGTTAACGCTCATAGATTAAAAAGCTCTCTGTATTCAGCTAAGTGGATGGATGGCAACTTAATTTGATTTTACCTCATGCAGAGATTCTGTGGCTATGCTCCTAGAGGGAGGCACAAGGGTAGGACCGGGATGTCACTCTCAGGGACAGCTGCTGTGTGAGGAGCCCCTTTCCTATTCTGAATGACAGGATTGGAATATCAGGTTTTTGAGAGTGGTGGGGAGCTCCACTTCTCCAGTCTGAATGCCCGACTTTCCAAATCCTAGCACAGCGTGGCTGAAAACAGAGAGGACTGTTTTTTCCATGACTCAGTCCAGATCCAGTGAGAAAGGGCGTGCTTCCCCTTACTTGCAGCTAATTCATTTACCCTGATGTGTCTGCCTTACCATCCCTGCTGTGCAGTAACCGGCGCCATGCAAATGCATGGCTATCAGGAGAGGTCCCTTCATTAATATAATCTCATTGTTCCTTGCTCCACCCAATACTGATGATAGCTCCAAGCTTTCATTCATTGTTTAGAGTAATCTTTTTGCCTGTTAGAGCAAGTTTTAATGTCAAAAACAATTTTATAAATGTTGCTAAGAAGTGGTGTGTTTAAGGAGAGTATCCTTACATGGTTTCTGGTCTGACAATTCCAGAAGGGTCAAAAATCATGACTGAAATTAAAAACTCAAGGCTTTATGTCCAATTTCTCATTAAAGATCATGGACATATAAATTAGGGCTCTCCATCCCATTGGATGGAGAGGAAATCCATGGTCCAGCTACAGTTGAAGTCCCCTGGTTCAAAAGTTCTCAGGGATTTTGTTGAGAGTGTAAAGATCAGCCCCGTCTCACATCAAGTTTCTTCCTAGATTTCCTTCCATTGGTTAAAGTTTGATTTCAGGCCTGGGATTATTTCTTTCCATCTATTCCTTTTGGGTATGATTTTTTTTTGTTATAGAGCTTTCAAGTGTGCTGTTACTAGTATGAGATCTCTCCAATCTGTTGTTGTTTTTCTTGTTCTTGTTTTAGTAGGCACCCAGGAATATTAACTGGCCTCAACTGACATCATGGTATCCCAAACATTTCGGTATGCCATGTATTTGTTTTCATTCAGTTCTGAAAGTCTTTAATTTCTTTTTAATTAGTTAGTTTTCTATCCTTTTCTCATATATTATACCCAACCACCATGCCCCTTTCTTCCCTCCTTCCAGTCCCTTGCTCCTCACTTCCCCTCTCCCCTGATCCACTGCACTTCTGTTTTCCTTCAGAAAAGAACAGACTCCCAGGGATATCAACCAAACATGACATAACAAGTTACAAGAGTAGGCACAAACCCTCATATCAAGGCAATATGAGGCACCAGTAGGAGGAAGACAGTCTCCCAAACCAGAAAAGAGTCAGAAACAGCCCCTGCTTCCACTGTAAGGAGTCCCACAAGAACACCAACCTGCATAACCATAACATATATGTAGAGTGCCAAGTTCAGACACCTACAGGCTCCCTGATTCTTATTCCAGTTTCTGAGCCTCTGTGGGCTGAGTTTTTGAGATGTTCTTGAACCCTCTTGAACCTACAATCCTTCATTTCCCTCTTCCATGAGATTCCCCAAGCTCTGCCTAATGTTTGGCTGTGGGTCTCTACATATGCTTCTATCAGCTGCTTATGGAACCTCTAATGATGACAGTTATGCTGGACTCCAGTCTATGAACATAGCAGAATATCATTAAGAATCATTTCATTGACTTTTTTTTTTTCATTTTGCCAATTGTGTTTGGTTCTAGTCTGGATCTCTAGATGTCCCATCTCTGGTTCCTGGCCCTCCAGGCAATGTCAGAGGTGGCTTCCCTCTCATGGCATGGGTCTCAACTTGAGCCAGTCATTGGTTGGCCATTCCCACAAGTTCTGTGCCACTTTTACTCCAGCACATCTTGTAGGCAGGACAGATTGTAGGTCGAAGGTTCTGTGACTGGTTGGTGCCCTAATCTCTCTCTTGACTTGTATTTCACCCAGCAGTGGGTTAATCATTTTCCATGAGTTTGTAGGCTTTCTGCTGTTGATAGGGTGCAGGTGTTATTTTCATTTTCTATAATTGGTGAGACTTCAATTGTGAATAAGTATGTGGTTGGTTATGGAGAAAAGGTTCATGAGGTGCTGAGAAGAGGGTATATTCTTTTGTGGTTGAGCGAAATATTCTGAAAATATCTTTTTTTTTTTTTTTTTTTTTTTGGTTTTTCGAGACAAGGTTTCTCTGCAGCTTTGGAGTCTGTCCTGGAACTAGCTCTGTAGACCAACCTGGTCTCGAACTCACAGGTCTGTTTGGTTTATAGAATCTGGTCCCTCCAACATTTCTCTGTTCAGTTTTTGTCTGGGTGACCTGTCTATTAATGAGAGTAGGGTATTAAAGTCTTCAGCTATCAGTACGTGAGGGTCAATATGTAATTTAAGCTGTAGTAGTGTTTCCTTTGTGAACTTGGGTGCCCTCGCCTTGGAGCATACTTGTTAAGAATTGGTGGATTTTTCCTCTGATGAGCATGGTATCCTTTTCTGTTGATTAGTTTTGGTTTGAGGTATTAAAATGTCTAGACCAGCTTGATTTTAGGTTCATTTGCTTGTAAATATTTTCCATCTTTTCTGTGATGTCTATCCTTGATGTTAATGTGTTTCCTGTATGCTGCAGACGGATAGATCCTGTTTTCTCATCCATTCCGTCAATTATATTAAAGAATTAAGATATTAAAGTTGAGAGATATAAATTAGCATTTGTTGGTTCCTGTTATTTTCCTGTTGTGTATGTGTGGGTGTTTCCTCTCTTTTGACTTACTGGTCTGACTCCTTGTGTTATTGGGTAAAGCTAATCTCTTCAGGTTAGACTTTTCTTTCAAGTCTCATGTTTAAAACTGGATTTGTATATTGATACTGCTTAAATTTGGTTTGACCTGGAATGTCTTTCTTTCTCCATCTATAGTGATTGACAGTTTTGTTTGACCCACTAGTCTGAGCTGGCATCTGTGGTCACTTAGATTTTGTAGAACACCTGTCCAGACCATTTTGACTTTTAGAATTCTCATCGATGTGTAAGGTATTATTTTAATTGCTTTGCTCTGATATGTTATTTGCTATTTTTCCCTTGCAGATTTTAATATTCTTTCTGTTTGTGCACATTTAGTGTTTTGATTATTCTATATTGAGGGGACTTTCTTTTCTGCTCCAGTCTATTAAGTGCTAGGCATGCTTCTTATATCTGGATAGGTACCTCCTACTTTAGATTAGGAGAAGTTTTGTCTATGATTTTGTTGAAAATATTTTTGTGCCTTTGACCTGGATTTCTTCTCATTCCTCTATTCTTATTATTCTTAGAATATTTTTTCTTAGTGTGCTACATTTTCCAAATGTTTTGTGTCAGGATGTTTTAGATTTAACAATTTCTCTCACTGATATTTTTATTTCTTCTCTAGTGTCTTCAATACCTGAGATTCTGTCTTCTATCTCTTGTATTCTGTTGGTGAGGCTAGTCTCTGATACTCTTGTTCAAGTACCTAAATTTTTCCTTTCTAGGTTTCACTCAGTTTTGGCTGTGTTGATTCTATATTGACTCCTTATTGATTCTTTCAGGTCTTGAAATGTTTTATTCATTTTCTTCTTTTTGCTTGTGTTTTCATAGAATTTTTTAAGGGATTTATTCACTTCCTCTTTAAGGACCTCTACCCCCACCTGCCTCTGTCTCCGGAGTTCTGGGATTAAAGGTGTGCGCCACCACCGCCCAGCTTTATTAATTGTTTTTATGCTGGCGTCTTGGCATCTGGGCTTGAGGAGACTGTAATTCTGGGTGCTGTTGTTTGGTCTTGTCATTGTTTTGTGTGTGTGGTTTTTTTTTTTTTTTCTTTCCCCTTGGTTTCTGTTGCCCTCTCTGGCTCTTAGAAGGGTATGGTGACTGTGTTTTTCCTGGTAGGGAATTATTGTGGAAGCCTGCCAGCTGTGGTCACTGGGTGTTCTGGTTACAATGTGTTGCTAGGTATTGAAGCTGACATTTAGAGATGATGAGGATTGGTTGCTGGTCATGATCTTCTCAGATCCATGGGAATGAAAGCAACGAGTGAGGAGAGGCCTCAACAAGCAGTCAGCTAGTCAACTGGAATCACCTTGAGCAGTTTGTAACACAAACCAGTCTTAAAGAGGTGCTATTAGCATAATGACATTATATCAACCAGGTGGAATCATTGTTGTGGGGCCCATCTTCTTTCTGGAAACTTCAAAGATTATTTGCATTCTTTTACATGTTGACACCCAGTTATGCCAGCACTATTTGTTGAAGATGCTTTCTCTTTTCCATTGTATAAATTTTCCATTGTATTATTCTTGTCAAAAATCAGGTGTTCGCAGGTATGTGGATCAATATCAAGTATGTGGATCAATGGAATTCAACTCAATTCCATTGGTTCACCTGTCTGCTTTTATTCCAATACCAAGCTCTCTTCATTACTGCAGCTCTATGAGTTTGATGTAAGCGATGACTTTGCCTCCAAAAGTTCCTTTATTGTAGAGGTTGTCTTGCCTATTCTGGGTTTTTTAAGAACCTTCAACCAGCAACTGATGGAAGCAGATGCAGATATCCACAGTGAAGCACTGGGCTGAACTACCGGAGACTAGTCCAAGAGAGGGAGGAGCAATAATATAAGCAAAGGGGTCAAAACCATGATGGTGATACCCACAGAAACAGCTGAACTGAGACAGTGAGAGCTCACTGACTCTGGACTGGTAACGGGGTAACATGCATAGGTCCAAACTAGGCCCACTGAATGTGGAGGACAGTTGTGAGTCTTGGGCAGTCTGTGGGCCCACTAGCAGTGGGACGAGGATTTATCCCTGGTGCTTGAACTGGTGTCTAGGAGCACATTCTCTCTGGAGAGATACCTTGCTCAGCCTAGATATAGGGGGAGGGCCTTGGTTTTGCCTCTAATTAAAGTGTCAGACTTTGTTGACTCCCCATGGGAAGCCTGCCATTTCTGAGGAGTGGATTGGGGTGTAGGGTGAAGGGGAGGTGGGCTGGAAAGAGGGGAGGAAGTGAGAATGTGGGTATGAGAAAATATTGTATTAAAAATCTTAATAAAAAGAAAAATAGCAAAAAATTAAAACAAAACAAAATTATTTGATGACCTGAGGAGTTATCTGTGCTCAAACTATAATGCACGAGGAAAAGCTCCCCCAACCACATTGGTGTGAGCAGATAGACCACTCTCCACACCATCTGGTACTTTCTCCTCCAGAGTCTACAGAGGCTGCTGAGATGCCATCACTTCCCCAGGAGCAGTGTCCTTTGAGGTTAGAGTCCTTAGCAATAACAGAACTAACTAGAACAAGGTGCATGTGCTAACAGTGAGACTGCGTCCCTCAAGGCTATGTGGCTCCCAAGAGTAATAGCACATTTGCCTTTGGAGAGAGAATGTGACAATGTCAGCTGGTGGAAGCGCTTTGGAGGTGGCAGGGACATGCTGAGATGCCGTGCTGTGAGCAGTTCACAGATGCCCGTCTCTGTGGGTGGGGAGACAATGTGCCATGAAAATTCATGCGCATATGCACTACTTTACAGAAGAAAAGCTGCTCAAGCAATTGGACTAAAGATTTCCAGTTTTTTGTATTGTTTTGGTTATTTTGCTAAGTACAAATTGTGAGTTGGAATTGACTTAGATCATCCAAAATGGAAATAACAAATCAAACCAGTGACCATCATTTATAAATGTTACTACTATGATAGTAGTGGGAAAAGGAGTAAAAGGGGTTGAAATAATTTTTCTAAAATCTCCACTAGATTGGCAACCTATTAAATATTGAACATAAGCCACATGAAACAGAGGTCTAAACATGTGAGGTGACCTACAGAAACGACATGAAAGAACACAGACTATGGAACCAGAGATACAGTGGGACAACCCATACAAGAACGTGACAACAGGTGTCAACACCAGAATAGAACAGATACTGCCCACTTCTGCAAATGAGCCCGAGAACATGCATGGGAAAAGCGAGAGGATAATACGTAATAGGAAAGAATATAAAACATTACAGGGACTATTGCATATATGGATGATAGACAAGGAAATCTATACATCTCCAATGAACAAGTTAGCAAATGGAAGACAAAAATATTCTAATATGTAAGTTAAGAAAACTTTCCGGAGGAGGGGGAGGGAAATGGGAGACTGGGAGGAGGCGGAAACTTTTTTTTTCCTTTTCTCAATAAAAAAAATAAAAAAATTTAAAAAAAAGAAAACTTTACATACTATGTGAATTACACCTATAAATTCTAACAATGTTATCTGGCTCAGACAAACGAAACAACAGAATGGAGACAAAGCTGTGTGTATTATTGGATTCGTACACCAGGAGAAAGATCTTTTTGCTGCTTTGGAAAACAAAACTATAAACAAATAAACATAAACTTGATTATCTTAAAACAACTAAACACAAGCTTACTTATTACAATTGTCATAGAACTTTTAGACAGTTTTAGAGACTAATGTCTAAGTGTGATCATGATTCGAGCATGTTTGGAATCTAGGGAGGACTTTCTTTCCTGATTGCAGAAAGACAGTATCTTACTGTGTGTCCTCATAAGGCAAAGGGAAGTCACCTCTGGGATCTGAAATAATTAATCCGATTCTGTGGCCCGACTCTCATGACTTCTTCTAAAATTAATCACATTTCAAAGGGTTAATATTTAAGTAACATTATTGGCAGGTTGAGGATTCAACATTCGTTTCATAACAATTATCTGTGTGGGATGAAAAATGTATTAGGGGGGCTGGAGAGATGGCTCAGAGGTTAAGAGCATTGCCTGCTCTTCCAAAGGTCCTGAGTTCAATTCCCAGCAACCACATGGTGGCTCACAACCATCTGTAATGAGGTCTGGTGCCCTCTTCTGGTCTGCAGGCATACACACAGACAGAATATTGTATACATAATAAATAAATAAATAAATATTAAAAAAAAGTGTATTAGGCTCACACCCCCTTTCATAAATACGTTCAGAGGAAGAGGATACCAAGCGTTGAGCATGCCAAAAATGGATGGAAAACCCCCAAATTTTATGCATAGCATAATTTTCATTCAAGTACAAATTCCATAGCACTATGATTTCTTAAACATAGAATTTATAGTTATCAACTACTTTGTATTAAAAGCTATAGGATATACCAGATAAACCCAAGTAAAGCCAATAATGATTGGATAAATCAATGCAAAAGAATCACCCAGGATGCATAGCTATAGGACTCATGCTAAAACAATATTAGGTATGGAGCATAGGTCTAATAGAAGGTTCATGGGAAAGAGAAATGATGTACGAGATAGGGATGATAATCTTAGTCTTCAAATAATGAATGATAAAATTACCCTGAAATCTGTAACAACCACTGAGGTAGAAGTGGGGATTTAAAAATCTCTCAAACATAAAATGGTCAGGACCAGGTGAATTCATCACAGAACTCCACCGGACCTTCAAAGAACCAAAACCAATACTATTCAAATTATTTTGTAAAATATAAAAGGAAGGCACTCTTCCAAACTCTTTATGAAGTCAGTATGATTCTAATACCTAAAACCTTAATGAACATAGACACAAATAAATGCTTATAAACCATGTTGAAGAACACTCAAAAGATCGCTCCACATGGTCAAGCTGGCTTCATACAGGGATGCAGGGATGGCTCAATGTACCTAACTCAATGAACAGCACTTGTCCCATAAATGGACTCAAGTCAAAAATCACATGAAAATCTCAATGGATAAAGAATAAAGAAAACCTTTGACAAAAATTCAAACCTTCTTATGATTTAAAAAATCCTAGAAAAAATTATAAATTCTGAACACATGAGTGGCATAGGTCACTCGTGTAGAAGCAGTTCATTTAACAATGGAGAAAAACAGGCATATTTGAATGAGATTGTTCTTGACAAAAGATGATCCCTCCCAAACTGATGTAAAAATCATTGCTTTTTTTAGGGAACTACTTGAATCTTTGGCTTTTACCTCACTCAGACTCTTTCTGAGTGATTAAGTAGATAAAAATTCAGTTTTATTATTTATACCTAACTTTTCTCTATTTTTAACACTGATATTCTGAACTGACATTGATTTTGTTTAAAACATGAGTCTAACTTTAAATTATTTCCAAGATGACCTTATTTAAACAAAACACACTGCTCATTTTGGTAGTATTCGTACTTGTGCACGTTTTAACCATCATAAAGGGAGAGAATTTGTAAACGGGTGTGCACCAGCTTGAGACAGTGCACACGTCTGTATATAGTTATACTCTGAAGGGAATCATGAGAAGCCCTCAGCCAATTCCCCCTCTACTCCCAGGCTATTTACTGGCCAGGAAAGCTGTGATACATTGGAAACTCTGGCTCTGGAGCAAATCCCTAACTGCCCTTGCTTTTGCTGTTTGGATTTGACCGCGTTACTAAAGAGAACACAAGTAACAACTGTTGCACCTGTAACCATAGCACTCCGTATTTCGCTGTGAAACCAAGTATCATTCTTTTGAACAATCGTATTGTGGCATTGGGCTAATGATTAAATGTCCCGACACATGGTAATCTCAGTTGTCAACAGTTGTGCCACAAAGTCAATTTTAAGTTGAGAATAGGAAAAGAGGCAAAAGCCATAGCGTATGATAATGCTGCCTAGTTTTCGGCATTATTCTTGATCACTTCATGAATGTGTAGACAAAACTATTGATGGCTTGCCAATTTCTGCTCATGACAGATGCAGGCAATGGTACTAATGAGATAACAGGTTAATTAATAGTCACTGAGTTAGCTAGTTGATCTAACTACAATATTTACAACAGAACCCAAACTCATATTTCCACTGAACAAAACATTGTGAATACATATATTTAAAAACTCTAAATATTAACTCCCTTTTGTAGTGGCATTTGACTTGTATTTTAATAAATAAAACTTGCCTGAGGATCAGAAAAGTAAAACAACTGCACTGGCCAGCCTTACAGACCAGGCGACAATAACACACGTCTTTAATCCCAGTAGTCACACTAGTTTGCCATAGAAACCAGCTGGTAGTGGTACAAACCTTTAATCCCAGAACTAGAGAGGATTATCAAACGGGAGGAGACAGTTCTCAGACAGTCTCATCCTGAGATTCCTGGAGGCAGGATTGCCATTTTCAGACTGAGGTCGAGCTAAGAGCCTGTGTCTGGCTGTTTTGCCTTTTGGATCTTCAGACTGAACCCCAATTTCTCTCTCTGAGTTTTATTAATCATGCTTCTCCCTTTCTAGAATAAGATTCCTAAATAACATCACTTAGAGGCTGATAACAAGAAAATGGCTGTAAAGGGGATGTAATCTCTCTGGAAACTTTGATAAATAGCATACACGTGCCCGTGACTCAGCAGTTCAGTTCTAAGGCATTTCCTCACCAGAAATGAAGCTCATGTTCCCCAGAAGCCTCAGTGGCAGTGCTCAAACTAGATGAGACTACTACTGAATTCATTAAAAATGAAAGTAGATTAAATTAAAATATGAAAATTTGATTGACTATGCTAGTAAGTGGAAGTCTGTCTTTCTTTCTTTCTTTCTTTCTTTCTTTCTTTCTTTCTTTCTTTCTTTCTTTCTTTCTTTCTTTCTTTCTTTCTTTCTTTCTTTCTTTCTTTCTTTCTGTCCTGCTTTCCTGGTTCCTCCATGTCTGGTTGGCTGGCCTCTGTCTGCTTCCTGGCCACATGGCCTGTTCCTGGCTGGCTGGCTGGATCCCCTTTTTTCTCTGCCCACCAGCCCCACCTATCCCTCCTCTGTCTAGCTATTGACTATTCAGTTTCTATTAGACCAATCAGGTGCCTTAGGCAGGCAAGGAGAAACATCTTTACATAGACAAATTCAGCATAAACAAATGTAACACATCTTTGCCTAGTTAAACAAATATTCCACAGCTGGGCAGCTGGTGGTGCAAGCCTTTAATCCCAGCACTTGGGAGGCAGAGGCAGGCGGATCTCTGTGAGTTCGAGACTAGCCTGGTCTACAAGAGCTAGTTCCAGGACAGGCTCCAAAGCCATAGAGAAACCCTGTCTCGAAAAACCAAAACAAACAAACAAACAAATATTCCACAGCAGCTGTACACACTAAGAGAATGAGAACGAGGCATTACAAATCATTGAATTCTTATCATCAGCAGATTGAAGAACTAGTTGCTTGTTTTTTTAATAAGAACATAGAATCAGAAGTAACAAGCACTATCTTATTGTAGGAGATAAGCTATATAGACATAATTCTTATGCTATCCTTGTGATGATAATAATGCTGCTATCGTTCCAACCATTATTCTGTGTTCAGGGAAAAAGTAACAAAGTATATCCTACCTGTTTCCTTTTATCAGGAATGTCAATCCATCTAAACTCATGAGCACAGAATGCTACTTATATTGATAGAAATATATCATCTGTCACTATGAGAGCTATGATGGAAAAGGTACAAAGTCAGTGTTTACACTGGGTACCTTGCAGCCTACCCATAACTGTAACTTCTTTACCAAGCAAGAGTTGAGGCAGAGATAGTGGCTAGGTCATTGGCCATATCTACAACATATAAGGATAACAAGGAACTCTGTAGATCTAATTTATGCACATCTATGTATTTATATAGGCAGAAGATAGAATAACTCAGAAAAACAATGAAGGTGATTTCACACGATTCTGACAGTCAACAGAAATGACTCGCTGCCTGAACCGGATGTATCATAATAAGGTTATGGTGCCCACATTCATGAGGAGGCACTAGACACTTTGGAACCCAGCTTTCTACTATCTATTACCAGATTCTGAGCAATGAGAAACTTAAAAACAAGACCTCTGCATAAATATTCTCTAAATACTGGGGCAGAACACTGGCGACATGTCAAATCCTAAGGTCAAAAATGTCAAAGACTTCCACTTACTAGCTTATTCAATCCAATTTTTATTTTTTCAATTTAATTTACTTTTACTTTTAATGAATTCAATAGTAGTCTTCTCATCCAGTTTGAGTGTGTGGTCACAATGAGAAATCAATCTATCGACTCTCTTCTGCTTTGTTTGCTAGAAGCTCCCTATTAAGCAAGTCTAAAGAATGACTCATGAATAAAACATATACTTGGGCCCAGTCAGAAACATCTAGAAGCTGTTTCATATCTGATATTTGTGACAGATTTTACTTGCTGTCATGGCTCAAGGATGATAATAACTATCATTTATTTGAAGGATGACTTTTTTATCTCTTTTTCTTAATGTGAGGGTCATTTAAGCTGAGACACTAGGGAAATGCCGATAGCTGTAATATAT